>NC_137128.1:8192357-8717220 GCF_949319135.1 Squalius cephalus | reverse complement strand
GGAAGAAAGTCCTCTCAGCGACCATTGGTATTTTCATAAATTGGAAGAGGAGGGCAATCTTCCTGTAGTTGTTGCCAGAAAGAAGAGTATTTGTAGCCAGCATGAAGTCACCCCCCTGCATGCCATACTTCAATACTGGCTGCGAGTTCCATTTCCACAGAGTGTGTCAAAAGGGGCATAACTGCATCGTGATATAGAAAAATAAAAATAAAAAAATGAATATATTTTTAAACACACAAAACACTTGCACACATTCGGTCACAGTCATGTCAAACTTGTAGAATAGCTTTAGCACAAAAACCCACAAATGCATAAGTACTATAAAGGTCATTATCTATTGCTTGGTGCCGCCACCAATAGCTGAGCTATTTGTATGCAAATGTTTTCACACCTCTACCGGTTACAACCAGTTTACTCAGTCTCCTACCCTACATGCATGTTTGGGTAGGGTCCAACTGACATTGAGAAGTATCTCATCTTATCTTACCCATTCCAAAATGACTCCAGTCCCCCGAGGTTTCAGGCTCACCCGAAATGGCGGTTCACCACGGCATGCTACACCGGACATACTGTCCACGTAGTTGCACTTCTGTAGTAGCAGCATCAAGTACATGCCGAGCCTATGGAGGTTGTTATTGTAGGTGATGTTGGCACTTTTCCCCACCAGGTCTTCCTCACAGAGAACTTGTTCTTGATCAGGAATGTATTGTGATTCCAGGTCAGGAGGATTGGGTGTGGCTACATCAAGCACAGCTTCATCTAAGCTTATTTCAGCAAGATTGTTTGTGTTGACACGACCAGTACTGTGTATAGAAGCAGAGTATATGGACATTGATTACCTACTCAACACAAACCAGAACATCATTTATCCTCCAAAAAGTTTGCATTCAAGTGACATTGAAAGTAGTGTATAGTTGTGAGATTGAACACAGCATTAGTTGAACCCAAAATGTAACTAAGTAACTAACTGTTGAAGTGAAATATACCATAGCTGAAGAAAAGGAACAAAATCCTCATCCGAGCTGTCCCCATCCTTCCAGTCCTTGTGAGAAGGATCCACCCAACAATCATCCATTTCGATGCTGTACAAGAGGTACACAGATGAACATCAGACTGGAGGGACATGTCAGTGAAAGGCAATTAACCAGTACAGCACAATACTTACAAGCTGTTCCTCAAGTCATTGGCATCCTCCTCATCTGGAGAGTCATGTTCTTCCGCAATGCTCAGAGAATGCATGCTGCATATATATATATATATATATATATATATATATATATTTATATATATATATATATATATATATATATATTTACATGCGTGTTTGTGTTCCAATGAAAGACACTGCATCACAGTTTCATAGGGAAATCAATCTCACCTGGATTCCAAAACATCAACCTCTTCTGTCTCTGTGACCAATGGCTGGACACCAGGTACAGAGAAATCTTCATCCCTAATTGAAAAGATAATTGGTTAGTTTACAATGTGCTATGTCTGCCTGGGTTATTGGGATAGAGCAGAAAAACTTACTGATCACATTTTGACGACTCTGTTATACTGGACACCGGTGGCTTTGGTGGTCTTTTGTGACCCTTGCTGGGTGTAGACATAACTTGCTGATGCTGGTAACTAGAATAAAAGGGCAAGATCAGTATGTTCTCTGTAACAGAAGTAGCACTGAACAAGGGTAATCAGGGTGAAACTAGGTATGAATTCCTGTGTTCTGTAACTCTGCAAGATGTAATTGACTAGTAAAAAGCACAATTCCAAGTAAAGGTACAGTCGGGAAGTTCACTGTTAGCCAGCTAAAGTTTGCATAAGCACAGTACACATGCCATACAAAACCTGAACCTGACAAAGGACTACGTGATAAATACACATCACAACACCTGCGTTCAGCTGGTAAACTTGCTCGTGTGGCAAGCTGGGCAATAAAACATAACGCAAAAACATGTAAGAGAAACGAGTGTTTGTTATCAAGTCTGCTAACAGCTCTACTAATCGATAGCTAGCTAGACATATGTGGAAATTAGTGGACTGGTCTTATTATCAACAATGGATGAATAAACAACTTTGTAAAAAATTACATACAACTAGCAAGCGCAACAACAAACAGCTTAGAATGCAAGCAAGTTTACAAATAAGACATTTACTTACTAGTCCATCAACAAGAATGCCAGGTCAGCATCGCTGTTGCATCCTTTGCTGCTTTTTAGCTCTCGACTGCTTTTTCTTGACTCTTCCGACCGCGCTTTCTTCATTTTCTTCGTCGACTCTGCCATGATTCACGTCTGAAATGCGTGCTAGTGTCTTCCATAGAGGCTGCTTCACATGTGCCGTAAAGCAAGTCGTGATTCTCCCGAGATTTGTCAGGACACCACCTCTCAAACTTGCATTGCTGGTTATGCCAGGGGGACTAAAGACAGAGTCAGGGAGACTGGGGACCAAGGCAGAGCCAGGGGGCTGGAGAATCAGGGTGACGCTGCTGTGCCAGAGGGCTGAGGTGGAGCCAGGGGATCTAAGGACCAAGGCAGAGCTGAGGGCTGGGAAGACCGAGGTGGAGCCAGAGGGAATGAGAACAACGATGGAGCTGAAGGATGGTGGTGCTGAAGGAGTGGAGGGACCAGGTCAATCGCAGGCCACAAAGTCCGCAGCGAAAACAGGGGGATGGCAACCCAAAGTGGAGACAGTAGGACGAGGGACCACAGTGGGGCCAGAGGGATGGAAGGCCATAGTGGAACCGATGAGTCGAAGGGTCCTGAGCTTGTAGAGATGATGGAGCTGATTCTGGGCAGAACCAGTGGAGATGAAGGAGCTAAGAGGATGGGCGGAACCAGTGGAGAACAAGGAGCTAGCAAGCTAGGTGGAGCCAGCAGATATGATGGAGTTCAGAGGCTGGGTGGGACCAGCGGAGTAGGAAGGAGGCTGGGCACAAGGCGAGAGAGCAGGGCTTCTCCCCTCTTCGCGAAACAGAACGCGATGCTATGATCATCGTCGATTCCATCGTTCGACACGTACACGCTACGTTAGGTAAAAGTAAGGTGCACAGTCACTGCTTTCCTGGTGCTCGTGTTTCTGAAATCGCCGCTCGCGTTCCCGAGATTCTGAACAGTGACGAGCGCGTCGGAACTGTGGTCCTGCACGCGGGAGTGAACGACATCAGGCTGCGCCAGACGGAGGTTCTGAAGAAAGACTTCAGAAATCTGATCGATACGGTACGCAGCACATCGCCCGAAACAACGATTATTGTGTCAGGACCGCTTCCCACGTACCAACTAGGACATGAAAAGTTTAGTAGACTATTTGCGCTAAATGAATGGTTAATGACTTGGTGCAATGAGCAGAAACTGCTCTTTGTAAATAATTGGAATCTGTTTTGGGAGCGTCCTAGGCTTTTTTGTGCCGATGGCTTACACCCAAACAGATTCGGAGTGGATCTTCTGTCGGATAACATCTCCAAAATGTTAAATACCGTTAGATGACTAGTTACCAAAAGTCCAAATCATAGTCTCTGCTGCACCAATTTAACTGATATAAATACTAGTGTAGAACATTGCATAGAAACTGTGTCTATTCCTCGTTTAGTGAGATCAAATAATAAATCTACTGCAGGATCTAGGAAAAATCTAATTGTTATTAAAACAGAAAATGTTGCTATTAGTAAACAAAAACAATTTCTAAAGCTAGGTCTTCTAAACATTAGATCACTCACACCTAAGGCAGTTATTGTAAATGAAATAGTCACAGATAATAGCTTCGATGTACTTTGCCTTACTGAAACCTGGCTTAAACCAAATGATTATTTCGGTCTAAATGAGTCTACTCCATCTGGATACTCCTATAAGCATGAGCCCCGTCTGATTGGTCGTGGCGGCGGTGTTGCAACAATCTATAGAGATATTCTCAATGTTACTCAGAAAACGGGTTATAAGTTTATTTCGTTTGAAGTACTTGTACTAAATGTTACGCTCTTAGATGTTAGAAAAAAATCCCTATTATCTCTAGCCTTGGCTACCGTATATAGACCGCCTGGGCCTTACGCTGATTTCCTAAAAGAGTTTGCAGATTTTCTCTCAGATCTATTGGTCAATGTCGATAAAGCATTAATTGTTGGAGATTTTAACATACACGTAGATAATCCAAATGATGCGTTAGGGGCTGCGTTTACAGATTTATTCAATTCCTTTGGGGTTAAGCAAAACGTTACCGGACCAACTCATCGTCTTAATCATACACTTGATTTAATTATATCATATGGATCCGATCCAACCGATATAGATATCATTCCACAAAGTGATGATGTCTTTAAAGTGATGACGCGTAATTTTCTTTTATTAAATCCAGACAAGACAGAGGTAATACTTATCGTTAAAAAAAACGCCTACAAAACCTCTTACAATACAACTTTAACATCGTTTGATGTCCTGTTACTTTATCCTCTACAGTAAAAGACCTGGGTGTTATACTCGACTGCAACCTGTCTTTTGAAAATCATATTTCATATGTTACAAAAACAGCCTTTTTCCACCTTAGAAACATTGCTAAGCTACGTAATATCCTATCAGTTTCTGATGCAGAAAAGCTAGTTCATGCATTCATGACCTCGAGACTAGATTACTGTAATGCTTTATTAGCTGGTTGTCCTGCATCCTCAATAAACAAGCTACAGTTAGTCCAAAATGCAGCCGCTAGAGTTCTTACTAGATCAAGAAAATATGATCAAATAACACCGATTTTATCATCACTGCATTGGTTACCTATAAAGTTCCGTATTATTTACAAGGTATTGCTACTGACTTATAAAGCCCTAAACGGCTTAGCTCCAGTCTATTTAATGGATCTTCTATCGCCCTATAATCCATCGCGCTCTTTAAGATCAATAAATTCGAGGCTTTTGGTCATACCTAGGATATCCAGATCAACCAAAGGAGGGAGATCATTTTCACATTTAGCTCCAAAACTCTGGAATAGCCTTCCTGATACTGTTCGTTGCTCAGACTCGCTCTCCCAGTTTAAAACTAGATTAAAGACGCATCTTTTCGGCCAGGCATTCATATAATATTTTTAATTTTACAGTTCAAACTACAATCCGGCCTCTAGTTCATAAATGCCAGAGGAGAACTGGCCCCCGACTGAGCCTGGGTTCTCCCAAGGTTTTTTTTTCTCCATTAGGTCACTTGATGGAGTTTTTCGGTTCCTTGCCACTGTTGCCTTTGGCTTGCTCAGTTGGGGATATTTTGGGGATATTTAATTTTATTTTATCAATCAATAAATTCCACTAGAAACAACCCTTGTTGTATTATTTTAATTTAATACTGTGAAGCTGCTTTGATACAATCTGTATTGTGAAAAGCGCTATACAAATATACTTGACTTGACTTGACTGAAAAATCTGGGCACTCATTAGAGTATTAGTAGATTGTTAGGTTAGGGTTTGAATAAGTTGACATGTAGTTGCAAAGCTACTTATAGTCAGTAGAATGTCTTTTGGAGGATTTTTTCTTTGGAGGATTTTTTCTAATGATTTGAGATTTGCTCCTATCTAGTAACAGAAGGGTTTGCGTATGAAGAACCAATCAAATTGTAGGGAAATGATGTAATGTTTCATGTAATTTTTGCCATGCTCCTATTCTATAAAAACTGTTGTATTCCTTTTGCTGGTGGAATTCTCTCTGAAAGCTGTCTGAGATCCTCCAGCTGTGATTAAATTCGAAGGCATTGTCTGAAGTCTGTCGGTTATTATTGCTGCACAGCAAGTTAGATAGTGGAGCAAGTTAGGGTTAGGAAACTCAAAGCCAGTTGTCGACTGTAGACGCAGTGCTAGAGTATAAATATTAAAGGGACGAGACGTCGTTGAACACAAAGCCAGCTGTCGACTGTAGACGCAGAGCTAGAGTTTAAAGATTATCAAGTGTCGACTGTAGACTCTTGGGTGTCGATTGTAGACGCCCCAGATATATTTATTAAGTGTCGACTGTAGACGCTTGGGTGTTGACTGGAGACGCCCCAAGTAAATTTATTATTAAGTGTCGACTGTAGACGCTTGGGTGTTGATTGGAGACACCCCAGGTAATTAGGTTCCAGGTACATAAGAAAAATCTACCACAAGGACTATCACAATAAAGAGTTAGCAGATATTAAGCAGACAGTCTACTAATACTATAATGAGAGTTAACTTACTTATAGTCAACAGAGTGTTAAAAGGGACCATCAGAATAAAGTGTTAACCAAAATCTTGTTTTGTAAGCTGGACCAGAACAAAGCAACAGATTTTTAACAATAGGTTCCACATAGAAAAAGAGTATTACCAAATCCTCATCATCTGGAGATTGTGGTAACAGGACAGTGTAAGTACAGAGCAAATGGTGAAAATTGGTCATTTCCACAAACAAAAAGTCTGAAACCATTAATTTTCATTGTTGTTGTACTGAAGTACAGTATTGTTCTGTCCATCCAGAAGAAAGTCTTAGAGATAGGAATTTAAAAAATGGCACCATAGGCCAACTCTGAAGCATCATTAAAGTGGTTAGAGTGGCCAGCAAAATTAAATCAGCCAGCCATCTTTTCAACTGAACTGTTATGTGCTCATGTATCATGCCAGCAAGGAGCAGTTGTCCAGGGAGGAACCTTGAGGGTGCTTCGCTGATTACGTGGAGTGGGTGCTGGTATCCTGTGGATCATCTCTGACCGTTGGACCAGCTGATGATGACACCAGCCCCACTCCCAACCCATTGCCCAGCCAGAGACCATCCCACTGCGAGGAGCAACAGCACAAGCTCACCGCAGCCCAAGAGTCCAGTCCACCTCGACCGGTCGCCTTGGCTCCTGCACCTGCGCTCCTTCCTCCCTCAACTCCAGCAAGGACCATCGGGCATTTGGCCTCACCGGGCTCCCTCGGGCCGTCCGCTGCTTGCTGACGCTCCACCCCATGGCTACGGCTATCTCCGCCTTGCCCTCTGTTGCTCCAACTCCATCTCTACCCTCTGGATCCCTGCTTCCTCTCTGGGTGTCGTTGCTGCAGCTCCGTCGTGGCTACCAAGGTCTTCGGTGTCTCTACGCTATCTCGGCTCTTCGGCTACGTGGTGGGCTCCACCTCCTATGTCGCCATTTCTTCCGGAAGTGGATATAATGTCACAGTTTCACTCAGTTTGGACTTTGTTTTCATTTCTCACCGTTTCCCCTGCCTTGATTTTTGTTGTTCAGTTCAGGTTAGTGTGTCTAATCATCATTGTTTGGGTTCCCTTACTTCTGTTCATTGTTGTCAGGTCTCATCAATGTTTGGATGTGTTACGCCACTCTCTTTATGTGGATTTATTATTGACTATTTAACTTCATCTACATGTTTGTGGGTGTTCTAGCAATACAATCTGCAATCGCAAACCCCAGGGGATTTTAAACTGAACTGGTTGTGCTCAGCACTCGGCTCTTTGTTGCAAGTCTGTTAATCGTCTTGGCTTTGAATGTAAAGCAATCATTTTCCACATCCCACAGGACTCCAAGGTTTCATATGTAAGGAAAATCTTTTTTGATCTAGTTTGACCTCATGCAATGAATTGGCAAAGTATTCAACAGGCATTGACTTTAATTCTTTAGAATTTTTAGCCACTTTGTCAGATTCAAGCCCCCCCTGATGAGCAATTCGCTGAGTTCAGAAGCAAGTGTAATTGCTGCATCTTTAATTGATACAGACTTCAGGCAGTCTTCCACGCAAAAGTTCGGCTTTACCGTCTCCACAGAGTCCTCCGAGAAATTTCAATAATTGTCTTTGGAAATTTAGTGCTGTGAACTTTGCTTTGCAATGAGTCTCCAAACTTCTCCAAAGAGGTGGACTGTTATGTGGTAGTGTTTAGGTGGTTTGCCATGGTCATTATTGGCATTTAGGGTGATGGGTTCTTCTCTGAACTTGAGAAGAACTGGCAGTAGTTTGTTAGTGAGGTGTGGGCCTTGATGAATAAAAAAATTAGCGAAATAACCTTGTACCAAGCAGCACAGTCAAAAACAATCAAAATTTTGTCTTGCTCATATGTGTGATGAGGCAGGTACGATACATATCCATCATCTCTATTGACATCAAGAACTTTCTCTGCATAATGCCTTTGCAGGGAGTCACTGATGCCTTCAGGTACCACTGCTATGCAGTATCTGGTCCTTCTGAAGCTGCTTTCCTAGTAAATCCAGAAGACGTTTGCCCATTAAATAGTTGCTTAGTAATAGAGGTGGGTGTTCCTTAAGGGATAGGCATTGTGTAGTAGCCATACATTTTAACTGCTTGTTTATTCCAGAGATCCGTGACTTGCCTATCAAATATCAACATTGCATCATTATTGATGTGAAATTGGATCATTAAGTTTACAAAATCTACAGCTTGCTGTAGACAGTTGTCGGCTTGTGTGAAATTGGCTAAGATAGTTGTGGAACTGTCAGCTACTGGTCTGTGTAGGGTCCACCCCAGTCCAGTTAAGATGATTGTGTTACATTGTGACTCTTTGCTACTGCTATGACACCTCCACAGATGAGGCATACACTTTTGTAAATGCAGACTGCATGGCTTTATTTTATACAGTCAGAATGAAACACCTGGTACCGGTTACATAAATTGCTAAGACTAGTCTTACAAGTTTTTTACTTCTTTAAGACTGCTCATAACTTTTGAGTCAGTTACATAAAAACGTACATTGGTCTAATTTGATTTCGAAAAGTAAGACTAATTACCCCTAACTAACTTTTGGTTAGTAACTGTAGCTAGTTGGTAATAACAGTTCAAGAATTTAGAGGCGTGTCCCAATACTTTTGTCCATATAGTATACCTGTGTTGGTCTCTAAAACTGGATTTCCTTAAGCTTGATAATGAAAACAGACAAATAATGTGGAATTCAAGTTAGATTTGACACAATATGTGATATTTCCTCACACAAATAAAGCTGCTTATCTCTCAGCATGAGAAAACGTTGGTTGTCCATCTATTCTGTTATATTCCCTCTGCACTTAAACAAATAAAATATATTGTTAGGTGGTTTATGATTTTAAATGGTTTATTTCCAAAATGGATACAACAAAATAAAAACACAAGGGCACATATTTTGATATGTCTCATTAATCTATTTCATTAACATATTAAATGAAATATTATTAATTTAGCTGCTAGAATGCTGCCTAGCAAGAGATACTTTTTTATTGTTTTTGTTGTTTATTTACATTTATTTGAACATTTCTGTTTATTGTGCATGCATTAAATATTTGTCTCATTTCAAACGGCTCCACTGTGATGATATTCGATGCGATTGTTTTTAGTTGAGGCTCAGCAGGGTTTTCAGTTGCAGCAAGAATGTCATTCCAGAGCTTTCTTTGATTTAAGTTTGGTCTTGAGTAGCTCTGTAGTGAACTTTTACATTAATGTCCACTCACAGGCATAATTTCTTTCAATTTGAGACCTACATTGGACAATCTCTGCACCATGGTACTGCGAAGGCAGTGATTTGTGCAAATCTTGGAGGTGCCTGCTGCTTTACAAATTCTCTGCACCGTTGTTGCAGGGTAATTCACACCTACAGGCTCTCTAGTGTCCCTGCAACAGTCTAAACAAGAAAAAAATCACTAAGATTAAACACAGCCAATAAAATCATGTAAATTATATTTAGCTAACATGATGTATGTGTCACTGCGTGATCTACGTACCAAACACATTTAGAGAGGTTTTGCCTTTTGGGGTGAAGCTAAAAAGCAGGGGGGTTTGATGGCAGAAGAGACAAGTACTTTTCTAGAGAAGCAACAGGACAAAGCTGGTTCCCGGTTTGTTGGAACATGAAGGCACGTCTGCTCTTCTTATTTCTCTCATGTGGGTCCTTGTGTTTTTTTGTCTCTTCATTAAAACTTATTCACAGAGAGCAACAAAGTGTCGGCCCAGATCCGACCCACATCGGGTACATGTGGATTCCACACGGCCCAGATGTGGCACTATATTGCTGTCTGGGTTGTGACATACTTGAGACCATTTTCGTTGGTTAAAATGCAGAATGAGTCTGGCACAAGTTATCGGTTCCCCCTCTTCATCTACGTCTGAAATGTAACTGCACGTCAAACCAGACTTTGTGTACAAGTCCTTCAGGTTTGTTGAGATTAAGCGCATCAGACAGTTTAATGGTGCAGAAATCGGTGTGTGATGCTCCATTTTATCACGGCCCTCTCTTCTCATTGTCTTTATGACTCCAGCAAAAACATATTTGATGAGGTGAATTCGTCTCTTATTATACACCAGGACAAACACAAAGGTGGATCATTCAGATATCTGTTCAGACCCCACACGTAACGCTACATTACTGCTGAAGTGCGTCGAGCTCCGTCTTGGTGATTTGTTCAAAATCTTTGCTGCAACCCTTTTCATCACACCAGTCACCGTGTTGTTACTGCACGGTATTTTTTTCATTACGTGTTGTCTTGAATCCACTCATCTTCTGTCATGCCACCTAGTAAACTAACCGTTTTATAAAATGCATTAAAAAGCCAATCACAGAAATTCAGGCATTATTTTTCCCAGCCCTATTGTCCGTAATGTTGGCAACAGGGTTGTGTTTATATCACAGGGTTATATTTCTTTCATTCCATATGATGATGTTTGGAAAAAGCATATATACAAACAAGCACATAGAACACAATAATAAAACATCTTTGGAAAAGCACAGTACATCCATATCTTCATACAATTTTAATGTTTTCATCACATGAGAACACAAAAAGGTCCAACAAAATCGGACCCCAGTTAATTTTTTTTTATACCTTTTTTTAATTGACATGTCATGACACATAATAAAATGTCCAGCTGCCACTTATCAAGTGTGTAGTCAGCTCAAAATAAGAACATCCATTAAAGTATGGAGGGTTGCAAAAGTGCATGTCAATTTCATTTGATGTAAAACTGGTATATACTGTACATATTAGACACAGCATTGATACAGTAAGAGCAGGGCAATACACATCAGTCAGCCGTTGACATGCTCCTGACAGCATTTGTGTAGCCTATCCCAATGAGACAAACAGAGACAACAGAGAATAAGTTCCTTTCTTATAGAAAGAAAAATTTCCAGATACATCCAGACTTTAGCAAGCAGTAAACATTAATAACATAAATATACAAGTCATAAGTCAACATGGATGGACAGCAGTTTCTCTAACTCTGAGTGATGTCCTCGGGATCAAGAGAAGATCATTAGGAACGGAATACTGCTGCTTATGTCTTGTTCTGATTTTGCATATATTTAACATATTATTCTTTATATTTTATGTCATTTAAAAATGTGACATTTGAGCATGGTGTTCTGGTCACATGAGGCGTGTGGCATCAGACATAGGCAGGCTGGGCTAGTGATGAAGGCTCAGTTTTTTCCTGATATCATTTTGGTTTGTGAGCCCAAGTTTGTCCTCATATTAGCGGAATCTGGTTGACGATTTGTTTCTTTTGTAGTATTCAAACACATTTATTTATTTTTTTTAACAATAAAAATCAAGACTCTTTACAAGAAAAGGAAAGGCAAAACATGAAGGTTTACTTACAAATAGGTTGGTTGGATATTAAACACTGAAAATCAAACACCTACCCTCCTACCCTCAGTCTTCATTTTCTTTATAATTGTTTTGTTTGACTGGCAAGTGCAACGCAAAAAGAAATATCCATATATTTATTGGTCACGGTGGGGTCTTGATTCTCCATCAGGCATTTCTGTTGTTAGCTGCTGTGCAGACTCAGACTGTGGTTCTGAAAAAGAAAACATAATAGTTAATAAACATTGAAACCGATTCTCAATTCATCCTAAAGCATCCTGCACAGATGAGAATGTTTCCACACTGGGATCGTATGAACATATTTCAACACATTGATTCTGCACAATTATGTTTTGATTTTGAAAAATACAAGATTGCTTTAGATTGCTCCTGTTTGACAAAATCAAAATATCTCCAAAAGGGATTCTGAAATTGACAGAAGAAAAAAGAAATACAACTGTTTTTATTGCTTTTGTTTTTACATTTGTTCGAACATTATTAAAATGTGACAAATCTACAGTGGTTTAATCAAAGTGCCTGACCTTGACCAGAGTATATTTCTCTGACCTCTAGCAGCAGAACAGAGACAATGAGTCGGAAACACCTGAAGGCAATATCTTTCATCAAGGAAGGGAGCTTATGGAACAGCAAAAGCCTCAGGAGATTAGCAGGACATCACTGGAATTCATTTTCTGACTCTCACAGAGCAGCATGATGTGGACACTCTTCTCTCCCTCCTAGTGTTACATACAACTATGATGGGAAATACTGACCCAGACAGCAACATATTGTTGCCCCAGATCCGGGCCACATCTGGTATATGTGGATTCCGCGCATACCAAATGTGGGTCGGATCTGGGCCGACACTATGTTGCTGTCTGGGTGACCCAGGTGGGACTTTCGCTGGTTGGTGCGATCCAGCGTTTTTGAGTGATTCCATCCATATTCAGACAGCCCACTTGGCACAATGCTGGTTGTTTTTCCGGTCAACCCAACAGGTCCAGGTCGGCAAGACGGTGGTCATTAACAAACTCCTTCACATTGCAACCTTGGGCCCAGCAGAAAGCAATAGGGATGAAAAATTCCTCAAACTCTGGCTGGCTGTTTGAAGTAGTGGAGCAGGCGGAGACAATGCACACTAGAGATGCTGTGAAGAGGATCCAAATCTTCCCAAATAAGACAATGTCTGAATCCGAAATCGCCCCCTATACCCTCAAATAGGGCGTTATTTGAGGGGACAGCCATTTGTAGTGTTGTCCAAAACCATAGTGGACATTATTGAGTAAACTTACTCAATCCCACATTGCACCACAATAACGAGTGTACAACCGCTCAACAGCTGTCTGAATTCGCTCACTCGTTTTCATTCACCTCTTCAAGTGAACAGTATTAGCGGACTAACGTAGGAAATAGTGAATGAGGGTTTAGGGGGCGATTACGGATTCAGCCAATGTCAGAGAGGCGACAGCCCATCAGAGCATCCAACAATAGTGGGAATCCCCCCAGACAGCAATATAGTGTCGGCCCAGATCCAGCCAATCTGGCCGAATCTGGGCCGACACTATTTTGCTGTCTGGGCTCAAGGGCGCTATGCTGCTCAACTTCCCCAATACCCATGCCTGGACCCCATCAAATCCCAAAACGCTCTGTCACTGGAAAACCAACTAAATTGACAGAGCATCATGAGCACAGAGCACCAGTCCAGACTCATTCCCTTCCTGAATGCCAAGAAGTGCCCTAATTTTCCATTGCATCCACTGCTTACCCCACCAGATACACCCTGAGGCGGTTCCTCCCTGCAAAACCAATTTACAAAACATCACCAGAGAGGTGTTTCTTTTCTTTGCCAGAGAAGGGATTCCAATTAGAAAGTAAAAAGGAATCTAAGCCATCTGGTCAGCAAATTCAGAAAAGTGTTCTTTGAGATCCCCAGTCATACTCTGTATGTATGCTGATTGGGGTGGTTATAAGACAGCGGCCCAGTTGGCTTTTCGGACAGACAACTGAGGAGGTGAGCAGAATAATGCAACTAGAGGCCATCGAAGAGTCCCGGAGGCCTTTGTTCAGCTTCATCATCATGTTCTCAAAATTCAACACCTCCACCTGGGTCTGTAATGACTAACTAAAAGAGCTCTCGAACTGTGCTGTGAGAAGCCAGCCCTTGAGAACAAACCAGAATCCGAATGCCAGGGCAATTCAGTGGTTTTTAACACCAAGACTACAATTATACGTGAAAGCTAACAGTAATGCAAATGGTATCTCTTAGATGTTCCACAATGGGTCAGATTTGGTTAGTAAAATTCACTCCCTCTAACCATCCATTTACCCTTTCATCTTCTGGCACTCTTTCCTGTAGCAGCGACCAATGGTGCAGATTTGTCATGATAAAATACTGTACAGTCTGATCTGATAATACTGTAACCTTGATAACTCCTGCTAATTTTGTCACAATTTCATTAGGCCACCTAGCAATCGTTAAGCACTATTACAATCATTCTGCACAGGCTACAAAGAACCACTACATCTATATTCATTTAGAAGCAAATATCCAAAGCAACTAGGGTTGGAGTGGATCGCAGTTGATCCGTGATCCGTACGGACCAAGGCCCACGGTTCGGCACGCATGTGATTTGCGGAGTAACTACTAAATTTAGCCATCATAGAGTGAAAGTTTATAATTTGGATGTGTATTGTCTTGCCAATTTACACATTTAAACAATTTTAATCGTGGAAGAAGAGCCGAAATTATCTGTGCGCACAGCAGAGAGAGAGAGAGAGAGAGAGAGAGAGAGAGAGAGAGAGAGAGAGAGAGAGAGAGAGAGAGAGAGCAGGGCACGTTTCAGACAGTGCTCAAATACAGAATTGATTCCTCTTTCGCGTTTCCTTGACCTTGAACGGACACATAAACACAAAATTGTCAAAATACCCGTCTAAATGGCCGTCTCGACAAGTATTCTCTCGTTTATGTCATATGTGAACAGTTGAGAAAGAAACGGATGTTTGTCAGTTTTTCCGGTCCGTGCAGTCGGTCTTAAAGTGACAGCACACACCTAATATTATACTGTTGTCTGTGTCATTAATATTAATAAAACAACAAAATACAACTTTAACAAAGATGAAACTATATTTAATTTATACAGTGAACAAATAGAGTTATTTTACATTTAGGCTTAATTATTAATTTCTGTACCTGAATACTACTGTTAGACTTTGTAACTTTGTTATTTAGTATTCATCTCTGCTTGTAATTTGTGTATTTATTCTTATTTTATTACTGACTGTTCACTTGTTTTAAATAATGTTTGAACTTTATCAGTTAGGCTAGTAGCTTTTGAAAAACTTCAAGTGAGCTTTAAGTAATAAATGAAAAGCAAAGTTACGCCCCTCTCCCCCACCCCATTTATATTTTTATTTTTTTGCTGATCCAAAAAATGATCCGATCCTTGGCTCAAAAAACGCTAATGATCCAAACCGTGAATTTTGTGATCCGTTCCAGCACTAAAAACGACTTACAGAACCTTCAGGGCAAACAAATTCAATTTGTTACGTGCAATTTGTTATTTTAGCAATTTTCTGGTCAACTATGATGACATTAGGGACATTCAGGTCTGGCAAACTTGATGACACACTGGGAAAGGCTGAAGATGTCAACTTTGATATATTCTGTGTGAGGACAGGAAAGGAGCTCGCAGGAGTAGATGAAAACCTCTCTGGGAGATGATTAGGCTTGGAGTTGGTGAGCAGAATCTGTTCGGTGTGCAAAATGCAGCCATATCTTCCTGTCTTGAACATCCTGCTCATTGAAGTCTACTGTGTCATTGGCTTGGGCTACAAGTTTCTTTATGTAGCTTGAGAATGCTTCACCACACTGTGAAAAACACAATTACAGTAGGTTCTCTCCCAGACAGCAACATAGTGTCGGCCCAGATCCGGCCCACATCTGGTACACGTGGATTCCACATGCACCAGAAGTGGGCCGGATCTGGTCCGACACTATGTTGCGACACATGTCTCTTGGTAGTTGATGCCCTCTAGTGCCCCGTTTATTGCTTCCCTAAACAGGTCAGATGGAAGATTTGTAACACAAGGGACACTGGTATCACTTACCCAAGATCCGTTTGAAAGTAATGTAAATTATGCTCTTCTGTGATACATTACAGTAGATTGTGAGTTGTTTCATAGCATTTATGTCATAAAATGTTAAATAATGAACAGCAGTGCAGTGTATGTTTCCTGGAAATCCTGGAAATAATAGCTTTTTCTCCTTTTCTTTTCAACTAGTTTTCTAAATCCTCCTTTATCACACAATAAAGATGAATACATTAGCGCATTAACACTACTTCATCACAGCCTTTTTGATCGGTGTGGTGACACAATTCGTCATAAATGTACAAATGTTCCAAATCTTAATTAATACTAGCTGATGAAAGCTGCATGCACAATATCTATAAATGGGCTACAATTTGAAAATGCTGGTTTAGACTGCAAGAGATATTAGAGTTTGAGCAAGATTCATTCTCCTCAATAATGCCATCAGTGCAATGATTCTTATAAACGGCTTGAAATGAAACATTTTCACAACAGCGTGCATCTTGACAATGCTGAAGCAAAGTATCTTTTAATTCGCATTAGTAAAATTGCTAGTAAAAAGTTCACAGGAAGTTTACAGGAAGCAGAAGTGTGTCAGAGATCAAAAGTGTTTGTTTGGATTGAACGTCTCCCAGTGGTGATGAGCAGAGAATGAGCTCGCTGATGGGCTGCAGTGAGGGTTTGTCACCGTCTCAAGACGATGTGTTTGCATACACACATCAGACCCAGCCAGAGGCGGGAACAAACACACATACCGCATACTCTCACAGGACGCCGGAGTTCGTTGCTGTCTGTATCTGATCTACCTGCATCCATGTGTGTCACTCATGGGTAATATCGGAGCTTTCATTACACTTTTGTGTACAAATAATTTAGAAACATCCGAGCAATCTTAAAACTGAACTCTAAAGCTTTTTATTTTCTTCTTCTTCTTGTGCTTCACTGTGAACTGTAAGATAGAAATTCAGAGTCGATGTCAACAGTCTGTGTGATAGGAAACTATGGTTAGAAAACTGGGTTAGTTGTTTAGTCCACTGTGCATGTTGATGATAAAAAACACATTCAGGGAAACGGGTTTTTCATGTTGTTGCTGTCATGAATTAGTCGGAGGATTGGCTCCATTAATTGGTTTGGGAATTCAGTAAACAATTGCTCCTTAGTATTTCAGTGCAAATACCTGCATATTATTCATTAACCACTTGCTATCCAGTTTAACCAGTCACTGATTGGACTAAAATACATTGTCATATTATCATCTTCTCAGTGCAAACATAATGCCTTTCTATGTAAACTAATAGATTTTGCCCTACCAATCAATCAATCAATCAATCAGTATCTTCGCAATTAATGTTGTTATATTACCTCTCCTGCATAGGGGCTGATAGCCGGATAAACAGAATTAAAAAAAAAAAAAAATTCTTTGGATGTACCACCAGAAAGCAGACCATAATTTACCATATTTAACATTTCCTTTTCAATCATGGCAGCTGTAACTCATAAAATGCTGATGAAATTGTGGAGAAGACAGTATGTGCAAGTAAAGGGTCCGATCATGAGACATACCTAATTTTATAAGCAAATATTTCCATATCAGCAGACTCCATAACCTTAACCCTACTGACCAGTAAAACCATTCAAATTGCTATAGTTGACCTTGAAACATGCAACTATGGAATCGAAAGAGGCTCAGGACTTTAGGCAAAACTGTTGGAAAATGATAAGCACATGCATTAAAGGGTTAGTTCACCCCAAAATGAAAATTCTGTCAGTAATCACTCACCCTCATGTTGTTCCAACCCCGTAAGACTTTCGTTCTTCTTCGGAACACAAATTAAGATATTTTTGATGAAATCTGAGAGCTGTCTCACTCCTCCATAGGCTTCTATGGGATCGAAACTTGCCGGCCCAGAAAAGTTATTAAAGACATTTTTAAAATAGCCCAAGTGACTACAAGTTTATCAAGCAACAAGAATACTTTTTGTGCGCAAAAAAAACAACAAAAATAACAACTTTATTCACCTATTCATTTTATTCTGTGTGGGCCTGAATGAATTCACGTAGTGTAACAGCGCAGCGCGTCTGTGTTATACGTCACACGTAGGCTCACTATTGGCCGACGCTGGTCATGTGTGTGATGCGTGTGATGTACAACACAGAAGCGCTGCGCTGTTACACTACGTGAAGTATTCTCATCGCTTGATAAACTTCAGGTTGAGCCACTGTAGTCATTGGACTATTTTCACTATGTCTTGACTAACTTTCTGGGTTTGCAAGTTTCGATCCCTTAGAAGCCGATGGAGGAGTGATCCAGCTCTCAGATTTCATCAAAAATATCTTAATTTGTGTCCCGAAGATGAACGAAAGGAACAACATGAGGGTGAGTGATTACTGACAGAATTTTCTTTTTTGGGTGAACTAACCCTTTAAATCTGACAAATAAGTAACATTCATTTTTGTATTTAGGTGTGTGTGTTATTGTGTGAATAAGGGTGTAAAGTGAGGTGTTTGCTGCTTTAAGAGCTGAATAGATTGAGTTTTTCCCATTGTGCTCTTGGCAGGTCAGGTCAGTAGGACTCCTCACTGAGCCTAAGGAGCTTGGTAGGGGAAAGACACAGCCCTTCATCTTCAGCTCTACACAAATAAATAAAACATCACTGTATCCATCCCTCCTGATGACCTCTGACCTCTCCGACTGAGCTGAGACGACTGCTGTGTCAAGGACTCAGAAAACTAGAGCGCACATAAAACAAACTTCACTTTCAGAAGGACAGAAGGACTTCACTTTCAATCTGACAGCAAGTAAACCAACAAATAAACCCTCTTGTTTGAATTCATACTTCTGTTTATGTAAGTTCTCCATAATCTCTTGACACATCAGAAACCTGTTACAGGGTAGCAGTCTAGCTTAAGATGAACAGATTTCTGAAATGAAAACCATGCTTAATACATTAGAGAAATTTCCGAAGATGGAAGCCATTTAGGCTTGTAAATGTGATGATGTGATAAACTATTTTTCGTCACCAGAGAGAAGTCTTTCGTTTTCACAGGAAGATATGACATTGTGATTAAAAATTATGAGGTCAAAAAAATAAAAAAAATGAAACATGCATGGATGAATTGTTCACAGTAAGATCTATAATGCACATTTAGAAAATAGATAGGGTGATTTTCATTTTATTCCAACTTGGAGTCCGTGTTACAGTGTAATTACACAAGTAAGTATAGAGTAATATTAATTAACGTGTATTTAATATTCGTCTAGGTTTGGTCTGGTTTAGTGTTAGTTGCTTGTTACATCAATGCACACAATGGCCAACGTGTATAGACAACATTGAAATTGCACATGTATGAGATCATATAAAATGTACTATATTAACAACGAGCCATATCTAGTATATTTCCCAGGAGAGCTCCAGCCACTAAAAAAGGTATTCATCACAACACTAAGTTATGAATCCTCTCTGAGAGATCCACAGCTCAGACCAAACTCTCAGAGAGGCGTTTTATTGCCATGGAGTCACACGAACCTCAGTCTAAACCTACAGCCAACATGGTGTAAATCCTCTCGTTTTAACTAATTGTGGAAGGCAAAGGGGGCCACAAAACCAGTTTTCCATCCTCTATAGATTATGAACTATACATGCGATTTTTTTTTAAGTGTATACATTACAAACACAATCATTTGTTCATTAGCTAATAAAGTAATTAAAGTCAAAGTCACAAGCGGACTTTTTTCTGCTGTCAGTGATTTGAGCCAATCATCTGAGCTGAAAATGCTATATTACAGTAAAAGTTATGTCATGTCGGCACTCCCAATGTTGCTTTGGTTTTTTGTTTCTGCTCACGTTTCCCTGGCTGATATGACAGTGGTATTGGGCATTATACTGACATCTACTGACATGGATCATGCAAAGTTGATTGGTTAATGATGCCATAGCAGAAGCATCCTGTTTATAACCATATTTCTTTCCCATGATTTATTTATACTAGCCAGAAAAAGGGGTGTGGTAGAGGCTGGTCATGTGATCATGGTCATCAGTGCTCTCCTCAGATCATCTCACCTGAAGCTCGGTTTGGAAGAAGAACTTCAGCGGGCACTGTGAGCAGTCGTAGATCTTGTCCTCCTGCCCGTGTGCGGTGAAGATGTGCTGCTGCAGTTTACACGCCTGCACGAACACTGCAACGGGACACAACACACATGTGAACTGCAAATCTTTCCAGAAACACTGTCAGTTATGCATTTTAAAACCCTTTGCTGTAAAGGCTTATGCTTAATTTCTTGAAATTTGAAAAATACAAATTGTGCCTATATAAAAGCTTGGGGTCGGTAAGATTTTTAAAAGTATCTTCTGCTCACCAAGGACGCATTTATTTACAAAAAATAATATAGTAATACTGTGAATTATTTTAAGTATATTTTAAAATGTAATTTATTCATGTGATCAATTTTTAGCATCATTACTCCAGTCTTCAGTGTCACATGATTATAATATGATGATTTGCTGCTCAAGAAACATTTCTGATTATTATCAAGGTTGAAAACAATTGTGCTGAATGTTTAGTCACAGTGCAAATATTTTTTTTTTTTCAATAATCTGCATTAAGTGCATATACTATTACTATTTATACGAAATAGCAGTGTAAATAGTTGTTAGATGCTATTTATAGTAAGTGCTGATACTAACAGACACTACGTGCACCTTTATTCCCTCTATTAATACCAGTTAGACACTTTATTTCCATGTTTCAAATGTTTTCTTAATTTTTATTCAAAATAAATACCTTTTTCAAGCTGATATGTGTCGGGAAAAGTGCAGATTTAAACTCTGGCCGGTCAAGTCAAAACCTAACGCCTTACTCTCCACGGGTTTTCTTTTATAATTTTGTCTGGCCCAATCAGACAGGAGTTAGTGTGAATAACCTCTGCCAACAAGGCAGGCTATTGGCACTTACATTTTTGTGGAAACTATGGTATTTTTTGGGTTGTTTTTAGGATTATTTGATAAATGTAAAGTTTAAAAGAGCAGCATTTAAGTGAAACAGATTTTTTGTAACAGTGTATAACTGTTTCTTGTCCTTGATTTTAATACAAGTTTTCAGAAAACGTATTGACCCCAAACTTCTGAATAGTCCTGTATATGCAAGAACAAAACTAAAAATGTCAGTGATTTATTTCTTTTAGAGTTGACTTGGAGCAGATAGTGAAGAAAACAGACAAAAACTGTCCAGCATGTATTTAAACAATGTCAGTGATGTTTATAAAACATCCCATGATGCACCTCATGAAGTTGGTTGAGAGAATGAACAGAGCGAGAACAGCTGGAAACTAGACAAAGGGTGGAGACTTTGAAGAATCACAAATTCATTAATTTGTTCATTAAAAATGTTAATAAACATGTGGACAAAAATGTGGAAATAGTTATATTAAAGAATGAGTAGGGGTTTATTTTGACTAGCCGTGTACAAACAATAAAACTACCTTTTCAGAAGGCAAAGTGAATCTTTTTGAATATTATAAAGTTGGTAAAAATGTAGACACTTAGGCCCTGTTTACAGCTGGTATTAAGATGTGTTTTGGTCGATCGGATCACAAGTGGACGACACTAAATACAGGTGTAAACGGGGTTTAAGAGGTTTTGAGCTTGTCCACTTTTGACCCCTTCCAGAAGAAGTTGAAAACACATTTAACCAGATTGCTTTCGTAGTGTAAACGCTCATGTGGTCGAATGTGTTCAAACAGCCACTAAACACCGTCTGCTCTCCGTCTACTGGCCTAATGAGTAACATTATAGGAAGAGCTCTAGCCAGACGGGATTTAAACTTTGTCGGCTGGAGACCCAAGTTTGGTTTGAAGATGAAAAATGTCCCAAGCACAATGTTTCTCATCATTCCTGATTTCTAACACACACTCACAGCGTTCGTTTGGTCTTGTGTCTGTCAGAGCAGAAACTAAACGTTTTTCCGTTGTCTCCGGGCCGTTCATATGTGAATTGCTTAATTATATATGTAAATTATTTCATCCATTAGATCCAAAGATTTGAAAAAATCCATACATTACACCTCAAAGAAATCAGGATAGAAGTGGTTGAACATGGGCAAAAGAGACGGATTGAAACACCAGGTGTAAAATGCCTTAATGTCTATTTAAGTGAATCAGACCTGGAATTAATTTTCTCCTCTTTTTCTCTCTTTTTTCCCCCCATAAAATCACTCGGTTCAAATGAGGAAAGACACATGTGCTGTTTTCCTAGCACGGATCTTACAGTTTGGCAGCATATGAAAGAAGAATTGTCACAACTAAGTGAATCAAGATGTTGGGAAACCCAAATGTTTCCAGTCCTTTGCATCATGGGAGAACCGACTCCACCTGCATCAAACCACTCTGCAGATGTAGCGCGGCTTTGGTTCCCCATCCGTGATTTGGCTGGCTCTGGGTAATGGTCAGTCCGGTGCTTTGAGTCATAGTGAACAGTGAGGAATAATGATGTGCTTTATTTAGAGCCACTGTAGGGACACGCGGCAAAATAAACAAGCACAGGAACGGCAGTCCGTTCTACGTGCAAAAACACTCTCTCTATTAGTCAACAGTGCTAATTATATTGACAATATTAATATTCATGCAGACTCTTTATTTATGCGTAGCCTGATTTCAGTCACATCTAATCTTTGAAATGGCACTTAAAACACATAGTGCCTTTAATTAAGCCATAGAGCTGCTGAATGAGTGTGTGTTTGAGTGTGCGAGTATGCAGTTATTCTCACAGGACTACTTCAAACATGCTGTTTGTTTTTAGAGACCCATATGTTTAAGGGTGGCTAGTCGTGTCTCTGAGGTAAAGAGGGAGTTCTGGTCTTCATTTGAATTTCTTACAAGGGATAAACAACTTTTGCCTTCATGCCACTGCACTGGATTTTGGATTTAGACCCAAATTAGCTTTATTAGGGTCAATGATAACCTGTGTTTTCTAATTCAACTTACTCTGGTAACATGATCTGGACGTGCATCTGTGGATTTAACATCCTGAACACGAGCACAAATAAGTGATGATAGAGAACGATGGATGTGATTTGTTTTCAACCATGTGGAGAAAGGTTACTGGTAAAACAATAGAGTACAATTTCCATTATCTGTAACACTTTACAATAAGATTGTGTTTGTTAAGTAAGGGATAATGTACATCCAGCCGGTTGTTATCTCAGAATAACCCCGGACAGGATGATGAGGATCAGGTCTTGCTTCACACTGAAGGGGTTTATTCTGCGATAACAACCAGCTGGATGTACATGATCCTGCTTATTACACGGCTACTTGCCACATAAGTATATAATTAGACAGGAAATATTGTCTTGAGTTGAAATATTTTACTAGGTCTTTAAACGCAAAGCTTCCGCAGAGAGAGCAGTTTCAGTTCAAACTATACAGACATTTAAGAGATACGGTTTACAGCCATACCACTATTACACAGAATTTCACCACATAAATAATTATGGAGATAAGAGATATTGATTTGACATGAAACGGTTTTAAAATCGTACCTGTTTGTATCTCATAATCCAACAGTGTACAAAACAATCGTTGCAAAATGGCAGCAGCTGCGTTTGTATGAAACGAGAGAAAGCGAATCCACGATACTGGATGGCATAATTAAATAACTGCACACAAAATACTGATTTGACTGAGTTTTAATACTTTATTAGCTCATCAAAAGCAAAACTTTTTCCACGAAGAAAAAAGTTTCCTAGAAAGAGTTTAGCGCTGTGGGCGCTATTGACCAATCAGAATCAAGTATTCCACAGAGCCATGTAATAACATTAGATAATGCAATAGTTAGCGTGAACTAACGGCGTAAGAATTGGTCTAATTTATGTGGAAAAACTAAAATTTTCAACCCTCATTCTGACCCTCTGTCTCAAACAATCAGTTTTTAAGGTTTGTCAGTAAATGGTCACTGTTATGATTGGCTAATTTAAAGGGTTAGTTCACCCAAAAATGAAAATTCTGTCAGTAATTACTCACCCTCATGTTGTTCCAACCCCGTAAGACCTTCGTTCATCTTCGGAACACAAATTAAGATATTTTTGATTAAATCTGAGAGTTGTCTAACTCCTCCATAGGCTTCTAAGGGACCGAAACTTGCTGGCCCAGAAAATCTCTGGGCCTCGGGTCTTTGCACGTAGTGTTTAAGCGTAGCGCGTCTGTGTTGCACGTCACCACGTAGGCTCACTATTGGCCGACGCTGGTCATGTGTGATACGTGGTGACGTACAACACAGACGCGCTACGCTTAAACACTACGTGCAAAGACCCGAGGCCCAGAGAGAAGGAAATGAAAAGTGGAATAAAGTCGTTATTTTTGTTTGTTTTTGCACACAAAAAGTATTCTTGTCGCTTTATAAACTTAAGATTGAGCCACTGGAGTCACTTGGACTATATTAACGATGTCTTTAATACATTTTCTGGGCCAGCAAGTTTCGGTCCCTTAGAAGCCTATGGAGGAGTTGGACAACTCTCAGATTTAATCAAAAATATCTTAATTTGTGTTCCGAAGATGAACGAAGGTCTTACGGGGTTGGAACAACATGAGGGTGAGTAATTACTGACAGAATTTTCATTTTTGGGTGAACTATCCCTTTAATTGCATCATGAGACTTTTATATGAATTGACTCAATATTAAGAAACCGATAAATTATTTGGTAAAAAGTAAGGTTAAATAATAAAAAATAAAGAAAATGGTCTAATTTGAGCATATTTTACTTTTTAATTGTTGTTATTTTGTGTCATTTGTATTAAATGTGTTTTTCAGCCACAAAACAATGTACAAGACAATTAACTATAACCACAAGATATTTATTTATTTATTTATCTATATTAATGGGCCTATATTTACGAAGCCAAGCAGCATCATTGTGCACACAATTGAGTGTAAAACTGGAATGTTTTGTTGTGTAAAGTGAGACAAAAGCTCATAAGTGGCACGCAGAGTGTTTGTTCTGCGCTCAGCTTCCTCCAGGGTAAATGGAGCTACTTTCAGCTGCGGGCTGCCTGACTTCACATAGCTGTCAAATCATCCCGAGAGAGCGACACTTCTGACATGTCTCCGCTGCCTCTGGATGGCTCCTCAACTCCTCTTTTACCTCCTTCCCCCTCTCTCCTCTCTCATCCTCCCTCGCTTTGCATGATCACGCAGCGCCTATCCTTCCCCATCCGCATTCCTTCGTTTCTGCATCCACTCTCTCCGTCTACCGTCCCGAAACAAACCTGTTCTATTAAAACTAGTCATGTTGAAATAATGAAATAAAAATGTATATAATTCCAGATTTTCCACTGGTGAATTGAAATCCTATTACTTGCGATTATTATTTGTCTCTGTAGAGGCCAGACAGTACCAGTGGAATTGGTGAGCATAAATGTTTTAGCTGGAGTCTGAGGCTGTTTTTTTCCCTGAAGGTCTGTCTTCACATTATATTTGACTCTGAACCACAGTACGTTGGTGTCAACAATAGCTGCGTTTCCATTACAGATTTGCACAAAACTTTTGGGATATTTTCAAAATGTCGATAAAAAACTATTGCGAAGTAACGGCGTTTCCATTAACCGATGTTATGCGACTAAAACATAATTTCTTTCCTCTCACGATAATCATTCCAAAAATCATGGCAACGGACATTGGTAGGTTTACGTATATCCCAGCAACTAGCCATTATTTTTAATAGAAGGAGACGTAGGCGTGTATCCAAGCATTAATGGCAAGGAAAGACCTTTATACTTGTGAGCGGCACATATGAGGAGTTTCTGGGAGTTTCTCCCTTATATCTGCTTCAAGCTCTTGAGAAATTGTGGCATTTCTTTGTTGTTTAGAATCCAGTATTCCCAATGCTTTTGTCTTTTAGGAGTTTAATAATGAACTCTCGTCCTCTGTACAAACACACCGCGCCATCTTTAAAGAATGATCGACTGTTATGTACGTCATGTTACCTGTGAATGTTTCCATTGCTGTTTTGCAAAATATTCCTTTTTCGAATTGCCTGAAAAACCACCTCATGTGAGCGTAAAAACCTTATTTTCAAACCGTATTTTCAATTTGCGCAATTTGAAGAGTGATGGAAAAGCGGCCACTGAGAGTGCTAGCAGCAGCTGTTTACCACTGTAGATAAAGAACCATGCAGAAGGAGATATTTGCACAGAACCATACTTGCATCTCTCTGCTCTAAATGCCATTTCTGTGCACGTTGAGAGTTGCAAGAGATGCGAACAATATGATCCGATTGCTGAAGGCCACTTCTTTAGTGGCGAGGTGAGCATCAATAGCAGTTCACTTCCGCAAATTGAGGCTAGATTGCTTTCATACCAATTGCTAACCAAACTGAAGTCCGCATAAACTGAACCCCAGGCAACTGTTGTCAAGCTTTTGCACGAATCAAATGATTCAAACTCTGATGTCAAACATGCTCGGCTCCATGCCAAATAAAGCTCTAGTGGGAAAACGCCCCTAGATTAGCGTTTATTTTATGCATTTATGCATTTAAAGCTACATCTACATTAAAAAGGATACATTTAAAACAGCGTTTTCATTTCAAAACGCACTCCGTCCACACTAGCGTTTTCAATCATTTTCCAAAAGTTTCATCCACACTGAAATGGAAAATGCAAAATCCACCTTACTGTGCAACAGACATAAAGTTATCACACAATTCTTCTGACAGGATCATTTTATTTAGCAAAATATCTCACTATTCACTGATGCGTCCAGGTCGCGCTCACTCACCATTATATGTTTGGTCTAAAACGCTAAAACTGCTCTCATGTTTTGCTGCTGGACAGCAAATGCAAGTACATTTTCTGTCATCTTTGCAAGAAGAAAAAGATGTGTTTTTAAACTAAAACGTTTTAGGGTGGACAAGGCGTTAATCTCATGTTTGTCATGATTTCTGCAGTGCAGATGCCAAGCTGCTTTCTTCTCTCTCTCTCTCTCTCTCTCTCTCTCTCTCTCTCTCTCTCTCTCTCTCTCTCTCTCTCTCTTCTCTCTCTCTCTCTCTCTCTCTCTCTCTCTCTCTCTCTCTCTCCTCTCTCTCTCTCTCTCTCTCTCTCTCTCTCTCTCTCTCTCCTCTCTCTCTCTCTCTCTGCTGCATGATCAATATGAGTGCGGAAGGAGATCTGGGACCTGTCTGTCAGGCGCCAACTCGAAATAAAGCCAAAATGAAAAAAAAAGAGAAAAACCCTGTAGATCAAGTCAATAAGAATGAGAGAACCAGGGAAAGAGAGAGGAAGACAAATGAACCATGTTACTGTGGTGGCAGAAGTGTGGTTGTATAAGATGCAGCTGAAGGTTTTAAGTTATACAGTATGCTTTATGTACCTCCCAATCAGGGTTTTGATTTTACTCTGCACTGACATATAGACACACAAATATAAAAAAAAAATACCTGTGAAGCAGACAGGACACTTGAACGTGCCGCCCATCCCCTCAAAGCTGTGCTCGATGAGGTGACACTGCAGTTTTGCTGGAGAGTCGAAGGTTTGACTGCATAGTTTACATTCATGAATGAGACCTTCCTCTGGGAAAAGACAGAAAAACACAAACACAACCCGTGTCACTGGAAATGTCAGATTATAGGATTTATTTTAAGCGTTCTTAAATTCTTATGTAGTGAATCATGTTATTTTTTTGCACAGAAACACAATGTCAAGAACATGAGACACTGAAGCCATCAGATGCTCATGACTTAAATATCCATGTGCGTTATCTTTTTTATAAGAGTTCATGGCACTCTGATTTCTAATTTACAAAGATTTTAAACAAAGACTTGCATGGGCAGAGTAAGATTTGTAAAAGAAGAAACAATTTTTTTTATTATTATTACATAAATGTATGGTACATGTTATGTTCTACCAAATTCTTTTTCTCAATTGATTTGTTGACATACAAATAATAAATTAGACAACTTCCAAGATTCCAAGAAACAAACATTCTTTAATAATAAATCCAACAAGGAACACGTACTAGAAACTCAGGAAATATAAAACACAACCACTTTAAACTTAGACGACACTGAACAAAGAACTGTGAGAACTGAAGGCTTAAATACACGTGGAGTAATCAACAGAAACTGAAACAGGTGCGTAACATAATCAGTAACCAACGAAACTAACAAGGGAAACAGACGGACGAAAACCAAAACTTAGGGACCGTTTGCATGTCACCATTTTCAACTAAAAACAGAAAACTTTTCATGTGTTTTGACAGTTCATTTACACAACAACAGTGTTTGGGGCCTGGGAACGCTAACTTTTAAAAAAGCGTTTCAAAGCGCAAGTTTTTGAAAACGATACAGTTATTGTCTCCATGTAAACAACAGAAACACGAATCTGTGAAAACGGTGACGTCATGCGCATGCGTATTACGTGTTCAGTCTATAGGAGCGTAGTGTTTCTTTACAAAGTGACATCGCCATCTACTGGCCTGGCAACAGAATACAGCGTTTTTAGTCATTTTTGTGGATCTGTGTGAAAGGGGATCGTTCTGACAACACTGACATCTGTACTTTTCAAAAACGCAAAGGCTTTTCAGTTTTTAATAACCTACATTGTTGTCATGTAACACAAACAAACTGAACACATACCTGACAACAACTCTATACAACAATAAAAAATGGCTCAAATAAATAGAAATGTAAATTTTCTTCTTGAATTAAATTAATGTTTATTGATGAACCCCAACAAACTAAAGTAAATCATTATTATGTGTTCTATACGGTATTGCTCCTAAAACCATAACAAATGATTCTGAACAGATTCAAAATATACATATTTTTTTCAGATATACATTTCATTTAAATTTATGATTTTTTTGAATTGTGCCAATTTAGAAACATTCCACTACTTCACTAGTTTCATCACGACCTAATAAATTAGTACAGTATAAGTATTTCAAATCAACAATAGGATATGGATCAGCTCACAACAACATGAAAACATTTTATTTTAATAAACAAAAAGTATTGTTTATGTAGTATTGTTTGTCAAGGGAACATAAGCTAAAAAGTCAGCAAAATAATTAGGAATAAAGGAATTTTCCGGTTTTGGAAATTTTATTTTGTACATGTTTTTTACCCATGTTTTAAATTAAGCATTGAATTGTGTTGTGTTTTAGAGGCCATTTACACATTATTTTCAAATAAAAATGGAAAACCGTTTTGGCCATTGATTTACATGACAACAGTGTTTTGGGGGCCTGAAAACACAAACTTTTGAAAACGGGTTTCAAAGTGCTGGTTTTTGAAAACGATACCGCTAGCGTCTTACGATGTAAACAACAAAAACACGGATCGGTAAAAACGGTGACGTCATGCGCATGTGTATTACGTGTTCAGTCTATAGGCGCGTAGCGGTTCTTTACAAAGTGACATCGACATCTACTGGCCTAGCATGAATAATACCGCATTTTTAGTTGTTGTCGTGCAAATGTACCCTTAGTGTTGAAGGAAATATGTGTAAATAGAAAAGGTACTGGTAATTTTCTGAAAACTTTTCTACACAAAAAAAAAGCAGCATTTTTAAGCTGTGTTATATGTGCCATTAAGTATTGCATGTGCGTATATAGTGGAGTTGCTTCTCTGAAGGATATCAGAGGTGGCCTGAACTTGCAGGTCTGTGTGAGCAGATGTGACTCCAGGGGAACATGCCTCATGGGAACATCTGCTGCCTGCCGAACCCCCAGAGGAGTCGTTAGCACAGGTGGCCACAGATGGCATTCAGCACAGCGTCAACTGTGACAGGATCCTCAAACACCACTACAGCAGTCCACACACAACTACCAGTTCATGTTACATCTGTGTTTGCAGCTTCACAATGCTAGGGCGTTCTGGGTGATTGTCAGGGCATTGCTAGGTGATTGTTACATTGTCTGCATGACCTTTCCAAGTCATCGCGCCCAACTCCAAGTCTTGATATTCTGGTCTCTATATCAGTGTAACTCTACTTGCTTTTATTGCCCATTATATAATCCGCCAGTCTGAACAAGAGGCACTTCTGGACAGAAGAATATGATGGTTTGAGGTACTCATGGTTGGTGGTGATAACCAGTGGATCTTTCTAGCTACACCACAGATGGTTCCCTGAGAACTAATGGTTCCCTTAGGAACATTTTCCTGGTTGCATTCGCACCGCCAGTAGGAACTCTGAAGTGAAGTAAGCCGCACTTGTTGTTGTGACTTTTATTTTGACGGCGCTGAGAACGCCAGAGGCTGAGCACACATCGCTCCCATTCTCTGTGTTCATTAGTTTACGATCTGTCTAACAGTCCTGGGCTGCGTTCTCCGAAACTACCTTAACGCTACGTCGTTCTTAAGTTGTACCTTAAGAAGTACCTTATCGTTAATACGTGGTTTCCGAAAACTTCTTAGTTAAGTAAACCTTCTGTAAGTCATACGTTCGTAAGGTTGGTCTGGAGCGCTCTTAGCTATACCTTATCGCTGCTGACGGTTCATAGGCCTACCGCTAGTGGCCACCACTACGCAAAAAGCTTTTTTACATCGCAGTTTAATTACACATAGAAAATTTTATATGAACATTTAATATAAAATCTGATTTAGTATTAAAATTACATTTTTACTTTACTTTAAAATTTTACACATAAAATACTTAAGTTGTTATAGCCTACACCCAGTGTATGGAAGTGTTTTCATTAATAAAGTTTCCATACACTAATGGTTGTTAGCTTTTTTAATTACTATCCTAAGGCACATCAGCTGGCGAACCATTTGACAGAAAAGGCTTAGGAGTCTATATAAAGAAAGATGAGTTTACACAAACTTTATAGCTATGGCAGCGAGACAGCGAGTACTTGTTTTAAATCAAAGATGGCGCCGTCCGCGGAGCCAGTTAGTGTATGTCAACTACATGCTGGTGGATAATCAGCATACGTTGTGGAGAACATTAACACACTTATGGCCGTAAGGGTTTGGGATTGCACACTTGCTAAATTATAAACACATATTTATTTCTGCATGTACATATTTCAATGAGCCCCGATAAATGCAGTTTGTACTATTTCTAAAACGCTTCTTTATAAAGAACATTGTTTTCTCAATACTTTACCTATACCGCTGTGAAGGAAAGAGCGCACAATCGATCATCGAGGCATCGATATCAACCTATTCAGCGCCTCCACCATGGACAGCGCCTGCTAAGGTCGAACTTAAGAAGGTTTACCTTAAGCAACATCCTAAGGTATAGTTCGGAGAACACACGTAGGAAAGGTATACCTGTAGTTAAGGTGTACCTTTTGAGTCTTCGTAGCGCGCTAAGAGACAACGTTATCGGAGAACGCAGCCCTGTCTAATACTGAACTAAGAACTGATATACATAGAAAGTAGACAGTATGGTTGACGTGTGGTTGATGTCCAGTGTCGCTAGCTGAGCAGAAATACATGATCATGTTTGGCTTGGTCCCCTCAAAGTTGCGTTGGATTTTCTCCTCAGCGAAAGGTTAGGAGGCCCATCTATCACTGTTTTCCATGTTTGTATCTAGTTTCTGGAGTAAATATATAGGCTATAATCTGTGGGTTTACACAGCTTTTTTAAAAAATGGTGAGTGCTGGTGTTTCGCGTCCGTTCAACCAATCAGCGAACACTAACGTCACGGGTAGTTCCTATAGTGCTGGTTTAGACCGACTCTGAAGTAAGAATTAAATGAGTTCCTCCAAAAGGAGTTCCTAGAACTAAAATCATTCCCAGTTCCTGCGGTGCGAACATGCCAAAATCTGGGTATTTCCGCCAATGGTTCTAGGAATTATGAAAAGGTTCCTCTGGTGCGAAAGCCCCTTATGTTTGGAATGAGTAAGATTTTTTATGTTGGAAAAAAGAAGATTCTTATGTTCACAAAGTCTGCTTTTTTTTTTTATCTAAATGACTTGATCATGAATATCGGATCATTAAAATAACTGTAAACAAGCAAGCAAACAAATAAATAAAATCAATAAAATAACTGTTTTCTACAGTGGTATATTTTAAAATGTAACATTTCCTGTGATTTTAAGCAGAAAAAAAGATTGCTGAACAAATTTTGAAGAACCGCATTTATTTGAGATATAAATAAAAAGTTCTGTCACAGTGGATTGTGAGATTGCCTGATCTGCAACGAAGATGTGAAGCTGCAGCTATACGGCAGCAGATACTGACCTGAGAACAGCTCACTAGGGGGAGTTGTGCATCTATTCATACATAATGAGCCAAATTAACAGTGATTAAAGCCCTGGGAATTGAACACTGACTCCTCCTCCTGTGTGTGTGTGTGTGTGATTTCCCTGATGAGTTCAGCAGCTCATGTGGGACTGCCGTGTCTTTATTCATTTAACGCTGAAAATAATGTAGGAGGACGTTATAAGGGAAATGTATCAAATCGAACGTTTATGATTAATGATGGTTTTGAGCTGTAGATTCACAGATTGGCAAACACACACAGACACGTGTATATACTCGCTGTAGCGTTTCTGCATGTGACCTGCGTGCAAATCTGACATCTCGTGTCTAATGAAGACAAAGGGAGAAAAACATCTTTAGTTGCATTCATACAGAATGTTCATTTTTCCAGGAGATCATTATTAATTTATTAATGTGATTCACTGCCATATTCAAATCAGGACGGGTTTCAGAAGAAATCAACAAGGGTGCTTCTCAAATTATTGTAGGTTATTAAAGGTTATTCTCAAATTATTATAGGAAGGGGCGATAGTAGGTTTTCAATATTAGATGGGGCTCAGCCCTAAATGAGGGCATGATAAAAAAAAAAAAAAAGTAAAAAAAAATTATATATATATAGTTTGTATACATGACCAATAGAGTAGGTTCTACACTGCCTATCAAGTCAATCTCTGGATAATGAATTAATTTCTAATAATGTTTTAATAACCATCTAATATTAATTAATATTCATTAAGAATACAGACAATTTTTAAAGAAAGAAAAGAATACAGATATATATTTTTTTAAACACTATTATTATTTTTTTACACTACATTTGTGCAGTAAAATTAACTTTAAAGAAGATCTACATTTCTCATTTTCCTTCATGGAGATAACATGGAAAATGTGTCATGCTTTAGTGGAGGAAGCTTGTTTCCACCATAGAATAAAAAATAAAAAAGGTGATTGCGACTTTTTATCTCGCAATTCTGACTTTTTAATCAAAATTGCGTGATATAAAGTCACAATTGTGTGTTATAAAGTCCGAATTGCGAGATATATACTCGTAATTGTGTTTAAAAAAAAGTTTATATCTCGCAATTCTGACTTTATAACACACAATTGCGAATTCTGAGAAATAAAGTCAGGTGCTGTAAATGTGCAGTCATAAGCATACTACTAATGTAGAGTAGTTGTAATATTGTTCATGAATTACATGAATATAATGTAATAACAACAGAGGATTTTCATGCTACTAAGGAAAAACAATGTGATTGTCGACTGTTGAACAAGCTGACTGTTAGTCACTGGCTTAATTTACTTGTACATAAAGAACAATAAACAATTTTGTGACAAAGAATGTCTGACTGAACGTCTGTCATTACATTACTGTCGGGTACGTAGGCTTTTCAAACTGACTTTTATGGAAAGATGTGTTGAATTGTGACTGCTTTACCAAATAATCCACAGTGAAATGAACCGAACAAACAAAAATAATCCTCTACTGAGACATTCAAACAGCCTCTTTCCCAACATTAGCATCCTTATGGAGTTCTGAAACTTACAGGCTGATTTTACAGCACAATGATCTCTTACATGTCAAAAGATCAGAATTTTGATTTATTTCTCAATCCTTGATGGGTCATTTTGACCCGAAAAAAATTGAGTGTTCATCAGAGGGGTCCAAGACCCTAGGACTTTTTGAACCACAAATACACAAAACATTTTTGTTTTGTTGTTGAAATTTAAAAAAGTAACAAATCCTTCCCTCAAATCCTTCAATTTGACCCCCTTAGGAATGAATGGAAATTGAGAAATGCTTCAGTACACATAAAAAAAAAAAACTAAAAATGCTCAAAATTCAAACTAAAAATGCTACAACTTTACCAAAAAATGATATTATAATGTCTACATGTGTATCTGAATGTATACTGAAGAGAAACTGACTTTAGGACCCAGAGGAACAGCTCATTTGCTCCATATAGAGATATAAGGCCATCTAGTGGAAAGAGTCATGAAATATCATGTTATATTATTTATTTTTCCACAAGCGGTCCGCAAAGACACTAGCCTGGGAAAAACCCAGACAACTTCCGGCAAATTCAGATTTGCTCGAGAAGTAGTCTGGCAAAGAGCTCATTCAAGCCCATTTCCATGGCCTAGAAATCGCGGCACCAATCAGAAACGTTGAGGCGGGCTTTACACAATGACGATCGCTCTGATTGGTTTTAGGTCTATCTAATTGCGCCCAGAGGCATTTGAGCGACGTCCGTTCAACTTTTAAATGCATTATTATATTCAAATTGCAAAAACATGAGGACAGTCTCCATGAAAGGCCCACTGGCAGATGAACGTGCTACTACATTTCTCTCCGAAACGGTAGGAAATTAAATTAGATTTAATAGAGGATTTTAACTGTGACACGATGATTGACAGGGCAGTTTACGTGACAGGATGCACGCGACAGATCCGTCTGATAAAGATGACGAAGTAGTATGTCCCAAAGCTTGCCTACTTTTTTGCTACACATTCAAAAGTAAATACCTTTTCTTCACAAAAAGAGTACATACTTTTATGGCGTAGTGTAACTTAGGCGAATTGGGACGCAGCATATGGCTTTACACGATGCTGATCGCTCTGATTGGTTTTAGGTCTATCCAATTGCGCCCAGAGGCATTTGACGCCCCTTTGGAAATGATTTGTCTATGGAGCTTTGCCAGACCATAACTCAGTTACTCCTGAGAATGGTCTGGTTTTAACCAGGCTACAAAGACACCCCAATGTAAGATATTTTGAGCTGAATTAAAAGGATTATGCATGAAATTGAAAGTTATTTTGAGGAATGTGCTTAAATTACTATTTATTTATTGATCAAATCTAGTAATTTAAAGGTAAATAAAAAATAACAAAAAATCTTCAAAAAAATGCATTAAAAAAAATATATATATATATATATTATCAAAATTAAATAAAATAAGCTTTCTGGAAAAAAAAAAGTATAATTTTTGGCCTTCGGGTCATTTTGACCCGCGAGGGAAAGATACTTTACAAAGTGCGAAGGCAGGATGAGGGTTAAATGCAGTTCTCACTCTGTAGTGTGTTTGTGGCCAATGTGACGGGTTCATGAAGATTTAAAAATCTTTTTGTAAGTGCTTTTGTTCCAAAATGTAAGACTTTATTTGAAAAATATTAAGCAGATATACCTGAAGTCAAGCATTAGCATAATTTCAGCAGACACGTTTCATTTTAATACCTCTCAGCAACAGCATTTAAGCATTTTACACGCTCTTTCTTTCCTGGTCTCGCAGCGTCTCTCCGTCAGTGTGTCGGCCGCCCCGTGAGCCGCTCACACCAGGAGAGAGGAAGTTCATTAGCTCAGCTAAATCAGAATTAGTCCCTTCATTCTGACGGGCTGAACTTCATTAGACGGCCCTTCACAATCCAGCAGGGAGACGTGATGAATCAACGCGGGACGATATCTTGCCTCGCACAGCAGATTCACACTTCCTCCACACCGCCCTTCCTCTCTCTCTATTCTTACATTTTCATTGAGATCAAGAATAAATTGCTGAAAAAATGAGAAGCGAGACATTTGTATATAATTACAGTGCGAACGAGAGACAGATGCCTGCAGAATTGACATCGGCCCTGCATCAAACATGGTCAATAAAAGCCACTGGGACAAAAGCATAAGCGTTTGAAGGGATCTGGATCTGGTTTCAGTGCCAATCTATGAAGGATTTCAATGATATCTCTTCAACATGTGAACCATACAGCAGATCTGCTTCGGCTCGTGCGCTCCTGTAGCCGCCCCACTGATGCCTGTTGCCATAGTTTCACAATTCAAAAGAGGCAAGAGCACCAATCAGATAAAGAACAGGACACAATTAGCAAACAAATCAGATTGTTGTGCAGCATGCCAAATGAATGAGACTGCACGGAGGAGCAGGTCCTGTGAGATTACACGCCGGATATATCAAACCGCTCGCGTCGGATCCTGTCCTGCTATAGAACAACCAGCGAGATACAGAGATCTGAAGCAGCCATGTATGACAAGCATTATATGCCATAATGTGATGCATCCTGGATGACTGATTGTTTCTTGTGCATGGCTTATTCATTTAAATTAGTAAAAACAGAAGTTCTTCTCCATTTTCTGTGCACGTTTCAACAAAACAATTGCCCGAATGATGCTTTTCTTAAACATCGACAACAAAAAAATTTATAAAATTAAATAATAACTGATTTGAATTACCATTTATAAATGTAATAGCCCCAAAGACAATTTATCCCTGCTTATACTACTACTCGACTACTATACTGCTCATACTAGCTCAATTATTTATCAATTCTTAAATATGTGATGAAGTGGAATTGTAATGTAGTCAGAGATGTGGCCACAGATGAGTACCTTATTCATAGAGGCACAGATAATAAACAGCGTTATATGTTAGACAAATTATCCAGTAAGTAAGATAAAGTGATGTTGTAATGGAAATATTTAATATTACAGTACAGTGTTCTGTATGGAATTACAAATCTGACGAAATAAGAAATAAATATGTGAAGAAATTTAAAAAACACAAATGCATAAATATATACATAAATAAATAAATAAATATACAAAGAAATGTAAAAACTACATTTAAAAATAAATTAGTATTTATACTTGTATTTCCTTATTTATGTATTATTGGATTTTTTTTTCATTTATTCATTTCCACATTTATTTATTTCTACTTTTTTTTTATTTCCACATTTATTTATTTCTACATGTCTTTGTCCGTATGCTAATGAGGGGGGCGTGTTTTACCTCAGACATAGCAATCGAGCTCAGAGCGGCAGTGCTGAAGCTTTGAGGCCACAGCGACACCTTGTGGTGTGACCAAACCAAACGCAAGCCTTTGCAAGTCACACAGGGAATGAATGACTGAGAGATGACACATTAACATTTTACTTTTATGACTGCTCTGAAAAAGAGAGTATAAAAATCTTCGACCCCGGACCTGTCCTCGAACCGACGAAGCGGTACTTGTCACCGGAGTGTAACGTTAGTCCTCATCAGAGTCAACAATGTTTTCATCATGGAAACTCTTACATGCAAAACACCGTATATGTTATGAATCTTACACGAAATTCACCTTAACCCTCTGGGGTCTGGGCTGTTTTTGGGGCCCTTGAGATGTTCTGACATGCCCTGACATTTGAGCTTTTTTCAGTTGCTTATAAACATATTAATGGCAAAGGTGTAAATTCACTCTATATAGCACAAACAGGGCTGCCATAATATGTGAGCCACGTGTATGTACATGTTTTCATTTTTGAGAGAATAATGTTTATGCATGGTTATTGAAAAAACTAAAAACTAAAGTTTCTGAAATAAGGCCACAAAACACATAGTAAATATGTGTCAATAAGACTTTTGACTAATCGTCGCCTAGAGTTTTTTCTTCAAAATGATGTGAAAATCATCCTGCCTAATCATTCACATAAAACGATACATTGATTTAAGTTTTGTGAAACACTTCTAGTTTGGAAAGCCAATATGCGGATGGGGCGTAAACGATCATGCATATTTAGTAGTTCACACCTGATGTGCTGAAGGGACGCTGGGCCTTGGTGAAACGGTATTTGTACGTGAAGAGCTCTTTTCCAAAACGCCATAAACCTAAAAAGCTGCCTCAAATATCCACCAAAAGTAATGATTATGAATATGTAAAATATTGCAATAAGACATTTTAATTGTTTATTAACTTCTGGCAAAGATGAAGTTGACGATAGGCTATTGACTCGCGATCTTTGCAGTAGGCTAGTGAACGCACCGGAGAAATGCACATTTATTAGGCTACATAGTTTTTTGTTTTGGATGGTTTTGTTTGACTTTTTATGTATTAAATCCAGGAAATTTGTTAATGAAACAATTATTAAAATTAAGATACAATTAATACAAAACGAAATTCGTTTTAAAGAAAGGATTTGTACTTTCTGTTTTGAGGTCTCTGTGAAAGTTTGAAAGTCTTTTACTGCTACTTTCAGAGCGCTCGCGTCCATAATGGAGAACTGTCACGTAATATTGTTTTTTCCTCATAAATTCGAACACGAAAAATAAAAGACAAAAGACTTTTAAGTAAAACTTACTCCGAAATTGTGTCCTCGGCGGAATTCGCTCTTCAAAATGCTGCCGTTCGTCCTCTGAGGAAAAGGTGCATTCTTCCTCGCTGTCCAGAATCATCTGAAGGGCGTCTTTACCGGAGAAGCGTGCCATACTCAAAACGCGATGAACTATCAGTAAGTCTGATGAAGAAACTGTGTTTTTATGGCATTGATCGGGGGGCGTATGCGATGCATACTAGATCACCTAAACTATTTACCATGTGAATAGAGCCGGGGGCGGGGCGGCCGCAGCTTATTATAAAGATAATGAGGCAGAAGGAAAAACGGTACCTCTCCTTGCTTTCAAACGGATTACATGAGTTGAAAACATTTGTTTTTTAAAGAAATTATTTCATTTAAAAGAAGAGATTTCAAGCTTCATAAAGACATATCTCACGTGTCTGTGTGAGAAGTATTCGCTGAGTTACAGTTCATTTTCGGACGCGTTTCAGAATGGACTACACTGACAGAGAGAAGGCAGAACTCGCTTCGTATTTATTTTTCTTAATTTGGCAAAAAGCACAACACTTTGTTTTTATTGTGAGTATACACAAAAATAATACACATTTAACAGAATCGATTGATGTATGAAACTTGTTTGTAAAATCAAAGTCAAAAGAGTATTTTGGGTCTCAATTCAACTGATAAGGAAAAAAGCGAGCAGATCACGCCGGCGTGATTGCCAACCTCAGAGGGTTAATCACAGTTTAACTGATGGTAATGGAAAAATGTGTATCAGTGCAACCTGTTTTTAGCTTTGCCTTATAAATATAGCTCGTTACCTATAGCCTAAATATAGCTCGTTACCGAATCAAACAAAATATATTTTAAACTTTACCAGTATCGATATGCTAGCTTGATAGTGAGTACTAAAAGCCATCTTATTTGTTTATATTTATAGTGATAAAGTTATTTTATTACATGTGATTCTGACATGATGTCACTGCATGCACTGCACTCTTTCCTCTCCACTCGTCTCAGGTAAATAAATGCGTCTTCCAGCTCAGCGGTCGGAGTCGCGCGTTCATGTGTTTTGGGGGCGTGGCTTTGGAAGGAGCCCAGAAGGGAGGGGGTGGAGTGAATGGAAATAATTAGCTGTGTTTACAACAGTCGTGAGAGGTTTACAGACACTCGATTTTTATACTCTCTTTTTCAGATTACTTACATGTGAATTATGTATTGGTATATAAAGACAGTTTAAACAAATTTGGAATGTTGTTTTTTTTGTTGAAAAATCCTACCTACCCTGCCTTTAAGCTAAGAAAATCTCGTTTTCAGATTCAGAACGATGATCAAAACACAGATGGATTAGATCAAGTCCATCAACACCCCAAAGCTTCACAGTCCTAAAGCTCGTCCTGGGTCGATATTTCATTCAGTAACGTTACACAGTTTTGATTTAGATGCTGTTTAATGTTGATGATCGTGTTATTTTACATAAGCATCTGATTCCATATAATATAGTTTTTTCTGCTTCTTCTTCGCATGTGTTTTGATCAGGAGATTCTGTACTCTTTTAGAAGATGTGTAACAGCGCCCCCTGCTGTATAACAGTGAAAACACGGAAAGCCAGAAAATTCTTTCAATGGCTGGGAAAGAAAATAATAAAAAAAGAATAATCTAAATGCCAAAAGTATACGTCGGCTTTAAAATATATTTTTACGTGTACGAGGCGGTTCATGTACAGTAAGCGTGATGCAAATTTCATCACCATAATAGTACATACACCGACAGATTTTTGAAACCAAGCACTTTGTTTGTTTTGCACTGATCAGTTGTTCCACAAGGTGACGACACTGGTCCAGACTGTTGTTTCACAGCAGAAAATGAAACCAAAGAGATGGAACAACAACACAATCCAGGAGACAGCAACAACAACAGACACCCACACTGACAAGCGCTTGTGTGAGGGTTATGAGAGAGCCACAACTTTAGTTTAAAATAATACAGACATTTTTGACTTCTGGAAAAAATAGCACAGATACTGGACAAAGATGAAACTTTCTAGAGCACGTATGTCGACCGCCTGCGTCTGGGCAAACTATCAATTGGAGTGTACTTTGAAAGGATACACATTCAACTGTATGCATATACTAGTGCATGCGCCAAAAAAACCCAAAGTATACTATGGGCTTTAGCCTGAATCAAATACAACAAAGCACTATGTTGTAAAACAACTATAATGAACTCAATTTTGTATTTTCAGTATTCTTCTCTTTCTTCATGAAGGAAATGTCTGTTGGCATCACATTTACACGGAGCTGTGCATGAAAACCTGACTGAAAACTGCAGTGGCTTCCATTAGCGGGGGATTTTGAGGGTAGGCGCCCTTGTGGGAGAATGTGTTGTGTGTGTGTTTGTATTGATGTGTGAGGCGACGCGCTGATGGAGGGAACCCTCGGGCTGCTGTCTGCACCTCACAATCACAAAACTGACAGACGCTCCATCTACACTTGCAATTATACACACACAGGCGCAGAAGAAAGCCTTCAGCAACTCACTCCCGCTGGATGTGACTGTGGCTGCGCTCTCATCTCAAGGGGAAAAGCCCTCTCTGGCCCCCTGGCTGGAGTCAGGGCATATTAGCCTGGTATATTCCAGGTAATGGGGTATGTGAAGAGTACATGTGATCGGTATGCCCAAATGTGACACAGCTCGGCTCTTCTGGGAGTCATGTTGGCTGAGGGTGAGTAATGTAGGCACTGTGAGAGGAACAAGCCACAAAACATCTAATGCAATGGGGGCAACAGCTGCACAAACAGGACTCCCATGCAATTGCTCGGTTCATAAAGATGATTGTGTGAATAGCTCCATTTTCCACTTTAAAGTCACCCGTTTTCCACATGTGCTCCTTGTCCAGTGAAAAGCTTCAGCTCTCAGATGACTGTTTGCTTTGGAGGAAATCAGCTTCCCTTGACTCCTGCCAGTAGAAAACCAGCTGTGATCTGCTGCCAGACCTGTCAAGAAGACCACGCGAAAGAAAAAAACATACCAACACAAACCGCACAGAGGTCAAAGCGCTGAACTCACGCAGCCTTGCAATGGGGGAAGACAGCCTTTACATACAAACTACACTGTTTCTTCTTTCAGCAGACAGAATTTCACCAGAGTCTGGGAAGTGGAAGACATTTCAAATACAGTCCTGCAAACTGTACACTTCATGATTCTGTCACACAGCCCTCGGACAAATGCAATTAGTCACCAGTTAACGCTTAGTTATAAATGAGACATTCTTATTTCATTTTAATCAGTTATTCTGCTGTTGAGGTGTAAAATGTGATTGTCAGTAGTTGTTGTTTTTTCTAAACCCTGAAGTGTTTGGACGTGAATATAACCAACATATAATTGTCATTCAAATTGTCATCCCTAATTGTCATTCAAATATTTAAACAACAGTACTTTTTGACACCGCTTTATTTGTGGTAAATGTTAACATGGTTTAAAAGTTTTTCTTCAGTTATTACTGCCCCTATTATTGGAGATCCATTAAATTTAGCATGTGTACTCAGAATGTCCTGTTCTCCATCTGTACCACGTTTTGTGCAGTTTGGACATTGTGCTCACAAGATACATGCCATTTAGCCACTTTGGACCAGATCCAAATATATATCAGCCTATATCTTCTTAAAAATGTATCAAAATAGTTTGAGGACTTTTTGTCAGCTCCGAGTGAGTTGGAATAGAGGGAATGCATTGACGTCACTGTCCCGCCGGACCACGCCCCCTCGGCCGGACTGAGTGGCACAAGAGCTGCTGTGTGACTGGATTTAATAGTGGAAACTGCGAATACACGGGTAAAACAAACGATTATCAGTTTAAACTAAAGGTTGGACTCGATATAGTGTTCCTTACAACTTACCAAAGATCCAGTGATCCATGGATATTGACATGCAGCCAGGAATTGTGTTTCCTGACATTTACGTATATGAGCCTGATTTCGACACCAGGGAATTGCATATAACAAATTTGCCTGTGAACGCTTTATGTAAGTACAACAAAGGTAGGTCTAAATCCGGGTATGATCACTCATATCAATGTTATATCATCAAATCGTCCATTCCTAAAACTTGTATAGTTTTTTGTCAGTGTTTATTTAAAAACATCCAATTATGCAGAATATACGATGGTAAATATTGAATTGATGAGTTGTCAATACAATATATATCAATACAATATATAGGGTATGATTTTACCCCTAAATTCAGTATATTGAAACAAAAATGAAAACTGCAACTCCACGTTTCTCTGCCTGGATCCAGTTGTTTCTATGAATAGCAGCAATCCATTTATTTCTCTGATCTGTAGCTTTCAGCAGTCTGTAAAAATACCTTCGATTTCTTGTCAAATCTAGTTGTACAGTCAATCTCAAATCTCTTTCCTGTTTTAGATGTGTTTTGTGTGTTTTTCGCAGCATTCACGCTGAAAACAAATGCTGTGTTTTTGCAACTCAGTGGGCGTAACCGCAGTCACTCTGGCCGACGGTGACGTCACGCGCATAACCTCTATTTGTCTGAACCTTTGTGATGTGTCCGGTGTCATTCCACTGACGTTCAGACCGTAACACAACAATTCCATATCAATGTTTTGTTATTTGTGCCATAAAAACAGTGCTCTACGTGTAAAATGAACAGGAGACAGCTATTTCTCATTCTGCCCATCTGAGCATGAACAGAAATGCTTCAAGACACAGAGAGAGTGCTTGTCTCTGACACCTCACTCACAGCACTCATTCAAACAGACAGAAATACTTTATAGTGCTGTGCACTAACAAGCCCACACTAGTGACCAGAAATACATTTAAAGTGTGGTATCTTTTTTAAGTGTGGTACATGTAGCAGACATGGAAATATATGGATAGATGGTTCACGTTGTCTAACTAATCACTATTCTTACAAGTAATTACAATTCTATTCACTAATTTCTATTCCAAGTTACCGTCGAGGAACAGTACATATTGAACCATGGATTTCATTGTAGACCAACCTAAAAGCCAAACACAATATGCATGGCACTGAAGTGGGAGCGCTGAAGTAGATGAGCTTGTTTGAGTTCTCCTGTAGAAGGTCTGTTGCCAATCCAATGAGCAGCAAACTAAGCTCCTACTTAGACTCCTGGAGATGTTATAGCGTTTGGCGGAGGGCCTTAGTGCGTGGGATTCGTACATTTATTTCTCTGCCTGTTTCCTTATTCTGGTAGTGTATAGCACAAGTCCTAGAGAGTGGGCTGAGGGTCACTAGTCATTCTCTCAGCAATCATGACTGTCTATTGTAGCATTCTTTTGTCCAAAACCAGACAGTTGTTGAAGAGTACAGGACAAACTCAATGAAAGTTGAGTAAAACCATTAAAGCAGCTCCTGTTGCAGATTGAACTTCTTTAAATGATGAAGAAAGAACATCCTCGGTTGAGCCTTTTCTAAAATGGAGTCTAATTAGAATTCCCACTTCAGCTCCTGGGAGATTGTACGCTGTTAAGTGTGGTGACGGGGGCAGGGATACCGTGTGGGCATTGTCCCTTTTTTCTACTCTTATGTCCAGTGTTTTAAGTGTGGGAAAGTACAAACAGATCTGGATATGAAGTTGCCGGTTAAAAGTGACCATGTTCCTGCAGTATGGGCACAGGCTCCAAGGTCATCCGCATCGAGCCGTTCTCTAAAATTGTTGGCTACATTAAGAGCATTTCACCTGCTCCTGGCATCCTAGCGGCTCAACTTCCTCCCGGGAAACCAGGTGGAGCGTTAAAAAACCTCCACATATGGTGAAGTCAAGCTGCTCAGAGGCTGCTGGGTGTCTGCTGCGGGGATAGCAGCTCCTAAAAGGCCCAGCTGGTTGTTGGAAAAGGGCTTCTACATTACTGCACCCCAGCGGCTGCCTCTTTCTGGAAAGAGCGCTGGCCCGCTCACACCAGAAGGCCATTTCAGACTCCCACCCAACACCCCCCACACGATCTCTCTCACAGCCTGACTCTGGATCCAACAGAACATTTGGTCTTCCACTGCTGTTTAATCAAACTCCTCCATCTGGCTGCAGTTTTCCAGCAGAAGAGGGTAAGGAGCCTCCAACTAGATTGGATATTGAGATAGGCCATATATATGTATGCACAATGACGAATTAAATGAAAAATTGGGGATCTGGTGGCTTTGTTATGCAGTGGGTGAATTTTGTTGGCATGGGTTGGGTCCACTGGGTCATATGCTAAGGCCTTTGCAGGCACTAGATCTCAGCCAAATGGCAGATTTTGGACCGACATGTTAGATATATCATTTGGAAGAATGCCGTTCCATCCCTACAGTAGAGTCAATGCCAAGCCACATTAAGGCACTGTTTACAGTTCTTTTCACTATCGTTGTTGCTACCTATAGAGTGTTTCAAATCTGAGGTTTCATCTCAGGTAATACGCGGCCTGAAAAGGCAGGTGCCCATGTAGGCAGTAAGTCAGCTCACTAGGTTATGGAACTGAGCCAGAGTAAAAATGAGAGCAGACAAAGGAGATGTCTTTTTTCTGCAGTGTCTCCAGGGCTTCACCCTTGATGTGGTGCATTCATCATCGCGCCTCCAATATCAGTTATTCAGCGGCTCGTCTGCTTACAGCAGAATTAATTTGAGCTTTAATTACTCTCATCGGTGGAATGCTGATGAAGGCAAGCAAACGGGCAGCTTGGGACGCCGCCGCCGAACTGCTTTCATACAACCTCAATTCCACACAGACACAAGAGCTGGCAAACAACCGGAAGGCGGTGGCCACATCAGGACCCATGGTCTCAGATGCACAGGAGAGATGAATCCAATAGCAAGCCTTATATATGCATGACAGGTATGTAAGGGATAAGTGAGACGGCCATTATAGCAAAATAAGCCCCACAGGTTTATTAGAACCTCAATTTGAAGTGGAGAAAGACAGGCATTGAAACCAAGTAATACGACAAACACGCACAACATTACAATATTATTTATGATCCCCTCTTAAATGGACATATTTTATCATCATCTTTTGCTGAATGATAATTGAATCTTTTATAATTTAATCTTTAATCAGCTTTTATTACGTGTACAAGGATGTTTATGTTTTATCTGAAAGGTGACACATGGTCTGGCCCGTGGAAGGAAAACCTTCCAGAGAACATTTACTTGTGTTGTATTTTATATGGATCACTATTCAACTTCAATAAGTCAAGAAATACTTATTTGAGAGTTTTTAGTAAAAATGTTGTTGTTGTTCTAAGAAATGCATGCCTAGATATGCATTTCTGTTCACACAAAGCATGATAACTATAACGATAACGATAACTATAACGATAACCATATTAACATCCACACTAATGCACAATATCATTCTGTTTGTCATCTGTTTGTTCTGTTTGTTCTTCCGCTGGAAAAAAAAAATTCTGAAAGTGATTCCAACAATATAATTTCTTGGTGCTGTTATCGTTATAGTTGTGGCGTGAACTCTGCTATTCTTTTAGATTTAGAACAATTTTTAAAACTATATCTTTAATCTTTTAACGTTATTGGTGTGAACGGGCCTTAAGAATGCAACAAACTTGCTTTGGTATGAAAAGGCAGAGACTGTGGATTGATCATAAGAGTTATTTTCCTCTTATGATAGACGTGAAGAACGACACATTTTCAGATAGCCAGTTGACTAAAAGACTACTTGATTAGTCAATTACATGCTTTTTTTTAAAAAGGTGTTCACATAAGATGTGTTCTTCCATTTGAAAATACCTAAACGAAGCACAGAATAAAAGAATGCAGGGGTAACAAGATAAATTTGTACAAATATTTTTAACAACATTATGGGCCCTATTTTAACGATCTAAGCGCATGGTCTAAAGCGCAGGGCGCAAGTTCACTTAGGGCGTGTCCGAATCCACTTTTGCTAGTTTAACGACAGGAAAAATGGTCGGTGCTCCCGGCGCATGGTCTAAAAGGGTTGTCCCTATTCTCTTAATGAGTAATGGGTGTGTTTTGGGATTTACGTGCATTAAACCAATCAGAGTCTCATCTCCCATTCCCTTTAAATGCCAGTTGCGCTCGCGGCATGGCAGATTCGCTATTTACATGATGGAATTTGATAGTGGAAAGACCGAACGCGTCTCCAGAGCGCAAATGTGCATCCTGATAAAGTTCCCTTGGCCTTTGGAATTAAAATAGCCCCACATCATCACATAGCCTTCACCATACCTAGAGATTGGCATGGTTTTATTTCAGTTAGCCTAATAGCTGGTTTGATTTGCATTGAGAGATGATCTTATGGAAAGTACCCCATGCCAATCTCTAGGTATGGTAAAGGCTATGTGATGATGTGGGGCTATTTTAATTCCAAAGGCCAAGGGAACTTTATCAGGATGCATAGTATCCTGGATCCATGAAGTAATTGGCCTTTAAAAATAAAAATCTGCCTGCCTCTATGGGAATTTAACATAGGGGTGTCCAGACTTATGCACCCTGTATTTTAAGGAAGAACATTTATTTATTTACGATACATTATTCATTCACAAAGAAAATTGGTGTCCTTAAAGGTTGGATTTTTCTTAATTAATTAATTATTTTTTTAAATTAAGGCATTAAGTTCAATTTCCAAAAGATGATTTTTTATTCCTCTTTTTAGTCAACTTTGGCATGGGTGTCTAAACTTATGCATAGCACTGTATGTAAAAGTACAGGGGCCTCATTTATAAAACTTTGCATAGGATTTGCATCAGAAGTGGTGTACGGATGAAACATAGGACGTGTGTACGCCGTACGCACAGAAATATTCGGATTTATAAAACCGTGCGCACGCACATCCTACGCAGTTTTCCCTTAATAAATCACGATCAATTCTAAATGTAGCGCAGCTTTTGTGGCTTCATGTCACGCCCATAATTGTCCATAAATAGTCCGTGAAATACCCACAAGTTAATATTCATCGATTGCGAAATCATGGCAAACAGAAAACCAAGAAACATTTTCTAAGAGCGCAAGATCAGCCATTGTGTGTCATTACGCATTGTGATGGCATCATGGCATTTTATTGCCATCCATTTGATTGCATCTGACAAGCTACAGATGTGTTATGAGGATGAATTGCATAACATGCCAATATTATTGCAGAACATATTTCACTTTTCTTTTTGCAAATATGTGTTAATTTGCATTTCTGTTGTAATCTTCGTTTGATTTTGTTTGTTTTACACTGCAGATCGATCATACGGGTGTTCGTGTAGGCTGTTAATTGTAAGACTTGCTTTTCGATTGTAAGATTTCCTTTACACAACGGTCTACAGTTTCACACACTTTCACACACTTTCACGTGTTTCTTCCATCTGCCGACGGTGTCGCCATTTCTCATTTCACCCGTTTTTGTGTGTACGCCTGGGTCAGAGTTTGCATGAAGGACCGCACATTTTCCCGTCATGTTTGCTTTTTATAAATACCAATTATTGCGTAGAGAGCGGCGTACGCCTTCTTTTGTGCGTACGCAACGTTTATAAATGAGGCCCCAGATCTTTCTGTTTCATAGTAAAACACTAGAGCAGAGTTGCGAGGGCAAATATTTCCATTCACATCCAAATAACATGTAAGGGATAATGTAGAGCGAGGCGGTTGTTATAGCGAATACAACCCCGACAGACGAAGCGGAGGGATCTTGAATCAGCCTGAAGGGGTTGTTATTCGCTATAACAACCGCCTCGCTCTACATTATCCCGCTTATTACATGGCTACCCACCAAATTAATCAATATTTTGACACAAAATATTGATTTAAAAAGGATTTTATTGATTTAAAAACGATTGTATTGCTTCCGCTAAAGAAAATAGTCCGTTCCGTCTCTACGGTTAGAATCCTGCGTCCATAGCAACGCTCTGTTTTTCATGGCAACGGTGTGTTATACTTCGCAGCGGTTATCAAGAAATAACAGACCGCATTCTACATTGGAATTCAACCAAGCCATGTAATAAATACAAATAAATGATGTTTAGTAAGAATAAATGATGATGTTGATACTATAACATGAACAAAATGAAATTCCACTTAGTTGAACCAACAACCTACAGACAGACATTAACAGGACTTGTGTGGAGGTCAATGGTGTGGTGTGGACAGAGATGGAGATGCGCAGGTGGAGGTCTGCTCATGGGTGGGTGCTCAGGCTCCGGCTACGAAAAAAAAACTCTGCTTTAATGAACAGCTGGGTCACCAACGCTTGGCACCTTCATACTTCTTAATGATAGTAATCATTACAGCGTAAGCATCTTTCCCCAAAGTCGTCAGAGTTAGCAGACACTGGCAGGAAACGTTGCCATTAAGAAGCGAGAAGTGGAGTCTTCATCAGAGAAGTTCAGAAAATGACTCTAATCACTAATGAGATCAAACTGCAATTAACACTTCATGCTCTTAATGACGGGAAATGCTGAGCATGCCACGCTGGTGAACCTTGAAAATGACTTAAAGTTCTAAATGATTTCCCAAATGAACATACACTTTTTCCAGAGTTATGTTTTGTTCTGGGGAAAGTACACGAATGGGGAAAGAATGTCTGCCGGAAGCTAGTTATTTTAGTCGATAAAGTTTTAAATATGGATATTTTTCTTACACAAACACATGGCTTCCCTTCAGAAGGCCTTTATTAATCCCCTGGAGCAGTATGCATTACGTTTATGACGGATTGATGCACTTTTTTGGGCTTCAAAATTTGGGCTCCCATTCACTGCAATTATAAAGCTTGGAACTCTGATTGTATTCGTCGGAAAGAAGAATGTCATACACACCTAGGGTGGCTTAAGGTTGAGTAAATCATGGGGTAATTTTTCATATTTGGGTGAACTATCCCTTTAAAATCTTTATTTAAAGCATGTAATGAAAGGTCTGAAACATGATCTCATGTAGTTCAGGCCAAAGTAAAGATTTCGTTAATAGATGGCAAGTAAGAAATATCATTAAAGATGAGATAAAATCATGGCAGGTTAATGATTAGTTGGACTGGTTTGAGCTGACAGACATGATGCTTTGACAACATCTCTTTAAAGAACAACCCAGGTTCAGCCAAACTGACAATTAAACTCAGTAATCCATTTCAATTCAATTCAGTTAATACATTTGATTTATTTATGTTTTAAGGTCCTAAGACAATGGCTTATAATAATAATAATAACAATTAATGTCTAAATATGCTAAAATTATTTATTTTTTAAACACATTTGATCAGCCTTTAACATCAACATATAAAACATCTGAGCAACCAACGTTTCCAGGTCTTTTTGTGTCAGTCTCACTGTATTTGGCTCAAGCCTTTGTCTTGTGAAGACTGCTGTCAGTGTGGGTACATCACAGGCCATTATCTGCCCTGTCCACATTCATTATTGAAGCTAATGATCTGCTGCCCTCCACGCACCTCACTGAAGGAGGACTACATTAGAAATCTCTCAAGTTAATTAGTAATTAGAAACATAAAAAATGAATCAGAGAAACAGAGTGTTTAAGGTTTGAGTCTCAAGGTGTGTGTGTGTGTGTGTGTGTGTGTGTGGGTGGGGGGGTCAGTGTGGGCAATGAAATGCTCATGTTCCTCTTTCAAGGGCATTTGAACACCAGCAACAAAGCTAGTCAATGGAGCTTACTGTATATAATATTCTGTTTCTGTGTGTTTCTTCAACTATAGGCACTTTAGGCTCTAAACCAAACTCACATTTGTCAAAACACAGTTTGACAGAATGTTGACATTATTTCCAATCAGTGTAATTTCCATTGCATCTTATATGTTTGATTATGTCAATAGCATTCTATGGTGGAAATGATGGTGATGTAAATTACATTATAAACATTTTTAACTAAAATTGATTTACCCTAGCAATCATTTTATAGAGGCTTACAATTCAAGTATATTTTCACATGCAGTTTTAGCTAAATTTGAAATTATGCAAAATAAAAAAATAATTACTGACAGTTTAATTTATATTTACCTTCATTTTTCACCTTTACATTTTTTTTTATCTCATGCTCTTCCCTAAAACTTTTGTCTCCCGAGAAATTAAAGGGATATTCCAACGAAAAAGAAAATTCTCTCATCATTTCTAAACCCTCATTTTTGGAATTGCTGTATTTTGTCCTTATGAATTCTCTTTTTGGTACAGTTCATATATCCGTATATATCAACTGTATATATCTTTATATCTTGTTGAACGAAAATACTTAAAGTTACCATGAAATCAAAATAGACAATTCTTATTTATTTATTTATTTAACAGAATGTTGCAGTGCTTATTATAAATGATGTATCTGTGCACATTATTATTATCATCATTATTATTATTATTATTATTATTATTATTATTACTATTTTTTTTTTTTTTTTATATGGTCTCATAATCTTTAACCAGAAACGGCATCTGTTCTCTTCATGACGTTTGTCTCGGAGACTAAATATCCTCCACAACTGACTACAAAGTGACATTCAGATTTGCCTCCATATAGTAAGCAAAGCCCAAATCCATGCCTTTCAATCAATTTCCGAAAGATAAAATCAAGTCCCGCACCCTACATTTCTTCCAGAAGCCATTTCACTCGGATAAAGTACGTCACAATAGGGAATAAAAGACTATCACAACTTCCAATTCATGCAGACTTTAAAATAAAAAGAGTAGTTGGAGTAAGGGATTGATGGGGTTTAAATAAAAATGATTTGATTAGCAAAATAAATGTATGTACACAATTTTAAATATCAATGTTTTCTGTAGTGTTACAAGCAACCACACCTACAGATGTCAACTAACCTCAACGGAAAAAAAAAAATGTGCATACACAAAAAATATTTTACATCAATAACATTAGCATAAGACAATCATACTAAAGGCTACTGCTTCAATAATCATTATAGTATATCTAAATATAAATCTCCATAAGGTATTCAGATCTTTTGGGCAGGACAGATATAAACAGTGGTGCTGGGAGTTAGGAAAGATCTGGCATGGGGCCACTGGTTTGAAGCACCTGAATCTTATTAGAACTCTCTGGAACATTCCACAGGGTTCCATGACTGCAGCCAGAGGGCATGATGAAGGACTTCAATGAGAGTCTCACTAATCAGCATCCTGTTCACCAGCAGACCACAGGGGGCCAAAGCAATAAGAAAACCAAGAGAAACCAAACTGAGCCAGGCTCCACAAATGCAACAAACACAGAGACCCCTAAACATACAGAATTTATACCATTCAAGTCATGTGTAACAGTTGCTGAATGCCCTTTTGAACAAGTAGTGCAATTTAGCATACTTTTTTAAAAAAGAGCACCTATTACGGGAATAATATACTTTAAAATAATATATTTAGGTGTGAACTGAACTTAATGTTTTAGCACACTTCAATGTTAATTGCAACTAAATGTATTATACTGTAGTTAAAATTTATATATGCAGTTATTGAATTAACATTTTGACCAAGTAGGAAAAAAGTACATCTTTATTTATAATTTCACAATTATATTGTCTTTGAGATATGGTTAAAGTGTACTGCTGAATGTACTGACAAGCATTTATGGTAAACTAAAATAAATCATTTCTATTGAAACTTGTATGTCATGTATTTAAATTACATTAAAGGGGGGGTACAATGGTGTTTCATGTATTCAGAGTTGTTTACAGTGTTAAAGAGATGGATTCTCATGCTAAACATGGGCAAAGTTTAAAAAAAATATTTTGGACGAATAACGGAGAATTTCTGTGCCGAAAATCTTACTTCCGGGTTGGTACAAGTTTCGGCTGTTTTTTTTCGATCGTGGATCTAATGACGTAGATGAGAGTGGAACTCCTTATATGAGCATTTCTCTCGGAAAAGCTCACCCGCGCACACGTCGACCAGAGGAGAGCGAGACCGCGCACATCAACGCGCTTCAACAGGAAATCATCGGCAGCGCTGCATAGGATTTGTTCAAGAATGTCTCCAAAAAAGTGTGTTTTTGGATGTGAGGGAAAGCTTACCGTGTTCAGCTTTCCAAAGAACCCAGTGTTACAGGAACAGTGGATGCAGTTTGTTTTTCCGGGGCAGCAACGGAGTGTACCAAGTGCGGTTGTGTGTTCTGGTCATTTCAGTGACGAATGTTTTATTAACAAGGCCCAGGTCGACGCTGGATTTGCAAATCGTTTGCTATTAAAACGTGGAGCGGTCCCAGTGATAAAAGACCCCATTCATGTAAGTACAACTGGATCAGATTTCTGTCTTTTGCTGGAAATCAAGCACTACCGCTTGACTCTATAGCTCCGCCTCCAGGACCTCGGCTTTTTCCGGAGAGAATCGGAAAGCTGTATTTTTCTTTTATAAATATAATAAAACTAAACACTTTTTGGAGATATTAAAGATGCACTACTACTCTATAGGTACTCAAGATTAACATGAGATTAGGTGAAACTGTGCATGTTATGTACCCTTTAACTTAAAATGTAATATCGAATAACACACTACAGTACACATCAAAGTAGGTGTACTTTGATGTGTACTGTAGTGTGTTATTCGATATTACACATCAAAGTAGGTGTACTTCTTTAAAGCACGACAAAATATTCTTTTAAATTATTCTTTTCATTTAACATTACAGAGCACACTCTTTAAATGTGTACTTAAGTGTTCTAAGAAACAGTCATCAAAGTCTGTGTGAAACTAAAGTTGAGATAGTCTCCTCTTCTCTGTTGTGACCTATACAAGTTAAACGGCTCCTGGAACAAGAACAAATGTAGGCCGGGGCTTGATTTTGTCTATGATTTTGTAAATATTTTGGTGCATAATTACTGAACTAAATTATGGTCCTGGTCTCTCATACACAGGCTGGTGACACTAGCATAGAAATATTCATAATTCTGCTTTGCTGAAAATACAGAGTTGTGTTAGACACAGATGCCTGCACCTTGTCTCTGAACATGTGTTTTTAATGTTGTAAATGTTTCTTGTTTTGACAATTTAATAATTATGTTATTGTCTATCGTTATAATATTGTTCCCTATCAGTCAGTCACTTCCACGTTGAGTCGAATTCAAGCACAAGACAGCGGTTTATTTCAAATATTTTTCAGAGGGTCCTGGGGCATATGGCATCCTCAGCTCTTTGTAACGCCACTCAGTTTAATGCATACAAGACCGTTTCAGCACTGGCTTCATGGGATGGGCATGGCACCTTGGCACACATCACAACTTGATCTGTCACCGCACTTTCAGCCCTTGGACAGACCTTGCATTTCTACAGGTGGGAGTAAGGGCAGGCACGTGTTGATCTGGATGGAAAACACAGCAACAGTGGTGTATATAAATTGCAAGGGCGGTATCTGCTCTCGTCGCATGTCTCAACTTGCCTGAACTCACTCAAAGCCACTCATGTCCCGGGTGACCTCAATCAAGCAGCGGACTTGCTCTCACAACAGGTAATGCTTCGTGGAGTGTGGAAACTCCATCCCCAGGTGGTCCATCTGATCTGGAGTCGAATCGGAGAAGCACAGGCAAACCTGTTTGCTTTCCAGGAATTCTCCCACTGTCCTCTGTGGTATACCCTGATCGAGGCCCCCCTCGGCAGGGACGCACTGGGACATAGCTGGCCCGGGTCCTGCTCAAGTATGTGTTTACCTCTGTGGGCCTTATCATACACTGTGCAAGATCAGGGAGGAAGAAGAACAAGTTCTATACTGGCCCAATCAGACTTGGATCTTGGAGCTCACGCTGATGGTGTCAGACCCTCTCTGGTGATTCCCCCTGAGGAAGGATCTCTGGAACCTCCATGTCTGGTCCCTGGAAGGGATGAGGAGGGAATTCAAATGCTCAGACAAGAGCCCTCTCTACTAGATGTGCTTATTGCCTTGAAGTGGCTCCTTTTCACTACATGGTTTTCTTCCCGAGGTAAAGACCCATGGAGATGTGGTTTTGGGTCAGTGCTTTCCTTCCTCCAAGAAGGCCTAGAGAAGCACTTGTCTTCTTCTACCCTTGATGTGTACATGATTGCAATAGAAGCAACCACAACACTGTGGGTGGCAGGTGTCAACCAAATTATTAGGTTCCTGTATGGAGGTTAAATCCGCAGAGACTGCGCCTCATCCCCTCTTGGGATCTCTCTTTGGTCCTTGGTCAGTTTAACTCAGTGCCCTGAGGATGCTCCATGAAGACTGCCTTCCTGACTGCTTTTACCTCCATCAAAAGAGCTGGGGACCTGCAAGCCCTCTCCGTTAGCGAGGTGTGCCTAGAGTTTGATCTGGCTGACTCTCACGTGGTCCTGAGAGCCCCGGCCCACAACTCCTTTCAGGGATCAAGTGGTGAACTTGCAAGCGATCCCTCCTGATGAGAAAGACCCAGACCTATCTCTGTTGTACCCGGTGCACATTTTGCACATATACCTGGATCGCACACAGAGCTTTAGACGATCTGAGTAGATCCAGATTCTTAGCGAGTCATGGGTACTGACAGGTATAAACTCAGACAACTTGTTGGGTGTATCGCTTGGGTTTTGCGCCTTTCCCCTCTCTGAGGTGATAATGTGCACTTTTTTGTCCTTGTGAGTTCCCTATGTCTGATGAACCCAGGATGCCTTTTCCTACCTCCAAGCACTCATCAGTGGTTGAGTTTGGTGGAGAAATTTGCTAGCAGGCCCATTACTTGTGGTATGCCCCTTTTCAGGTGAGCCCTTGTAGGTAGGCTAAGTGCTCCATATGTGCTGATTCACTAATGGTGATCCCATATACAGAATGTATTCTTCTACTGTCCGGGTTCCCTGTTAGTGAACCCTGTGTCTTTCCCTGGATAGAGCCTCGCTCTGTCACCACACGCTGTGGCCCTATGTAGTACTTCCCATCAGGTAAGTCCATAGGACGTACTCTCCACATAATAACCTCACCTTTGTGCTCTTGACTTGAATTTGTAACATTCAAAAATGTAAAAATGCAATTTAATCCTTATGGTCTAGATTTGTCTTTTGAAAATTTAAGTTTGAAAATGTTATCTAATCTTAAATAAACAAACACATCAAACAAACAAACAAACAAATCTGCTGTACATTGATTATGGCCATAATAATCCATTACAAGTCAATGCAGCAGAGAGTCTTGTACATTTCTATTCTTGCACATTTCACATCCCCCTTCTTCAATGTAAAATAGTTTGATATTGATATTCAGTTCATCTGTAATTTCAAGTTGCTTGAATCATCCTAGAATGCAAACCATTTGTCCCATTTATCCACATCCGTTACAGTTTTCGTTGGGCATTGCCATGCTGAAACCGTTACCATGGAAAAGCCAACAAAATAAGAAATATTGTCAAGAAATGCACAGTCTTCTTTAATCTGACTGACATTTAAAAAACATGTATCAATCTACATGATCCATTTAAACATCCATTTAAAAATAACTCATCTAATAAAACATGCTGCACACTCCAATAATGTCTCTCCCCTGCTCGGTTTATCCACTTCATTCCTCTTTTTTCACAAGATTTTCTCCTCTCTCCTTTCAGCATGACATCAGCCCACATTGCTGCCTCACACAGAGTGGCCTGCTGGACAACAAATGTGCATCATGCACTGCTCCAAGCCTTCACCAACTGGTCTCTGCCATCCACTTCATCCACTCTACCCTGGCTGGGCTGCCCAGGTCACTCACTCCCCATCGTGCAACGGAACGACACAAGGCTGGATGTGTTTGCAGCCACTGTAATCAGCCACCCCCACCTCATGCCACATGCAGGACGCCCATGTGTGACTGTCCTTGAGAAGGTGGTCAACCAACTTGACAAAAAAAAGCTTTAGAGGATGATGGAAATTTGCCATCTTTCCTTTTGCATCATCTCGCATCATCAGAAATATGCTGGTGACAATAATGGTGAAAAATCAAATGTTCTTGGCTAGAGGGGGGGGTTGATAATGCAAGTGGTCTCTGAATGAAAGTCAAGTTATCTGTGGCGCTGAAGCCTTTCTACATCTTCAACAACAGACAAACCAACCGAACAGCAAATATGGATTTGGGCCATTCAAGCTGTGAGTTCCTATCTGCAGGCACCTCAGGGCTCCTGTGGCCAAGACCAATCCCTAACATTCAGTTCACACCTACCTCCACCTCCTTGCCTTATCGGTGTGAGATCTGATTGCTTTCTGAAAGATATCTCTGTGGAAATCGGCAATATTAATGACTGTAAATCAAATATGCACAAAAGAAAGCACACTTTTCTATATTTACAAACCACAAGGCCAGGTTACAAGGACCTACAAGGCTTTTGTGCTCATGTTTAACAGCCTCCAATTCTCTACATATTGAGTTATTGATGGCAATAAAACAGGGACATGTGCTTAGAAACAACACCCTGAAGAGCAGCGCCTGCTCCATTACATACGCTAATAGCACTGACAGCTGAGCGCAGATGACCCCACGGCCCCCGTTTCACCTCATCTTTACAGATGGCCATTAACAGGAGGAATTATGCTCTTTTTTCAAGGGAAAAGGTATTTAAAGCTTCTCAAATCAGGCTTTTGTTTTTCCCTTTGCAGTTTTGGCACATGCTGGTTGAGAGGGAATTACAGTCCAGATTTACACACACTTGATGTGAGACTGCAACAGAATGCGCTTCAGCAGAACCAACTGAAAATGAAAAGCTTCAATATCTATTGAGAAAAATGGACTTCAAGCAGAGAGGCAATTCAGTTAAAACATTCTTTTTCCACAAAACCCCTTAAATCATGAATAGGAACAACTAAGAGTAACAAATAAAGAACAAGAGAGAAGATAGCCACAGAGATAAGCCTGAAATACATTTCACACTGAAACTTTGTTCTCTTTGAAATTCTTTAACAATATATATATTTCAGTGGGTTTTCAAGTAATATCATTAAGGTGTAATAAATAAATAAAAAATAATCTGAACCAAATGGAAATAAAGGAAAGAGGGGTCACGTTGGGGTCACATACCCAAAATTGACATTAATATATCTTTAGCCAGTTGTTACAGATCCAATTGAAATTAAGTCTTACCTAGCATATGATTGGCAACATGGACCTGAATGTCCCATTTACTGTAAAAGACCATCTGACACTTGATGCACTGGTAAGTCTTCTTCTGAACAGTGGGGAAAAAAAGAAACATCAAATAAAGATGAATAGTGTTGGACAATAATGTTTAAACAAGCAAATACATGTCTTTTGTATGCATAAAAAATATTTGTTGTTGTTTTTCCCACTTCTCTTTAATTAAATAAACGGTACTATACAATAAATCTTTAAAAACAATAATTATCACTATTGTATTGATGGCAAATATACTGAGTATGTGGGTTTACTGTGAGGCACACCTTACCTCGTCACTTTGGGTGGGGCTAACTCGTGACATGGGGGAGCCCTCGGGAGTCCTGAAATGAGCACCCTCTGGTGTTTGGTCTTTGTGTACTGTCTGCAGGTGTGCCTGAAGCTCCGCCTCTGACTCGAATTTAACATTGCAGCTGGAACAACGGGTCTTGGAAATTGAGGGTGATACTGATGAAGACGAGGAAGAAGAAGAGAGAGTCTTTCTCTTCACAGGACCAGGGCTAAGGCTCTCCCCTTGGGTCCATCCAGCAGCAGGACCCGTTGATGTTTGAGACCCATGATGCAACTGTTTCCCTCCATTTACAGTTGAGCTCTTGCTACCAGCAGCATTGACACATAACGTGCACAGGCCATATGTCAAACCATTAATGTCAAGTTTCACCAAGTCCTGCTTAGAGTAGAACTCTTTGAGACATGCAGCACACTTGAAGACTTTCTGGCTTTGACTGTGTTGAAGTTGTGTGGCAGCTGAACATGCAGTTTGGTGATTTGTAGATGCTGGTCCAGTCTTCTGCATGTGAAAGGTGCCGTGGATCTTGAGTTCTAGGGTTGAGGTGACAGTCTGCATGCAGACAACACAGCGGAAACCAGTCAAAGAGTTACGCAAATCTGGATGCATCTGACAATGCTCTAGGAAGTCGTCCTCACTCTGCAGAGGTAATTTGCAAATCCGGCAGCTTCCAGTGTCCAGGCTTTTGCTGTGAGTGACCTTGTGTTCTGTCAGAGTAAGTAGTGAAGGGAAGCGTTCTCCACAAATGGGACACATGTAGTGTTTGACAGGCCCTATGTGTGTTTGCATGTGCTCCCGAAGTCCTCCCTCCGAGAAGAAGGTTCTAGAGCAGACATTGCATTTGTGGTTTCCCTTGATCATTTCTGCCTTTCTCTTGTGCATAGCACTCTCTCCTGGGCGAATGTTATGGTCACGAAATTGGTGATTGGTTAGGAGGGACTCCATGGTATAGGATGCACCACAGATGTCACAGCTATACATGACCTCTGAGGTATCAAAGTCTTCTTCGCTGCCATCATGACTGTTGCGAGACTCCCCTGCACCAGTTCCTCCATGGCTGTTGGTCAGAAAGCCCTGGAAGTCCCCATCATCTTTGGCAACTGAATCACCGCTACCTGACATGGATCCATTGGTGCTGCAGTTCTGGGTCTTTCCCTCAAACACACAATGCTTTTCACGAAGGTGACGTTCAAGCAGATAAACAGCATGGAAGGCTTTGCAGCAAAAGTGACAATTGTATTTCTTGCTATGGGTGGTAATATGACACTGCAGCTCTACTTCTGTGCCAAAGGACTCACCACAAAAAATGCAACGGTGTGAGCAGCCCTGATTTTCAAGGTGACTATGTTTGACATGCAATTGAAGGTCAGCCTCATGCCTGAAATCCCAGTTGCAAGAAGTACATCGGTATACCTTCTTCTCATTACTGTGCTTCACTGCAAGATGGAGTTGAGTTGACACTTTAGAGTCAAACACCTCCTGGCAGAGAGTACAGCGAAAAAACATGAAGGTGTGCATATCCAAGAGATGTTTCTGCAAGTCATCAACGGATGTGAATTGCTTGTCACAGCTCTCACAGATGTAGTATGTAGACATGATGGTGAAATGAACAGTCACGTGTTTAAGCAGAGACTCCTGGTTAGGAAAGTCCTTGTTGCACTGTGGACAGGTAAGCTGTGGCACGACTCCATCAAGGTGGGTCTTTAGGTGTGTCTGGAAAAGGTCTAAGCTGGTGTACTTAGCCCCACACTGGTTACAAATGAACTCGCTTGAACATAAGGAAGTGCTGTTCTGTTTGAATAGTGAGGCCTGTTCTACAGACACTGGGGATGAGGGGCTGAGGACTCGCAGAGATCTTCTCCCATTGTTGATATAATTCAGTGCAAGAGGGATGTTCTTGTGGTTCTCCTTTATGTGTTTGTTAAGCTTTAGAACACTGTTAAAAATGGGGGAGTTGGTACAGTAAGAGCAAGAATAGATCTCCACAACAGGATCTTTTGGAGTGACGGCTAGAGGAGAGTCAAATTGCAAGCTTCCAGAGTCACAATGGGTCTGTCTGACATGTTCCTCTAGAGTGGCCTCAGTTAAAAATCCCATAAAGCACTTGGGGCAAAAGAATGCATTGCTTTCTTTGGCTACTGGACTAGGAAAGCCATGTGAGTGCCGTATGTGCTCTTGCAGAGCATTAAGATCTCCAAGCACCTCTGGGCAGAAATTGCACTGTAGCAGGCCATCAGACAGGTTAGCAAGTACACCTGAGGGATCCTCAGCATTGTGGATCTGTTTCAGGTGTTCGTTCAAATTGCAAAGGGATGGAAGGATCTCCAAGCAAAATTGGCAAGTATGCGCCTGCTCTGGCTTGTCAACATGCTTTGTTTTAAGATGAATCTGCAGCACAGCGAGGCTTGAGAAAACTTGTTTGTTGCAGTAAATGCAGCTGTATTCAATTTTTGGCTGTTTGGCAGATCGCCTATACACGTCATTATGAGTGGCCCTCTTTCTTCTCCCACGTGTCTTGGGGACTGTGGAAACGGTCTCCATCATAGACAAACTGTCAACAGAAAGGTTAGAGTCTGGGGTAGTGCTTGAAACAGAAGTATAACCTAAGGGCAACACGGAGGGGCTATTGCTGGACTCTGGTATTTGGTGAATATCCATGTGAGTGTACAGCTCTTCTACAGTGGGGAAGTTCTCAAAGCACACAGTGCATGTGTTGTTCTTCTGGTCTCTTCCATGCACCTGATCGATGTGGCTAAGAAGCTTTCCTTCATCACTGAACGGCTCGTGACAATAAATGCACTGCAGACCAGGTTCTAGACTCCCTCCTACAGGAGAAGAGCACTCTGGGTGGCTTTCTGCAATGTGCTTCTGCAGTTCTTCAGGCATGTCGAAACCCTCCTCACAGCGGCTGCATTTGCGTGTCTCTTTTAACCTCCATTCTTGAGGAGACAATCCTTTCACTCCATCCTTCCCACGTTCATGCACCTGCATGTGCCCATGAAGCGAGTTGGTGGACAAGAACCCACGGCGGCACACTGGGCATTTATGGGGCTTGTTGGCAGCGTGTGTTTTCATATGGATCTTTAGATGATCACTGCGTGAGAAAGCAGAGTCACAGTCTCCGCAGTGGTACTTTTTGTCACCAGTGTGAAGCTTGATGTGTCGGTCACGGCTGCGCTTGTGCTTGAACAAGCGACTGCAGTATGTGCAGCTGAAGGGAAGTTTATCTCTGTGACTTTGTTCGTGGCACTTAAGGAAACTCAGGCGACTGAAGGATTTTGCACAAAACTGGCATGGGTAGGGTAGGTTGGCACCTCCTTCATCCTCACCATATTCATAGTCATCGACATGGCCTGGAGATGTGTGGTCTTTACTAGATGGCGAGGATGCAGGCCAAGAGCAGGATGGGTCATCTTCTATATCAGTTCCATCTGTCAAAAGACAAGACAGATTATGTTAACTTTTTACTGTTTTTTGTTATACAGATGCAACAGGATGTCTGTCTTCTAACAAAATGGCATTTTTGAGAAATCTCTCCTTTCAAAATTATATTTTTTTATGGTCAAGGTAGATGAAAAGCAAGGTCCATTACACCATGTATTCCAATAATATTTGCAAGTATGCTAATCTCTGGTAGGAGTTATTATTCATTAGCCAAGGACTTGTTTTAGGAAAGTTACAATAATATGTTATAGAAAATGACTTCTAGATTTGCTGACAATTCACAGACCCCAGCCTTTATCACTCCAGTTGTCTAGAGGCAATTCTATCTGTTTCCTGATGATATGCTACCATGATTTAAGTGCCCCTCGATAACACAGAATTATCAAGAATAGCGTCAGTTCTGGCAGGTCACGTTAGTCAAGCTCGCATCAGCTTACTCTCAGCTGATCCACATCTACCTATAGGAATGCGACGCCTATCACTGTATAAATATATAAGCTCCTTCATTATTATCAGCAGCTATCGCATTTCTCAGGAACTAATTACTAGGGGTGGGCAAAAAAATCGATTCACATATGAATCGCGATTCAAACTTTACCGATTCAAAATCGATTCATAGAATTCCAAAAATCGATTCTTGTTTTTTTATTTTTTTTTTTATTGAAATATATATTTTTTGGTATTGTCCTGAAATGAGTCTAGCTTGCCATTCCCATAGATGGCGCAGCATCGAATTCACACTTGCACTACGCCTGCACACTCTTGTCATAGCCAAAAGAAGAAGTGCAGCAGAAGCGGAGCAGAAGGAAGGCTGGCTGGCTGGCTGTGTGGCGTGTCTGTTTTTATTTCGGCTCCCATTAACAGGTTAGAGCTTGCACACAGCCTGCGTGACACGCGCGTCTCAGGTGTGGCCCGAGTCGTGCGGAAAACGCGTGCATGAAATAGAACCGACGCCTATTTTTCTCGCGACACGCAAGCGTGTTGGAAGCGTTTCCAGGCAAAATATGTCATTTTGACACGAATATTCATATTAATAAATGACATTTTGATGTTTGAAAGTCTAGGTTTTGACATAAATGCAGATATAATGTAGGCTTATTGTATTTTTTTTATCGATTTTCAAAAATTACACCTGTCAATACAGAACGAAATATTCTGTAGCCTATTTTGCCGTCAATAGCCTACTCCTTAAACTACATTTAGCAGTATTGTTTGTTTGATCTGACTACAGCACTTTAAAGCTAAATGTAAAAAAAAAATTATTTAAGTTTTAATTTAAACTTGAATTAAATGTATTTGAAAGCTCGCCAAAGCTTGGCACTTTGCACTGTTTAGTTGCAAAAGTTTTTATGAAGACAAAGTAATATCAAACTTCATTTAATTTGTTATTTCTTTTCTTTTAAATTGTATGTCTACTGCAATCACAAAGGAAAAAGTCAACTACATTTACATACTGTGAATCGTTTTTTGAATCGAGAATCGTTTTTGAATCGAAAATCGATTTTGAATCGAATCTTGAGACTAAAAATCGGTATCGAATCGAATCGTGAAATTTTCTGAATCGTGCACCCCTACTAATTACCCTCCACCATCCCCAGCTCCTCCTCTCGTCAGTCAGGATTTGGCATTCTGATTACCCTTGAATCAGAATAAATTCTCGAATGATGTTGTACTTTAAAATCTTGAATTAATGATATCTGCATACATTCATGTTGGTTGTGTTCCGTTTACCCTAAGGGGGGTTATTACTGCTCTCCCTGCTCTTATCCATGCTAGGCTGCATGGATGCACAGGGAGTTCTCGCCCAGAACGGAACCATACCGCCAATTCAAACTGTATGCTAATTGTCAATCGTATTTGATGATAGTGGTCCTGACAGAAATGTGTTAATATGCGTGTCAAAAAATATATATGCACCGCTTAAGCTGTTCTTTTTTATATGCAATATTTTATCTACATATGCTTTGAAACTATGTATCATGATGTGCATTATGGAAATAAATTTGACTTTAACACGAAGTACTGTCATGTTTTTAATTTTATATAATTTGTTCTGTGCGCGAGTGGCTGTAATGTGTTGTAGTTATATACTTGAAGTATATACCCAACAGAGTTTGCAATCATTCAAAAGATGACCAGCCACAGCAAACAAGTAAAATTTCCTCCAATATAAGGAAAGTCCAAGTTGGTCGACTAATCGACCAGTCGGTTGTTGAATGACAGTGAGGTGAACTACTGAGTTTATTAGTTGTATATGAAACAAATTTAAAGTGAGATGCAATTTTCAAATAAGTAATAGTCACCTTTTTGCGAGCATTTTGGCACACTGATAGCATGTTGTAATTTATTTATGCTAATAGTCAGCACTGGAAAGGACTAAAACCGAAAGGTTTTGTCTCCCAAATTCATCCAATTTAAAGCATCCATTATTACATTGCTCTGAAAAAGTAAGTACACCCAATGAAAAGCATTGCTTCTTTTTTCTTTTTCTTTTTTGGACTTGATATGTTCCGGTGCTGATTTGTTATAGTGTGGTGCCCACACTCCCAGGTGTCTGTCAGAACAGAAAAATGACCACTTTAAAATAGTTGCAGTACAAAAAAAGTCTCAAACTGTTGGATGTTGTGCAATCACCATATTTATAACCTAACAGTAATGAACTTTTGCACGCAGAGCGAGACTCACCCCAGGGACAAAAGTTATGACATAGTTTATTACCTATTAATTACACTATTTGAAGGGCTTTGCTTAGTGTCCGTATATCCCAAACAAATATGTCTGATCAGGAGCTGGTGGACATATGCAACCTAATTATACAGGCCTTCTTTAAAACGTCTCGGTTACGTATGTAAACCTTGTTCCCTGAAGGAGGGAACAGAGACGTCACATAGGGTCAGTAAACCTACGAATTGGGATATCAATTCATCGGTTCACTGACCTGACATGAGAGTGACCGACTTAAAGGGAACTAACTAGTTCTTCATACAAACCATAAACTGGTCAATTTTTCCACATCCCTTCTTAAATAATGGAGTGAATTGGCAATGAGGCTTTGCTGGGAAATGGAAAAAACAAGGGGAAATGGCTAGGATTTATGAGACATCTTCAAGCAACCTACTCGCATATTCATGTCTCTTCCATTGTTTTTACCTCAGGTTCGGCCAGGGTAACATGCATTTATGAGCACTCAAGCCATGACAGCCTATCTTCAGGAAACAGATAACAATAGAGGTTGACCTGCTGTTCCTCTAATCACACAGCTTTACACAGCTCAGCCCAAGATACACAATCTGAATAATTATCCCTTTTCTATTGCACAGTTTAGGTCTAAAAAAGTATCACCAATGCTCAGTCACAATGCTAACACAAATGGTTCCCCATAATGCAATAAAATATATAATAATGTACTTCCGATCAGCAAGCCAACTGTGATTTAACACACTTTAACATGTCAATGTCAGGATTGTCTAGTGTCCATGAGCAAGTGTGTGAACACTGACTGATGGGATCAGAGTCAGGGCAAAAGAAAGCATGTTTTTGTCTCTCTTCCTTGTCTTGTTTTTACCCTTACTTCACTCAGACAAGAAATGTGCAGGACGCTAGCCGCCTGAGTAAATAAAAGCCAGAGTCTCATGGGTCCTCATCCCCGGCTCATGGCAGCGGGCTCTGTGTGCCTGCCAAAGGGGATGCTGGTCCTGAAAACCTACACCCTACAGCAGAGGGTCTGTCTTTGTTGGCCTGCCAAAGCCTTCCTGAGCATCACTCGTCCAACATCCTGCCACTCTAGAGAGGAAGACCTCCATCGTATGGGCTGACGTTGGTGCAGGATTTGATTTTGTTTTTAAGCATACAGTGCATGTAGCTCTTCAAGTAACCCATTTTTCTGCTCTGCACAGCTGGAAACACTTTTAACATCAGCTTTATGAGTGCTTGGAAATGGAATAATGCATTTTAATAGTTAAGTATAACTACTGTTGCTCCATTTAAGGTCCCTATTGCACTGAAACATTAAGGTCTTTCTTATTACTGTCTTTATTTATAATAAGTAAACTAAATTAAACCAACAAACAAAATGTTTTTGGTTTAATCTTAAGTACAAATTTTACTTTTAAATATAGTTAATTTAGTGTATGTATGTATGTGTATATATGTGTGTGTATATATATATTAAGTTTTTAAGTTTAAGGTTAAATTTAAGTAACTAAAACATTAATAAGTTGAGAAAAACTCATATTTGAATGTAACAAATTATAATATTTTTTAAAAATTTGGTCAAAAGTATATATTTTTTGTGTGTATCCATTTTAATGGCTTCTATAAAGATGTAGATCTGTAAAGAACCATTATAACTGAAGTTTGGTAATTATTTATTGCTGGAAAATAACTACATAAAAAGGTGCTGAATCACCTGAATACTTCAGATTTATTGTGTTCCTTAGGGGAAAAATAAGAGTTCCTTCTGTTGACATTTGAAGGTTTAGCTGAGTGAATATGTCCTGAAAGCACCATACGTTGCTAACTAACTGCCCACTGGTGTGGTCACTTTAAAGGAAGCAGACAGGAAGAAATGACATGAACACATGTTTAAAGGGAAATCTCTTAGTTCAGAGGAAGATGTGATGAGCTGTAAGGGTGATAATGAACAGTTTGTGAAAACAATGGAAAAATGCTAGTCCTTCTCAGGAATGAGAAGCTCATATTTTCATTAAAGCGTTTACACAAATGATTCATGTTTAAACTATGCATTATTTGAGCTTTCTTAAATTTGTCCAGATCTATAGGCAAAAAAAAGCTTCCTTCTTTGTAGCAGTCATCATGCAAAAGATATGTAGAATTAAATGAACTCAAACGGGTAGGTGTCACCAGTCTCAGGCTAGAATGCATAATGTGTAGGTGTTCAGGCAATACTTTCAAAATGGGAAGTATCCAGATGGGCTGCCTGGGGTCGCACTGACCTCCCCTAAAATGTATTTTGCCAACCCAGCTGCCATGACAAAATTCAAAATGATGATCGGACATCTCCCAAGTCGGAAGCGTCAATAACCCAATTTATTTAGGCTTGACCTTAAAGCAGAAGCAAAAGCTGTGTCACCAATGACACTCAATGACTCAGTCTAGAGGTGTCTGACATGAAACACAGCATAAGCGCTCACTGTGAAGTCAAGTAGGAACATTTCACTATGAATAAGGTTTATGTTCGTATCAAAACTGATGCTTAACATATGCAAAAAAAAAAAAAAAAAATAAAGGAAAATATCAGTTCTAAGTATACATACAATTAACTCTTTCCCCGCCAGCATTTTTGAAAAAAGTTGCCAGCCACTGCCAGCGTTTTTGATCATTTTCACAAAAAAGTTCATGGGCCCTCACAAAAATGTCCATGGGCCCCCAGAATATTTTGTTGTATGAATATTGCAATATATCAAAAGAAAGAACAGAGCCTCTGCTTAAAAACAAAAACAAAAAAACTTTTATTCTAACTTTATGCATTCTTTTTTATCAACACTCGAATGTGGGTTTCATAAAAAGCAACATTTTGAGCAAAAAACTGAGAAAAATCACGTTTTTGTCAAAGACCGCCTCGATCGGATTCAGAACGATGATCAAAACACAGATGGAGTAGATCGAGTCCATCAACACCTCCAAAGCTTCACAGTCCTAAAACTCGTCCTGGGTCGACATTTTTATTTAGTAACTTGTTGATGATCACGATATTTTACATATGCATCTGATTACATATGAGATTGTTTGTTTCTTGCATCTTCTTTGCATGTGTTTAGATCAGGAGATTCAGTACTCTTTCGCAAGATGCGTCATAGTGCCCCCTACCGTATAACAGTGAAAACACGGACACCTGGAAACAATCAGTGTTTGGAGAGGAAAGAGTTAAGTGTATATTCACACTTGCAGTTCAGTTCACTTGGTTCATTTGGTCCGGACCCAAAAAAATGAAACAATTTAGGGTGTGTCCACAATTGCCATGTTTGGTTGTATTAAACCGAACCCTGGTGCGATTGCTCTGTTAGTGCGGTTCATTTCAACAAGTGTGAACGCTGCCATCTGAACCATCTGAAGTATGTTTGGAAGCGGACAGAGACTCATCTTTTCAGCGTCTCGTTCCACTTGTTTGGAGGCACCAGGGGTCAGATGGCAGCGTTCATACTTATTCAAATGAACCGTACTAACAGAGAAATCACACCAGAGTTCACTTTAATCCAACCTAACATGCCAAATGTGAACACACCCTGAAAGTGCATGCTATTAGCAGTCTTACACAGGCATCTTGTTATATTAACATTTAAAGTTAATATTTGAAATTTAAGTGAGAAACAATTACAGGAACTTCCAAAACTTGACATCACTTATTATTATCGCTGTTGGTTATAATACTAATACCAATGAAGTTTGGTTGTGCCTCATCTGAATGAGTGTGTGCTTCACACTGAGTTCGCCAGTGCCTTAGTTCTTTAAACTGTATTTAAGCTGGAATATTACTTTCACTGTGACGTTTCAGCATTTGAAGGCTCCTTTCCTTGCGTGACATAGGAATGCATTGATGAATTTCACTTGTAGATCAGCTAGAGTCTTCATCCATCATAATTTCCAACAGGCGATGGCTAAGATGTTTAATCTTGTTCAGGAGGCCAGTTACTGACTCTTCAGCTGTGATTGCATCATGCTGACCTAAATTCCCGGACCGCTGAGAAAAACATAATCTAGCCAAATATCACTAGAAAAGTAGTTTTGGATATATTTTCTACCATTGTTACGAGACCTGAATATGATAGCAGGGATGACGTGTTGGAGGCTTTGGGTCATTGTAAAGCACTGTAGCCATAGTTCATATTAAATGCACACACTGATACGAATTGGCATGACAATACGCAATAACCTTCAGAAAATGTATTTTACAAAATTACACTCATCCAGTATTGATATCTGCATATGAGAAGATCCAGTATGACTCATATGTCACTGCAAGAATTAATGTACTGACAAGCATTTATGGTAAACTAAAATGTACTTTAATGCCATTTATATTGAAATTTGTATGTCATGTATTTCAATATATTTGTCATTACACAGCTGTAAAGGCCCGTTCACACCAAGGACAATAACTATAGCGATAACGTTTAAGATATAGCTCTAAAAATCATTCTAAATATAAAAAAACAGCAGAGTCCACAGCACAACTATAACAATAACGACACTGAGAAACAATGTGTTGGAATCATTTTCAGAACGATTTTTTTTTCCAGCTGATGAACAATAAAAACATTGACAGCCAATCAGAATCCTTCCTGCTTTAAGAGCTCGAGCATTTAAAGCGACAGACGACAAAACTGAAGTGCGCTTATAATAAACAGCACGATATCGGCCGCAGGTGTGGATGAAATACAGTTATCGTTATAGTTATCATTCTTGGTGTGAACGGGACTTAATGGTGAAGATGAGTACAAATTTATAGTACATTTAAAAATACTGTATATTATCTTGTATTATCAAATAAAACTACAGTTCAAAAATCACATACTTTAGAATGTTAGTCAAAATAAGTGTTCTTTAAAGGAGAACTCGGCAACTCTAGCGAACTCTAGTCACTTCTTCGCTGATTTTTCCTTTTGTTGTTGCATGTTTTCCCCACGAGCTCCCCCTACAGCTGTGGTGGGGCGTATATTTCACAACACGGTCGTAAAAAACTCACTTGCGGCGGCCTCCTCCCCCTCTCTACCGCTGCTCATGTGCGTTTGTTTTGATCGGAGCAAGCCAACTGTATCGTGTGGAGCTATGTCTACCGAGGTGGGTAATCTGGTAATACATCATACATGCGTGTGTGTTTATGTCGAATTGCCGTAAAGCAATTCGTGTTTCGCGCTCGTTCTCGTTCTCGTTCTCGCTTCTCGCTTCTCACGTGACTTCCAATTTCTATCTTGCCGGGACGTTGCAAGGTTGGTTTTCCGCCTGGGAACGCTGGGGGGAGCGGGGAAAGTCACCAATATCACCAGAACAGGTTGTTTAACCATCCAAATGAATTCTATACAGTTTTATTAAGTTAAAAAAGTTACCAAGTTCTCCTTTAAAACACAACAAAAGATCATTAAAACAATGATTGAAAGCAAAACTTTAATGTGGCATTATTATAAAACACTTTCTAGAAGTGTATTAAGAAACAGTCATTAAAGTGCACTCTCCTAAAGTACACTTCAGTGTCGTTATTTTTATATTATCTACAAGTAAAAACATTTTTAAAACAAACTTTTAAGATTTGAAGTAAGTGCACGATCAATCCAGCTGAGCGCTCCTGTTGTTCACGAGGGCCATGTGAGATCCGAGCACGCGTCTGACACACACAGCTTCTGTCCACCACAGGAGAGCAGCAGCGCGTCAACGGGCTCGTCCACATTTACCCGCACTAACACTTGGTCAGTGTCCCAGAAATCACACAGCACAGGTGGACACCCAGAAAGACGGAGACAAATGAAAGATTGGGACATGAAAACTAGGACAGCCTCTCCTTCTGTTCTCCAGATTTACTGTGCGAGAAAACATCGATCGAGACAAAGAGACTGCCGAGACCCGATATTGATCAGAACGCGTCTGGATTCCTTCAATAAAGGAGACATATTTTTAAAAAAAGCTGATCGCAGAGATTTTATGATGATCGATAATAGGACAATCGTGATGGAAAAGCGGATATTTTCAGCTTAATGCTGGCGTTAGCGCGGTTGATCAGGGTGTTTGTATCAGCTCTTCGCTCCATTATTCAGCTGGTCCTCGGGCTCATCTCAGCGTGAAGCGCTCAGGGAGTGAAGTGCTGCTGAGCAGGTCAGGTATGAGTGAGCAAACAGGAAGGCTCTGCCCGGGGCCTTGGCTGGGTCTCTGTCCCCTGCGGCCCACCGGGGGGAGGGCAATCTGTCCCCCAGCAGAGCCCAGCCCGGCCCGGCCCAGCCCGGCCCGCTTCACTGGTTCCCCACCCTGAGAGAGCGAGTGCCACATACACCAGTGTGTGCTCGGCTACAACCAATACAGGCGGCCAAGAAAAAGCAGATGGATGAGCCAAACAAACTCCAACTGCTCATAGCAGTTCATATGTCTGTTTCACACCAGACACATTTCCCAGCATGTCTTGTTTCCACAACTTCAAAATGGCAAACAGTTTGTGACAACGCTTATTGGTATCAGGAGTAGCTCTAAAGGGGTTTGTTGCCCCAGTGTCCGTACGTTTGTTCTCTGTTTTTATTTTATTTCATTTTTTTATTTAATTTTTTTGGAAAGACAAATACTTACGTTCTACCTAATATTCAACAATTTGCATGCTTGTTTTGAAAAAAGGGCCTTGGATATAAATTAAGATCTTAAAGGGATATGGTATGGAATATTACAGTATATACAATAAATTATTTATCCTTTTTTTTCTAATTCATGTTCCTGGTAATCTTGAATCAGAATAACTTCCCCTCCCTCTTCTCTTCTCTTCTCTGATGACGTAGGCGGGGCAACCTGTCACTCACATGAGATTCACCACTACCAAACCACCACCATCCAATCAATTCCCACAGACAAAATCAAGCCCCACCCTACATGTATTCTTCTTCTTTCACTTGGATTTAAAAAAGACCTTAAGATTGTTAAGTAATATATTCTATACATCTATTTGCAAATAGACAGTCATGTAAATGATAGCCTATGTTTTTTGGTAACATTTATTTTACTTTAAGGTGACATAGTTGCATGTTACTACTAGGGATGGGTATTGATAACCGGGTAAATTTTAGAACCGGTTCCAAATTTCCAAGAACCGGTGACTCGATAAGAAATGCGCATTTCAATTCCGCTTATCGGTTCCTGTGTGCATTTTAATGTGATTTAAACCATTCATTTTCTGTGCTGCACACATCCAAAACGTGAGCACAGAAAAAGTGTTTTTAATGTGATTTTAAACCTATACTGTCACAGATGCACGCAGCATAGAAAAAAAAACGCTTGAATGGATCCGTGCAACTCTTAAAATGACAGCAGCCTAATATCCCCTGTCTCTATAATAACACTAATCAAACAACAAAAGACTCAATAACTTTGTAACTATATTTGTAATGTAGATTTTATTTATAAAGTGCAGTGTTATTTTACATTTGATTACAGTTTCTGTACCTGAATACCTGAAAATCTTAAAACACTATTTCAATCGAATATTTGTTCAGTAGTATTTATTTGTAGCGAATGCTAATTTATTTGTTCTTTTTTAATTACTGAGTGTTTACTTGTCTTTAATAATGCTTGAAATTTAAATTAGTTAGGCTAGTTGTTTATCTATGGTATCTTTAAACCCCAGGCAAACTTTTCTTGTGTAAGTGTTCTTTAGCCTGTTGATTTTTGTTCATGATATTCAGCTACAATGAAATATTTTGCAATAAGACTTAAAATAAATGTGAATGATATCTACTTTTTTTTTTTTTACCTTATTGGAATCTAAATTAGGAATCGATAAGAATCGGAATCATTAAAATTGAAACGATACCCAACCCTATTCTTTACCACAATTTATTTAATAGTTTCAATGGAACCGGAATCACAACAGGGATCTTTAGACGGAACCAGAACCGGAAAATTTCGTACAATTCCCAACCCTAGTTACTACATTTCCAACCTTCTCACTATAGTAATAACAGTAAATTATGCATAATTACAGGTAACTAACCCTAAACCAAATCCTAACCGTAACTCTATAGTACATGTAGTCAATTAGCATTGCCCAGTAATTATTTTAGTATTTACAATGTAAGTATGTCACCTTAAAATAAAGTATAACCTTATTCAAAATGGTAAAATGTGCAAATGTAGTGTGTTTCATTAGATGAGAAAGAAAAGAGGGTTTATTTATGAAAAGACGGTAACACTTTATTTTACAGTGTCCTTGTTACATATGTAACATGTACTTACCATAGTAATAACAGTAAATTATGCATAATTACATGCAACTAACCCTCAACCAAACCCTAATCCTACCCTAACCCTATAGCAAGTACATGGAGTTAATTATTATTACTCAGTACTTAAATATATAATTACACTGTAACAATAACACCTTAAAATAAAGTGTAACCGAAAAGACTTTATTTTAAGGTGTCCTTGTTACAGTGTAAATATACATTTAAGTACTGAGTAATAATAATTAACTCCATGTACTTACTACATGAATAGGGTTTGGTTTAGAGTTGGTTGCTTGTAATTATGCATATTTTGTAGTAATTTCTATGGTAACTACATGTAACAGGACACTGGACACTGTAAAGTGTTACCGAAAATAAATGTCAAGTGCATAATGCACAGAACTGCAAAAATGGAAAGACAAATAGTATCAGGAGGCAGGGGACATCATGGCTAATCTGGGAAAGTCTAGTTTAAAACAAACAAACAAATAAAATTCAGCACAGTAGGCTGACCCTTCACCCGGGATCTGATTAATCAGATTAATACTTAATACTCATTCCAGGTTCACACGTCACAGGTGAAACAACAGCAGAACATGTCTGAATGCAAGAAAAAAACATGAGGAGAGGAGGAAGAGAAAGAAAAAAAAACAAGTGTCAAGTGAAAAGCGTGTTTTTCATGCACTCTTGTCTGAAATGTCAGGATGAATTCCCCATCAGTGTGAAGATGCACTGACATACTGCCAAGCCTGAACACACACACACACACACACACACTGCATTCATTAATGATTAGATTTGGGTAAAGGTGGGCAAAACATCTCGTCCAAGCTCACACAAACACCAGGGAGGCAGTGCCAGAGTCTGGTACACTAAAGCTGACCATAATGACAGACGCAGCGTTTACTGAGCATTTGATGACTAATGATCTGTGATTTTTAAAAATAATAAAGTAGTTGAATAATAGTTGAGTACCAGTTAAATAAAACATACACTAAATATTGCTACTGTATTTATTGTATTATTGTTGTTTTGTAATAATTGTCAAGAAATGTAAAAACGTTAAAAAAGCAGAAACTATTATTTAATCAGTTTATTTGTCGCCTGTTGAAAGTTTTTGTGTTGATTGTGTACTTGAAATCCTAAAAGTACATGCATGAGTAAAGTTTGTGAACAATCTTTAATGCTGGCCTGATAAAGACTGATTAGAAAGTTAGTAGTAGTTTGAAGGTTCTGAACCTCATCCATGGGTGGACGACAAACAGCGAAGGACTGTTCTGTCCAGAAACATATTAAGTAGAAGTAGTATGCTTCAGAAGCTCCACTTTTTAAATCAAATCCAACTAGTTTAAATCAAATAACAGTATGTTGTCTTTCTCAAGCTAACATCATAATATTTTCAGGTAATTTAAAACAAAGATATGCTGTAGAAATATTGCGTCTTCCGGCGGATTATGCTGACGAATAAACCTTATTTCATGATCCAGATAACATGGAAAATAAGTAATCATAGTTTATTTACACATACTACTGTACCAACATTGTAACAAAACAAAGCGGGTTGAAAACTGGCAAAGTCACACATTAAGTGTGAACTTTAAATCTTTTTTTTTTCTTCAAAACATGGTGGGAAATGTCCATTGACTTTTGTTTTGATAGTAAGCTAATGATATTTTCTGTCCTCTAACCTTACCTCTACACACAAAACCAAAGCCTTACAAAAACCTTGCTGTATACTTACATTTTCATCAAGACATTATTTAGTATGTTTATTAAGCCGTTTTGCTCAAGGGGACCGTTGGCTGCTCCCAATAACCGAGCTGATTTCAGGTTTTATTATCCTTGCGAGGACATTCAGTCCCAACAATGTGGAGCAAACCAGACTCGCACACACTGACGTTCTGCTTTGGTCTTTTTAACTGCACATACTCTAATCCGCTCCAGATGAACAAACATCTCTGTTTCTCCACAGTCATATTCATCTCACCCTCCCCTATTCCTCACTACAGAAGAGAGACACAAGTACAGACAGAGATAGAACAATGAAAACAAAACCTATGGTGCATGTTGACTTGAACCTCATTTACATCCATGACCACTATTCAAAGACACATATACAGTTTAGTGTGTGTGAGATACCGTATCCCTAAACCTCACCCTACCCATAACTTATTCCTAGAATCAGAGGGAAATGATAGGTGAATAACACTGGTGTAGAAGCACCAAACCCTGGTTTAAAGCCGAAACTTGACATAAACTGTAAACTTGTCCCTCATATCTGATTGATTGAATTAAACGTTGATCCAGATGAAACAAAGATGTTGATCCAGGAAAATGTTGTACTTGGCGAAATCAGGTTCTGCAAATGCTAGAGTCCCTATTCTTTATAACTGCATGAGGGGGAAAAACACTAGTAGCTACATTCTTCAAACTTTCCACTCCTTGAACCCATGTGTGATGCCAACTTAAGATTTTCAGATATGCTTTGCATAAAGCAGGACTTACACTGAATGAGGTTGTTGGCTGCAATAGACAAACAGATTTAATATATGTTGGACCTGAAGAGAGGTCTAGATCATGCTCTAAAAACTCACAATGACCAAGATTTTGATCTGTTTGCCATCTACTTATTTACAAACCCCAAATAGTTTTGCAGGACATTAGTATCCTCTTTATGGAATGAGAGAAGATTAGAGTTGGACCCAACTGAACCCAATTTTCCACCAGAGGACTTATGGTCTTGCACTTAAAACCTTTTGGATCTGGGTCTCAGACAAGACGGTCCTAAAAACTACATACTGTACACACGACCTCATCCATAGGTCGACACATTATCTTCACCATTACAAACATATCAGTGTATGAAATGAATACCACATTAAGTGTAGCATGTTATCAATTTTAGTTAATTAAAATAGACTTGTTCCTCGACTACCAGCCCTCAGTCTAGATCTTGGACAAATGCCCTACAGCGTTTAACTCCAACCCTAATCAATTACACCTGAACAAGCTAATCAAGGTCTTCAGAGAAACTCGGAAATTACAGGTAGGTGGGTTTGATCAGGGGTTGAAGTCTGTAGAGTACTGGCCTTCCAGGGCTTGATTTGAGGAATCCTGTCTTAGAAATTGGTCTAGGTCAGGGATGGCCAGCGTCGGTTCCTGGAGGGCCACTGTCCTGCAGAGTTCAGCTCCATCCCGAAATAATCACTCCTTAAAAATCTAACCTATATGTCTTCAGGATTGCTTGAAAATTACAGGCAGATGTGTTAGATTTGGGATGGAACTAAACAGGACAGTGGCCCTCCATGACCAAAGTTACCCATCCCTGGTTCACTGTAGGTCTTTGTTTCATTTCTGTTTTTCATGATTTGATATGTGTATCCCGCAGCTATGATACGAAAAATAAACTTGATGTTCTGACAAAAGTGACAAAAGTAAAGCCTCAGTGCATGAACCAGAACAGCCTAATAATACAACTTTTGTTAAATACAGCAGCGGGAGTGGTGATCCAGACATGCACTGCAGAACAACATCGCTGAGGTGAGAGAGGAAAAGAACAGGGAAGTAAACAGATTGAAAAAAAACCAACAGCATACTAAGAGGCAGAGGACATGGGAGAGGGGGTGGAGAAGGCAGTCGCAGTGGAAAAAAAGGCAGTCTGAAAAATCAAATTTGCAGAAACACACATAAAGCTGGCGCTCAGACAAAAGGAAACACACACACGGGTATTTGTGGAGCTGTCAACCCCCATGATGCCGTGCTGAAAGTTTATTAAACAAGAGCCCTTCACGTGAAGACCCACAGACGAGACGAAGCCCCGTGGCCCCCGTCATTCAGACGTTCCTTCATTTCAGCCGTGTGTTCACCTCCCCGCCGGTCTGGCCTCCCTCATCCTGCTGCGGATAAAACAGTCCCAGAAGGATCCTGCCGGTAATTTCCAGTTTCTATAGAAACTCAGGTATTAGAGAAGACCGCTTGGGGACCGGCTACAATATAGCTCCACCATTTCATCTGAGCGAGAGAGGAAGAAGTAGCAGAAAAAGAAGAAAAAGGAAAGAGCTGGAAGTCCCCCAAGGGTCTGGCAGTTCAAATTTCTGAAGTTCAGGGGAGGAGGAGAGAGACGGCTCTAGGCTGAACATACGAGCATTAGAAAACCCACCACAATGAGGGAGGGAGGGAGGCGGGGGGAGCATTTCCTCTCTGGTCTGGCAGGAGCGATCTTTTCCCCTGGCTCCCACTGGAAGCTTTTTACAAAACATGTGTTGCTGACATGCTGACAGATTGCTCAGTGAAGTGTTCGGAGCGTGCACACGCTGGCCATTTACAGGACAACCTCCTCTACCTGAGGCGTCATGTTTTATACATATGCTGAAAGAAAGGACAATGAAGAGCAGATTGTAAACAAAGCAGGTCTTTTGAAGGAAGGAACGGAGATGGCAAACGGGAAACGCATCACAGCGTTTCCTTTCCTGACCAGAAGACGACATGCTGGTTAAAATGATCAGAAGTGAGGCGGCGGCAGTGACGCCATCTTCATCGGCCGCTGGCTCAGAAAGTGCTGTCGTGGCAACCGAATGGAGGGGAGGGGGGGGGGTCATAATGTATTCATGATGCGGCGACCCAGGGGTTGAGAGCGCGCTCTCTAGAGACCCTTTACCTAGAGCTCGACGTGTCTGAGCAAAATCACTCAACGGAGGACGAGACTGGAATACTGAACAGGCCAGTGTAGAGAGAGGCCGAAACTGTGACAGATGTGTGTTAACAAATGGGGAAACAGCAGCAGCAATACTCAGATAATCCAATGGTGTGTGAGTCAAAATAAATGTTTTTGCATTTCACTGCTCTTTTTAATTGTTTCTTATGTAATTATGAATCAAACACACCTGGCCTAAAACAGTCATGAGTAGCCAATCTAAACCAATGTGTTCCTCACAATCACTCTCCGGTCAATACTCTCTGGAGATCTGCACCATCAGTCATTCCTCCAGCGTCCGGTGAGAGACATACGCTGAATTTAAACCGACAGTGTATCGGGAGAGGCAGAGGTGTGGCAGTGAGCTCTCGTGTGGAGTTGACCTCTGGCCATCCTCAGGCGAAGGGTTTACTTGGGTTTTCTGGGCCCAAATGACTGCAGTGTGATGCTTCCCTCAGGTTACTTTACCCATCATTACCCAAGAAACAAGCAGTTTGGTCAGATTTTCCCTCTGTATATGGCTTTGCAAAGGTTTTCAAATGTTCTTCTCCTTCTTTTTTCCATGGTTTATCTTAAGGCTGGAATACACTACACGACTTTCAAAATCTGAACATTTCAAACAGCAGCCATCATAAACTTGCCAACTTTTTAAATGGTTTGCCTGAAAAGTTGGGCATCATACATTACATGACTGAGGATCATACACTACACTCAACATAAACACGTGACGCATTCTTCAGCGATTTTTACATATTTATAAGGATTACCATATTTTTCAACCTGGGAGGGAAGCGAGCTGCGTTAACCCCACTGTATGAATACTGAAACTGCTGCAAACAATTACTAAACAAACAGCAGATTCTGCATTTTCTAACATTTATTTTCATGCATTCTTGCGGCTCCATCTAGTAGCTGTATCCTAGTATCTCAACACAATCACTTATCAAGCACATCCAGATCATGGATCACCTGTGATCTGGATGGTACATGTTTCCTTCTTTTTTTTCTTTACCCAATCTCATAAAAAAATTGGAGTCTGTGCCCATCATACACTACATGATTTTCTGTGAATTCTGTCAACTCCGAACTCACAAAATCTGCAGACCGGCGCAGACATTCGGCAACTACTGAAGACTCATCTAGATCGCAAATCGGGGAAAAAGTCGTGTAGTGTATGCCAGCCTTTAGTAGACTGTTAGGTTAAGGCTAGTAGAATAAGTTGACGTGTAGTAGCAAACTTACTTACAATTGGTTGAATGTCGAAAGTGGACCATCGAAATAAAGTATAACCCTAACTTAATATATGAAAAACTTATCATTATGAAATTTGATAGATCCACAATGACTGTCATCAATTATTTTTATGCACTCACACACAAAAGAAATGAAGATTAAAATGGTTCAAACTCTATGTTTTTGAACAAGGTCCTAAGAAAGTATACGATGACAACTGAGATTTGGAAAGTTGGCCATCAGTATGCACTTTTGCCTTTTAGTCAAAGAGGCCAGGATTCATTTTGGACAGTTTAAGTAGTAATGTCAGTGAGAAGTCATGCTACATTTAAAATAGTCATGGCTAAAGGGCATCGCTAGGCACAATCTGCACTGTACAATATAGCGTGGTCTTGAGTGCCTTTTTACATTTATAAAGTATTACTACGTATAATTTGTGCATGTGTGTGTGTTATAATTAATTAGGAAAATGCATTAGCATATTTGCACAAGAAAATATAGTCCCTAAAATTGAAGTATGGCAGAACAAACATTCGGCTACTGCAGAATAATGGCAGGCAGGGTGACGAGGACCAGGCAAGCTGCAGGATCTTGTTGTTCCTAACGTTGTGCTGTTTTTCTTATGCAGCCAAATAACTCCTGCTAGCTAGCTAAATGCTTACCTTACCTAGATATCTGAACTGAATCAATATTACATTTTACAGTGTACAATCTGGTGTAGATGATTTTCTATGGACCCTTTTCACAGACTGTATTGATGCCTTTCCACAGTTATCAACATCACTTTTAAAAAAAACATATATAACACTGTACTGTGTTATATTGCCTTGTCAGTAAATTACAAAAATAAAAATGAGCGCTGCTGCAAGGGTTTTTCTAATATAACGTATTCAATCTCTCAATGTTTTTTACCTCTTTTGGAAAGCCGTGAAAAAAAAAAATGCAATTTTTTATCCTGCTATTGGAGTAAATGGGAATACAGCAATTATATTTGCTTGTCGTCTCTCATTCACAACAGTAGAAGTTTAATCAACTATGATGACTTCCGCTTCTGGAGAAACCCGGGAAAGTGAATGTTCATCCCACTTTTTCCATGGCAATCATTCTTTTGCATTAGCCTGGATTTTTCTACATACAGACTGTTATTCAGTTGTTTTCTGCATCTGCAGTCGCGTGCCAAACGGGGAGAGAGAGCAAACCAGCCTCCTCTTGACTAGACACAGACTTATAAACATTTAATACTTAATACGGCTTCCAACCGTGCAAGCAAACACAGAGAGAGCACAAAAATCTGGGACGAGGAATTATTCCACAACGATGGTTCTGAAGCAATAAATGCCTGCTAAAAAGAATGGGTTGCATAAGGCAGGATTTCCAGGCTTAAGACCTGAATGTTTTCAATGAAGGCCAGGATGATTTCTTTCTTTCTTTTTTTATTACTTTGTCTTTCCCGATACATGACCTTGCTTGATAATTCGTATCACTAATTACATATTTAAGATCTGCAGTATAAACTATTAAACCGTAAACTCTGATCTGATGAGCATTCAGTCACAGTTTTTATCATAGTCAAAAAAAATAAACAATAATTTAATGGTAAAAAAACAAACAAATATAGTAGTATTCATAGTACTACACATTTGCATACTTACAGAACATACTTTAATAATCCTTAAGGCATGCGTTCTTCATCAAATGTAGTACTTTGAAAGTGATTCAATCCAGATGATTATAATGTGAACAATCAGTCTGTGAGTTAAGTCTCAAAAACCTTTAGTACCTAAACTAAAGCTCAGGATCGGTTCTCTGTTTGGAACATACATTAAAATTTGATTATGTGCTTTTAATGTTCCATTTATTTCACAAGAACCTCTCTCATTGTTTGCGTTTTTGTTTTAATTCTGCTCTCACAGTGTAAAAAAAAAAAAAACGGACATCGTCTTGGGATCTGCTTTTCCCCATGAATTTAATAATATCCCAGCTGACAAAATTAAAAAAAAAAATTAAAAAAAAAATGTTCAAAGAACATTTTGCTGAAAATGTTATTTCTGAATGTTGTCTGAATGTTCAAAACATCTCTGTTGCAGCCAATGGAAAGCAGAGTAAGAACTCGTTAGCCATTGGCTTGAGTCCAGAAAGACTGATAGAAAGATAGCTCACCTGTTTCTCTTTATTATATTCTTTATTCTTTATCAGAGAAGAGCTATGGATGGTAGACAAAGCTCAATGAATAGTTTATATGGAGCAGGATGGGATGTGCCGTGTGAAGCTCCGGAGAGAGAGGGGAAGAGGAATAGATATGTCTCCGGAGACTGGAGCTGCTTTGAATATCTAATGACACTTTGGCTTTAACATGGGCTGCACTGAACACTGAGACTGTGGCACACGCTACAGATACCACAACTAACACTGCCAAGCACAAGAGAACTGCAGTACTCTGGAAATGTTGAACTGGTGAATTTATTAATGAATAGTTCATCAATTTGTGACACTTATACAACACTAGCAGTGGCGATGGCATTCCTCAACCTGTCACGACAGAAATAATGTTTCTGAAATTATTACGGACTGTGGTTTTTCGGAAGACAATGATGCATGAAATGGCGTTTCTAAAAACGCAATCAAACGAGTAGCTTTATCAGTTTGACCCGAGACTATAGCGCTATTGTCAGAGAGATGTCATCTGCTCCTGTGAGTCCTGAGGAGAGATCAAACATGAGCCGCTCAGAAAATGGGTTGATGAGAGCTACGGACCGAATGGAGAGCAAGAGCAATCCCGTAAAAGTGTGAGAGAGAGAGCTGTGAGGGCTCCTGTCCTGTCTCTAATAATTTAAGCATTTCAAATCGCAATTCATTCGATTTTTAACAAATGGTTCATGATTCAAAAATCCAAGTTTCAAGATCGATGCATATGCATTGGCAGGATCTGTAATAGATGCATCAAGAAAACGAATTAAAAGTTACACCCTTACTGTATCTGTATCTGTGGCGATGGAAAAATACAGATATTTGTATGGTGAACTATCCCTTTAAGGTGCACAACTGTAAATATAGCATAAATAAATCACTAATAAGCAAACAAATGAGTGCCTAGTGCATCTTCTTTGCTGCCGTGGCAGTTTTAAAGTGAAATAATACAAGGGTTTAATTTATTCGTAGTCTTATATATGTTAACACTTTTTATACAGTTTGTTGTCACCAACATGCATGCAAACTTTAATGGATTTGATATTAAAATCTTTTAATAAAATATGAAATATTTTGCTAACAAAATATTTGCCATTGCAGTCATGCATATTTAATGTGATCTTCCTCAGTGCTGGTTATCTGACGACTCATAATGTCAGACTGAGCTCTCATCTATTACACTCTCTGTCTGTCCGTGACATTAGCCTCCTCTCTTTTTAAACAGGCATTTTAAGCACTATGAAGGGGCATATCAATTGATTTAAACAAAGTATAGCCCTTAAAGATCAGTGTCTTTAGTACATCTAAAGGTAAGTAGACATGTAAAAGGAGTACTCACACTTTTACTGGAGTAATGTTGGAGTGTTTGCACTGTAATTCAAGGACAAGATTTGATATACTTCATATGCCACCATATACCGCATACCTTTTATCGATAAACCTTGCAAATGGATCCTCAGCCTGTGGGTTCATCAGATTCCCAATCCTTACTTTCTCTGTATTAGACTTGAAATGCTTGCTTTCAAAAGACAATGGAAGGAGAGCAGTGAAGAGATAATAGTGCCTACTAAAGGCCCGGGTGTACTTCATTTTCCACATTCCACTCCGTACAATTTATTTTCTATACTCTGCCAGACATCAGAGGGCAGCACTGAGTCAAGTCACTTACAGATCCATGCAAAGTTTAGAACAAGAACTGAAATTACTTATTTAAACCTTTTATCCATGAAAATAGATTTTTTCATGCCTTAAAATAGCTTGAATGTAACTCGACACCCTTGCCTCATTTAGTATATGTGGTTCAATGAATATGCAAATGAACCCCGCCTCCACTCACTCACTCACTCCAGCTCAGAGATCCACTCGTTGACGATCACACGCTGATCTGATCTGATAGTTTGTGACGTCAGAAACACCAGTGATATGCAGGTGAAACAAAAGTGATGGAGAATGATCCGCTGCTTTGTGTTGTTATGTATCGCTCTTTCCACACTCTCTGCGTAACACACCTAGTGGACTCTTTTGTCTCAACATTCACCTTTGTTCACCGCTGTTGAACTTCACACCATCCCTCAACCGTCCTGATGATGCAAATTACGTCACATGGACAGGCTTAATGTCCCCGTGAAATCAATTATCTATAAGCTGCAGAGGTGTCAAGTAACGAAGTACAAATACTTCGTTACCTTACTTAAGTAGAAATTTGGGGTATCTATACTTTACTGGAGTAATTATTTTTCAGATGACTTTTTACTTCTACTCCTTACATTTTGACGCAATTATCTGTACTTTCTACTCCTTACATTTTAAAAATAGCCTCGTTAATCCTATTTAAATTTGGCTTGTTTTCATTCCGGCTTGTCGTCGTTAAAAAAAAAAAAAATTGGCCAATTACACAAACGGTTTAGATCTGGCTCCCGCCTCCTGAATACACATCGCTAAACTGATTGGCGGTGTGGTGTCTTTCTAACTTGTGAGAGGCTGAGAGAGAGAGAGAGAGAGAGAGAGAGAGAGAGAGAGAGAGAGAGAGAGAGAGAATTTTTTTTCCTTACATTACTTTTATACTTTAAGTAGTTTTGAAACAAGTACTCTTATACTTTTACTTGAGTAAAAAGCTTGAGTTGATACTTCAACTTCTACAGTACAGAAGTCTTTTTAAACCCTAGTATCTATACTTCTACCCGAGTACTGAATGTGAATACTTTTGACACCTCTGATAAGCTGGTGTGCTCCAAAACAATGACAAAATTCTCATTTCGAAGATATAAGCATTCAAAACTTACAGTCTCTCACTTCCGCCAATATGGAAAAATGATTTTGATGACATCTCTCTGCACTTCAGCTTCTGATCAGATTTTCTGTCCAATCAAACGTTCTCTAGAATCTGAAGCTCCGCCCCCTACACAATAATGTATATTATAATGCACTATATAGGGGAGAGGGAATGAAATATGCTTTCCATCAGGGCAAATGAAGTCTGGTTTTGTGCTAAAGTCAGTCGCACATGTGCATTGTGCAAAAATTGGGGTGCACACACATCCGCGGACCCTCCTGATGATGATAATTACGTCACTTAAGGTCCGAGTGTACGTCATTTTCCACGTTCCGCTCCGTCTCGTGCAGAAAGACACATTCACGGCCAAAGAACTATACTTTGAGTATCCTTTGAGCGCGGAAAAGTGGACTAGTGGACTTTGTTTTCAAGCGCTAAAGTCAGTCGCACATGTGCATTGTGCAAAAATTGGGGTGCACACACATCCGCGGACCCTCCTGATGATGATAATTACGTCACTTAAGCATGTAAATGGTTATTATTTAAAGTCAGGAATTTCCCATGCCTGTTAAAAAGCTACATTCATATTCATTGATTTAACAATAATTTTGTTAAAAAAGTGCATTTTGAAGCAGTTGCTTAAATAATAAATAATGCAGACTAGTAAAACGCCCTAGAATTTGCTTTATCCTGTAACGTTTTAACAGCCATTGTTTCTCAGATCTATGTTCATATTTAATCATTCCTGCATAATTGCATACAAAAAGAAATATATTTGTGCCATCAGCGTGCTGTAGACACACGTATTTATTTAATATCCTGCCTGAAAAAAAACATAACATATAAAAGTATAACATATAAAAAATTTAGATACAAATATCATAAAAACTGATAAGCTGCAAATCAGGTGATTTTAGATCAAGTTTTTGGCTGTCAATCTGCAATATGGCCGCTGGAAAACTTCCGGTGGCTTCACTGCCCACTGGCAGTTTATAATTCTACATGTGCGGCCACTCCACGTCGTAGTTGCCGTAATTACGAGATTCTGACTTGTAGAAAGTGTTCACGTCCTCATAGAACTCGTAATTCAACTCTGAATTTTCTGAGAGCTCCGACTTGTCCCATGTGACCGCTGCAGATTCATATTGGTGTTGATAGCGCTGCCATAGACGCACAGAATTCTGAGTCCGAGATCATGAACAACTCCGAGAAGAACGTCACATGTTGTCATCTCGTATACAGTAATTCACCCTTCGTAGGGAGTTTGATTGACAGGCGATCTGACGAATCATAATCCGCCATCTGCCGCCATTTTTGTCTGACAAAGCAGTCAGGAGAGTTAGTAGATTAACGTTGGAGGATTTGAACTAAGTGTGTGTACTCCCGTCTTTCCACGGTTGAAACAACATTCCTTCTGATCTTCATTCATGTTTATTTGATGCTATAAATTAACTAGAAGGAAGAGATGATCGGTTCACGAGCAGCTTTAACTGAGGCGACACGGCGATCTGTCAGACACATTAAAGAGCCACAAAACGGTATTTATTGTTTAAATTTCTTTAAAAAATGGCCACATTTGATAGTTGAGACTTTTTCACTGCATGAGAACATGATGTGGCGTGAGAGCGGCATGGCTTGTCAGACATAGCAACAGTAACTAAAGGGGGCGGGTCTTTGTGAACGGTCAATCACAACATGGCGTGAACACCACATATGATCAATCCAGTTATATATACTGTACATATAAATTAATAAAAAAACATTGTTTATCTAGATACGCGTGTCTATCTGTCAAATGCCTATGTTGACCTTGAGGAGCTGTATCACTGAGCATTTATGAGGAGATGGACAGCTGTTGCATTTCCAGCGTCCCTGAGGACTGAACCGTCAGGATACAGAAAGCATCCGCAGAAACTCAATCCTCAGCCGGGCCGGAGCCAGAACCCCACCGACGCTGAGAGCTTTGAGAGGTAAACATGCCTCCCCCATCCCCCTCTGGGGAGCGTTATACCATTCTACCCCGGCAGAAAGACACACTCCCGGGGGACGCAGCGCTTGGGTTGGGGGTTAGTATGAGGAATGCTGGGTGGGTGCGGATATTCTTCCTTTCCCGTTCCTGTGGAAGACAGCAGGTCCTGTGGGAGACATTCCTATAGCTCTCTCTCTGTCTCTCTCTCTCTCTCTCTGCAGTTCTGCATTAGCACGATCAATAGTCCAATCACATCAGGGACACGGGTGGATCCATCGGCCCATTCCCACAACGCACTGCAGTGGTCATGGCTTAAGTGCACAGAGAGGTGTTAAAGCTGCTCTGGACCGGGCCGAGACGACGGCAGCCATTGATCCAGGTGACACGTGACATCTCTTACAGACTCTCTGTTTTATGTTGGAAAATCGTTTCGCACACCCTTAGTCAGTGTTCCCTGCACCACTGTATATCAAATACAGCCAAACCAACATTTATTCAGACACCTTCAACATTTCTCACATTATCACAGTTTATTCGCTATAGTTTAGAAAATGGTAATAAAACAATAAAACATGATATTTCACTGGTTTTGTCCGTCCTTCTGTTAGACTGTCTCACAAATGAATTATGTTGAATATCTGTCAGCTGTTAAATTTAACTACACAATTAGATAATTCCAATTTAGCTCAAACAATTACCAAACAATGCTTCATTTTGTTCAGTCTGTGTGTAAAAAGAGCATTAGCAATTAAAGAAAAAACACTTAAGAAAACATGGTCAGGTCAAAGGGTCTGAATAATGTTTGGTAACAAACATCCGAATAATGTAATTTTTTTTTATACATTTGACTGGTAGTCACTGTATGAAGAATTTGTGAGTATTATATGTCAGAGTTTACTTTATTTTGCTATCCTCACTTACATAAATTAACTATAATGTCCTGCACACACTAGTAAAAAAATATCACAAATCATATCTGGTGTCTGAATACTTTTTGGTTTGACTGTATATACTACCTGAGATATGAGGAATGCAACAAATATTGTATTGTATTTTTTCCGGGTCTGTAATACCTGGAGAAAGCTGTTCGTTTGTAATCGTTTGTATCATTTGTAATCATCTCACCTGGCTCCGGCCTTCCCAGAAATACACAACCTGCTTGCTTCCATCTGTTCTCATGGGCGATCAGGTTTGAGCCAATCACCTGAGCCACTAACGTCATGTGTCTGATAACCAACAGCCGCCGCTACAGTGCCGATTGGCTGACAGCAGCACCAGAACGAGCACAGTCTCAAGACCTCCACTAGTCCTCACAGGAGAAAGATGCTTTTTTGCCCATGAATGAATGGTGTAGTCACTGCATGTATTGTGCTAGCTGCGCTAACTAAACCAAGCTAACCAGCCAAACCTTGACCTCTTGATAAAACCTCTTGCTAGGAAAAATATTTGTTGTTTAACACATAATAATTCATTCAATTACACTGTGCCAGTCCTGACATATGTGTCCCATATATATATAGGAAGTGTTAACTCAGATGGAGACTAAAGGGTTCCTGATGGTTTCACACTTAATTCTTCATTATTTTGCCGTTAACATGTGTCTTTCCTTCTCCACCTGTATTTGTCTGACCCTGCTGACCCAATGAGCATTTCACTGTCCAATGGTCATGCCTTAACTGCAATTTCTAGTATTGCATTAGTATTGCATCCTTCTCATGGGCATTTAATAATTTTTGGCATTTCAGTCTGAGTTAAATCTCTTTTTTAGCTTATTTTATCTGTAAAAGAAAATGTCTAATAATTCTGCACACCTGAATATAAGGCGTTTTTCATTTCCAGCCTTCATGAACAAGTTTATATCACTTATAAATGATTAAATACAGAATGAATAATAGTTAAGATTAATGTGGTTTGGAATTGGTCAAATGTGCCTGAATAACGTGCCTGATAATTCTGCACGCACTTGTATACTACCGACACTGCAACAACATAAAGTGGGTTGAAAATCGGCGAAGTTACACTTTAAGGTTCGCATGGCTTACAGTAAATCAGGCTGAAACTTAATGACTGTGTTCAAGCCTTTTCTGCTGAATTTAATCTGTGAAAATGTTATAAAAACAGTGAATGCAAGCCCCTCATTGCGGCGCGGCTGTAATATCAGACCCATCTGAAGCAAAAACGCATTTAATCGTTCACACTGAGTTACGTCTAAACTGGTTTTCAGATACGCAACGTTCCCAAATGACTACTACATTCTTCTCTTTGGCCTCCACAGGGAACTCATTTAAACCACCATCTCAAGTATTGAACAATTAAGATGTATTTGTCAGAGACACAGGGATTTTTAATGAGGGGCCGCTCTGAAGTCGCTGATCAAATACAGCCAAATCAATTATGTAGAAGTACTGACTTATAGAAACCTAATCTCCAAGACAGAGAAAAAGCGGTAATAATGAAGCAACATCGGCTGCATCTGAACATGGCAGACACGAGTCAGTCCTGGGTGTCATCTACAACATAGTGTTTAACTCAATCTTGTACACTTTCCTGTTTCTTTTTTGAATGGATCTACAACTAATGCCGACACATGGGCTCAATGCACAAATGTCAAGGTATTTCTCAATGAATCAGCATTCAAATTATAAAACAGAAAGATATTTGTATGTTTAGCTACGCACAACACTATTAGCTAGCGAAGTCAATGTTTCAAAGAAATTCTGACCATTTTAAAGCAAGCTAGAGGTGATCTGAGTGTGGTTCACAATGCAGTTCACTTCTGAAGGAGCTTGCGCAATTAATTTGTACTTTTGTGCAGTTGCATACATCTTTGTCTGTTATCCCTCTCTCTTATCATTATTATTAGCAATTGTAAAGAGCCTAAAGTGATGGTGTGTGTATAATTTAAAGATGTCCTGTGGTCCTTCTTTACCTGTGAGGTGGCACTGATAAGTCTTGTGTGGCGTGAGAGTGCTCAGGGGCTCAAACACCTGCTCTTCCTCCTCCTCTTCCTCCTCCTCGGGACAGATCTGGCTCCTCAGATGGCCATCTCCTTCATCCTTCGACTCAATCTCAGCAACAGCGTCTGGATCTGAGAGGTCAAGCACACCAGAGATGGTCATCAATGGTGACCCCTACCTTAAGATCTGTTCTCACATTATTCCAGAAGACATGAGATTCTCAGAGATAATAGAGATCTTTTTGTTCAAGCAGTAATTGTATTGATAACTTGCATTACTTTTTATTAGCAACCCCCCCCCCCCCCCCCCAAAAAAAACCATTGATTTCTTTTTCAGTAGGACCAGGGTGGGAAATTAACACTTGCCGCCAGGCAATTGAAGGTAATTTTATCTACCAGAAACACTGTGGCAGACAAATTGTCATGGATTGGCCTTTGACAACAACAATGCATTCTTGTTAAAGTAATGGACGTAATGCATTGAGGAAGAGGTGTTCACAAAGCTGGTGTTTGATTGGCTGCCATTAGATTTAAGCTCTAAGCATGGTTGGAAATAAACTGCAGGACGTGGTCCCCTATTGAATACACCATATAGATTACCTAAGACATAATGTACTATCAGCTGCAAAATAAACAAGAGTGATCAGGACCCTGATGCGAATATCCCTGTTCCTCGACATTATTCTGTGATTACTTATTGTACTCAAGGAACTTCAATGTACGTACCTATTTCAAGTAGCTCAAAGCTTTGTCTATAATGGAGAAACCACTGACTGTTCTCAGATGAACTTATGGGCTCCATTTTGTCCTCAGATTATTGCTCATTTTAGAAAAATTGCCTGGCATGTGGGAATCTTAGGAACACAAATTGCACAGTCTAGCATCAGCCAGTAAATGTCTGCCAAACAGATTTGCCCGGTCACTCACAGCAGGTCGAACTTACTAGTTTTCATATGGAAGGAAAATGTATTTGAAACTAACAAAAAAAGCTTGCTTGCATGTATTTAAATGCATTGTATTATCCGTGCTTGCATTTTTAGGGGCTGAAATTCAACATAGTTGTATATTTAAGCTGTGAATATTTCAATTCAAAACATTTCACACACACACACTTTCATTATTAAAAATTCAATAATCCTTATTCGCCTTCCAGACTTCACTTCCCCAAAAATTCGGTTATTTAAAAATACCACCTATAATTTAAAATTTTCAGTCCATTTTATTTCGCTTTGCAAATTCACTTCCACAAATTCAGGGGTTCGACAGAAAATTCAACATTGCACGTCCTGGAAATGCAATTCATAATCTCCACCTGCTGTAAGTCATCCTCACCAACAGGAGGAGCAAACGCGTGTTGATGAAGACTAGAGCAACGGGAGACGAGAGACAGTCATTCATTCAAAAAAACTGATTTGCAGAAATTGAGTGAAAAGCGGTAAGTATATACTATGATTACAATCGCCAGGATATATGCGGAAAAGCTGTGTTTACGTTTAATTCAACATCTTTATGGTTACTTTTCCCTTATAGGCTATATGTATGCACTAGCACAAAGGAGATTATAAAGTTATCTCTCTCGATTGCTTAGATTCCTTGACTCTATATGGCATCTGCAATGTTATGCTGTAATACTGGGGTTTCCCTCATACATCATACTCCAGGATTCCCCAACGATGCTTAAGGTTAAAATCACTTAATGTAGAGGCGAAATACTTTTGAGCCCTGGCCGGAACAGAAGAATCTAGCCCTGATCCAGGAGACAAAGCAACTGAATCTTCATCAGGACTCTGAACTGGTTCAAGGAACAAAAATAAGTTTTAACAGGAACATAAACAAAAACTAAATCACGTTTAATCATTTTGAACTGAAACCATTTTTTAAAAATTATCATTAAACGGTTAATAACGTTGTTTTATCGTTCTGTTTAATATTTTCATTTGGCAGTCAATCAGTAAGTAATTGAAATAGTAGGGCCTCTGCAAATGTGACGTTGACACCAACGTGAAATGCCCGCGCTCAGTTGTCAAAGTCGCTGCATTAGCTTTTGGATCTCAGGATTTTTTCCAGAGGATATGTGACCAACCGTTAAAGCTTTTTACATTCAAAATTGCAGATAATATCCAGCGTGGTGTGTGTTTTGAAACCAGTGAAAATTGGAGGTTAGTGAAAAACCACTACTACTAAGGAAATTGAAAAAAATAAAACCCCTGTATTTTTAAAATAATTCAACACCATGTGGTCAAAGTTAGTACTGTGGCTTTATGTATGGTCGCATGTAGCATTATATTTTTAACAATTTACCAAAATCAAGCTCAAAATGAGTTACGAGGTTTTTCACCAGTGAATGTCAGAGATCTGTGTTTTATCAGTCATTAACGGTAGCTATGTGGGTGCTCAGTTTTTCCTGTCTTTTAATACATTTGGCCAAAATCATATAATCTTATAACTTATGAAAGATGAAGTGCAGGATGTATTGGCTATGACTAGACGGCAAATACCAGACTTACAGTAGAATCTCTTCTCCGCTCCTCAAACACATAAAACATGAGCCATTACAAACATTGTGTTTTTTGAGTAAAGAAAACACAGTATTTCTTCAAAAACACAGTTCTTTATTTACCCTTGCACTGCAAAGAAGCAGAGACGGTACAAAATAGTTTTTCTGACAGTTTGAGGATCCGCTGGAATCACGAGGTTTAGTCACAAGCTCTTAGTATAAAGTTATATTTAAGTGAAGTATAGGCAAAAATCATTTAGAAAAAGTTTTCATAATGGTAAAAGTAAAATACTGATTCAGCTCAGAAAGAAGCAATGTTTTGTTTGTTTTTTTAAGCCCTGATCTTCATTAAATTCAATGGTTTTTTCTACTATTGGTTCCCAGATGTGACGCATTCTCCACCAGACCTGATAAAACCAGAGTCTATTCTCCAAATATGTGGCATGATCTAATGGATCATTGTGTGAAAGCACAACTAAGAACAAAGAAGTAACATGTGGTGTGATTTCAACTGTAGACTTCTTGAGAGATGGTGTTTAATTTTGCATTTATTTCCTCATACAGACAGCTGTTACTTACTCTAAACCAACATCCAGAAAGTATTTCTGCAGACATCTCATCAGGTTTTCTTTGCAAACTGGTTCATTTATATACATATATAGTTAAAAATAAAAAATAAAAATAAAGTAATAATTATTAGTGTAAGATTTGAAGGTTACAATTACTAAATAAAGACCGGTATTTGGATTTGTTTATTACATAAAGCAGTCATTTGGATTCTGCAAAGATTGGATTACAGCACAATAAAATGGATTACTTTTATTGTCATTTTATGCTGCGTTTGAGGTGTATTTTATGTTTGTTTTTTTTTAGTTACAGCTTTCAGAAAACTGCCGTGTCCCACGGCAAACACAATGCGTGATAAATAATGATTACAGAAATTCAATTAATTTTAAGATTTTAAAGGGTTTTCAAATGATGTAATGTTTTGAAACCAGAAGTCAACCGATTAGTCCCATCATAGATTTGTAAACATTTCTGCAACGATTGACATTTTAGATTGTGTCATACATCAATGTTGTACGTTTTAGTGTGCAAGTATATGCAAGTAAATGTGCATGTGGTAGAACCATATTTTATGTAAAATACATATATAATCACGTTGCATCATCAGACTAAGGAAGGTTACACTACATAACAGTTCATTTCGAGCAGAAGCGATCCGTGAATGAACTCACTGAGAGATGAGCTGCACCTATAGCTGTTATTTTGAGATTGAACATTAACAATCGTTGTGCGAGTGAATTCTCTAGAGATGCTGCCATGGATGTGCACTGCAGTGAGACAGATCAATAACCCAGCGCTTGAGGATTTGACCGCTCTCCTGGAATACACACGAGCCGCCACACAAAGCACTGTAGAAAGAGAGCATTACTGAACAGCTCAGGAAAACATCATAAAGTATTTAAACAATCTCCTTGGTTCTCCTTGTATAGCATGCCATAAAGTCTCACTCTGAAACCTTCATTGTTTCTAAAGCACAGCACTGTCTCACCTGACACTGTCCTGACCATAGGAGAAACTGTTGACTGTCACTGGTAATGCCATTTATTCACCGGTCATACAGTCTGATAAACAAGGGACCCCAAAGCAGAGCATTACATCTTTCCAAGAAAATATAAAATGCAAATATATATTCCTAAGAAATAGCCTATGTGTGAACAGACAGATCTTGAAAAGTGCATGCAGCTTTATCAATACAGAAAAGGCCATGAATTGAAGTGATTTCTCTTTTCCCTCCTTTCTCTAATTCATCCAGCAGCACAAGATCATTCTGTATATCAATCTTCTTTCTCTCTAACACACACACACACACACACTCAGTCTAATGCACTCCTCGACTCATATTCTCGTCCAAAGAATAGCAAGGGCCAGAGCAGTAAAAATACAGTTTTATAAGAGTAAGATAGAGAGACAGCGGGAGAAATGGTTGTAATGAGACGGCTGAAGACACTGATCCCAGCAGCTCAACATACAGCAGCGTTACTCTACAGACAGGTCACACATATACTGTTGCTTATTGCACATTATCACCAGACTCCATGTACACTTTACATTTTTCCTCAGTCAGCTCAATGGCATCTGGTGCAGCACCGGAGGACTTGTGCTCCCAATGCTAGGATGACTAGAGGAAATTACTTTTCACACTATTTTTTTTTATATATATAAGTTTCCACAGATGACTTGAACAACATCCATTGCTCGACTGTCACGTATAAAATAAAGCATGTGACCTGATGGAGCAGAATCAGGTCAAGGATTACGATATTGCAGCAACTGAACATTAATGAATACTTTTTGTGAGAAGAATGGCATACTTTACTTTTCTATCCATAATTTATCTGTTTTGTTCATTTGCTTCTGTTGGTTTCTTCACTTTGATAACATTTCCTTCGCTTTGGTTGTAAATGTGAGGGGAAAACATGGCATTACAGAAAGTTTCACACATCAGGACAGCAATAATAACATAACTGTTTTTAAAGTCAGCATGAAACGAAAGTTGTCATAGTCTTTTCTTCCCTATTGTGATGTTTATCTGAGTAAATTATAGTATTGAGTTTGACATGAGGAATTGATTGGATGGTTGTGGTTTGCTATTGGCTGATCTCATGTGATTGACAGGTTGCTCCGCCCTCATCATCAGAGAAGAGAAGAGATGCTGCAAGAGGGAGGGGAAGTTATTCTGATTCAAGATTACCAGGAACATGAATTTAACCAAATATTTGTGCGTGGATAAATCTTTTAGAATAAACACTGCAATATTTCATAAAGAATGGAATTGTCCAGTTTGATTTCATGGTGACTTTAAAGTACGTGCGCACTATCCATGTTAAACTGTACTAACATACGTACTGTGTATCCAAATCTCCAGTGAGGACGACACATTAAAAAGCATGTCATGTAGGGAAACTTTGATTCAATTTTTTTCTGAAACTGCATAGCGTTTCATAAACCAAAAATATAATTAATCTACAATTCTAATAGCTTTAAGCCCAAAGTTAGTTAGTTAGTTATTTCTGTAAATTTCTCCTTTTTTGTTGACACTTACAGTTCTGCTCATAAGTTTATTGCCTTACCTTAATAATTTTAATAAAATTACAGGAATCATAATGGCAACGCAATGCATTAAGAGCTAGGGGGTGTAAACTTTTGCAACATTTGTTGATTTGTGTAAATTCAGTTATTATTTTGTCTTGTGGACAACACAGTATGTAAACATCTGTGAAACAGCTTATTCAGGACAGTACTAAACAAAACAGCATGACATTTTTAAGATCCCTCTAATTTCGTTAAAATTATTAGCATGCATTTTCTGCTAGGGGCATGTGAACGTAAGGTCAGAACGCTTTTCTAAAATCTCTCAGATGAGAGTGAATGTTTGAAAGAAACAACTCTCCAACATGAAATATCAGTTTGGCCATTTTTGGCCTGAAATATCAGACGCCTTCATCGTCCGTTGTACTGTATTTATGTCTTCACACCAGCACTACATGGCTCGCTAACGGTTGACAGGCTCCAGGTACCATCATCCATATGAGCTTTAAAATAAACACACATGAGAGCTGACCTTTACATGAGACAAATGAAGCAGCAGATCCGCTGGACTCAGTCATGACCTGAATACTGCTCAGCGCCGCTGAACGCCACCATCATGACAGGAGGCATTCATCTACTCAAGCACCACACCTCACATCCATATGCCAGCACAAAGATCTCTGCTGCACCACCGTGTGCAAATCAGATTCACAAATACATTATCCATCTGGGCTGGCTTTCATAGCACACATATACAAAGAAAAAATAAGAGCAGGGACACATTAAGCCATAACGTCTCCTCATAATGGATATTTGAAAAGTGATGGTGATCTCTGGGAGACGTTTCTAAAAGTGCTGGATTCTTATATCTAAACTTTATGAGCTAGATAAATTCATTGCATTAAATTTCAGTAAAATGCTGATACATTTAACAACTGCTAGCTTCATTCTTGCATTTTCAACTGAAAAGGTCAAAAAACACGTGGATACACGCTTCAAAAAACTCTTGAAGTGTAAATGTCAATTAAGTTGTAAAAAATATTTAAACAGAACTAATAAGTGGAAAAAACTCACTGTGTCACTATTATGTTCAGTTTTTCATTAGTCACGTTTTCCTTTGTTCAGTTTTCCCGCCACTCCTTTGTTACCATGCTCACCATTATTAGTTCATTTGTACCAGCTATTAATCATCTCGTTTGAGTTTGTTACTTAAAGTTGTGCCCTTGCCTTCATTCCCTGTCCGACCACTGCTACGTTAAGTTGTGTTTGCTATCGCCTGTCTGCCTACCTAGTTTATTAAAGGTCCCATTCCATGGATTATTTTTATTATTTAATAATGTTTCCAGGGGTGCCCTTATAATGTTAGTATGTTTTTTAGATCAAATTTTTTTATAATTTAGAAGTAAAAGGCATATTTCCTAGCCTGATTTCATTCCCTGGTTTGAACACTCTGTTTGAGGGGGCGTGTCTGCTGTGAGACTTCAGTGTAAACGCCCTCTGCTGTGATTGGCTGACATGCTTGCATATGAAATATCTGGCATTACATGTGGAACTATCTGGAAAACTTTTACTATTACAGCTATTATACGTTTTTACTATTACAGCTATCTGGATTAACGAATCGTGAGAAGTTTTTTAAGTATTTAGATCTATTCCCATCACATAAAAGGTTGCAGTGATGAGCATTGAGCAGATGACAGCCTGTTGATCGCGTGAAAGATCTTATCATTGCAACGCAGTTTCTGCACTCACTAATGATTTCACCAATGCAAACATGAGGTATATAAATACAGTAAGAGCTTCGTTGTGCAGTGTAACAGCGTCATTGATTTCATAACGAGTTTTGGCAAGTGTCCAGATAAACTCGCGCTGTGTGATTGACAGCTTGGCCGATTGGAAAGGGATTGTTCTTTGATCGCTTTCTGTATATTAATCACAGTTTAAGTAAGATTATTTTCATCCTACTAAGAGAAACGATGTGAAGAGTGATCGCTACTTCCATATTAAATCACTACTTACCGCTTGCTGGAATATAGTTGAAATTGCCCCCTTCGTCAGTATGAAACGCTGAGAGAAGGTTATTTCCCTGCTTGATATTATCCCAGGTTAGAAAAACAGTCCGTGGTGAAATGGACAGAGCAAACTAACAACTTCGAATTAAACTTTTGCGGTATCCGATTATAGATAAACATCAACCACGTCTGTTGACATTTCGCCATCAATACGCCTGTGTTCCTGTGGGCGGAGGTTACGGTTCTAGTGACATCATTAAAGAAGGAAGTAGAGGGGTGTAGTCCAATCCAGCCGTTTTTTGTAGTCAACTTCTGTTAAATAAAATATTTCGCTTGGCATTGAACTTTGAGCTTTATAATTTTACAGATATTATTTATACTCTAACAACAACATTACACACTAACTAAAGTTTGAAACATGGGATCACATAGAACGGGACCTTTAAGGTGAAACTTTGAGTGTACTGAACTTGATCTGTCTGTCTGAAAAACAACATGACACACTGTTCTTGTAGCTTTAATATATCCTCCTGGGACCCAAGAATAGACTTTTGTCCACTGTAGTGGACATTATATTTGAGTGAATTTCTCTGACGTCATACATGTCACATGACACAACCTGGGTGTCCTGTAAAGAGCACATTCAGGACTTTTCAGAGATACCAAATGTTTGGAGGTTTCACCATGAAAACAACTTCTCCTTGGTCTTTAAAAATGTCTGACATTAATTTAGTGATCAAATGTAGCATTCTTATGGAAATATGATAATATATTGTAATTATAATTTAAATTGGACTACTTTTCAAATTGTATTTCATAAAACAACATCTCAGGAAAATGTTATGGGGTTTCAAATAAAAAAAATATTTTCTGTTACAGAACAGGGCGTTGATTTCACACATGTCCACTGTAGAGGACACCAGGACTTAAATCATGTTTATCAGGCATTTTGTGAGACACAACAAGTGAATATGGAAATAAATTATACATCAATATTCCTATAAAATATTAGATATTATTATTAAAATGTTGCCAATTATTACTCCAATTATTACACTTCTTTTTTCATTAAATGTTGCTCCAAGAACACATTAAGGTGCAAATTAGATACAGTTTATATATACATTGCATTGAATGGGAATATTAATTTATGGACATTTTACCCACATATTGCATAATGTAAAATGGTGTATCAATTCATTCCGTTATTTCTTTCATAACATAGTTGAGAATAATCTTTATACAAATTTTGGTTGAAAAAATCCTGAAACCCCCAAATTTATCGGTGATTGAAAAAAAAATCCCATTGTTTTTGCCTATACATATCCTCCTGGGACCCAAGAATAGACTTTTGTCCACTGTAGTGGACATTATATTTTAGTGAATTTCTCTGACATCATACATGTCACATGACACAACCTGGGTGTCCTGTAAAGAGCACATTCAGGACTTTTCAGAGATACCAAATGTTTGGAGGTTTCACCATGAAAACAACTTCTCCTTGGTCTTTAAAAATGTCTGACATTAATTTAGTGATCAAATGTAGCATTCTTATGGAAATATGATAATATATTGTAATTATAATTTAAATTGGACTACTTTTCAAATTGTATTTCATAAAACAACATCTCAGGAAAATGTTATGGGGTTTCAAATAAAAAAAATATTTTCTGTTACAGAACAGGGCGTTGATTTCACACATGTCCACTGTAGAGGACACCAGGACTTAAATCATGTTTATCAGGCATTTTGTGAGACACAACAAGTGAATATGGAAATAAATTATACATCAATATTCCTATAAAATATTAGATATTATTATTAAAATGTTGCCAATTATTACTCCAATTATTACACTTCTTTTTTCATTAAATGTTGCTCCAAGAACACATTAAGGTGCAAATTAGATACAGTTTATATATACATTGCATTGAATGGGAATATTAATTTATGGACATTTTACCCACATATTGCATAATGTAAAATGGTGTATCAATTCATTCCGTTATTTCTTTCATAACATAGTTGAGAATAATCTTTATACAAATTTTGGTTGGAATAAATCCTGAAACCCCAAAATTTATTGGTGATTGAAAAAAAAAATCCCATTGTTTTTGCCTATACATATAATTTCATGTCATTTTATTTTTTAAACAGCTTAGTCCTGGCGTCCACTACAGAGGACATAGCATAACGTATGAATAAAATATTATTTTTCAAAAATGTTTTTTTACCATTTGTTTATTGTGCTCTAAACAGTGTGATGACATGGAAAAAAACTAAATTCACAAAACTTTTTTTTTCTGGGTCCCAGGAGGATATAATTTCATGTCATTTTATTTTTTAAACAACTTAGTCCTGGCGTCCACTACAGAGGACATAGCATAACTTATGAATAAAATATTATTTAGCAAAAATGTTTTTTTACCATTTGTTTATTGTGATCTAAACAGTGTGATGACATGGAAAAAAAATAAATTCAAAAAACTTTTTTTTTCTGGGTCCCAGGAGGATATCTAATTTAGATCTAAAGTGAATGTACTTTGAACATTACAGTGCTTTTTTGTCTATTGCTTCCAATTAGTTTTTTGTTTTCTTCTTCATTTTCTTATTTACTTGTCTTTTTTTGAAGCAAAGTGTATTTAATTGAAAAATGTTAAAAGGCTCTTTATAATTATTAATTTAATTATTAATTATTTATAGTTAAAAAGTTAAATGGAGTGTGTTTAACAGCAAATACATTTTTGCTGTGGTATCGGAATAGATATTATGAAATTTCACTGTAATTGGTACAGACTGCTGAAATTTGGTAAATATGACTATATGGAACACACTCACTCTCATCTTGCATTCTGTTTAAGATAAATAATACGCAAACTGGGATAAAGAGAGATCTTTGAGGAATAAATTAGTTTACTCCACACTCAAGAAGCTACACTTGAACATTCACTTATAGGCTTAAGAGATATATAACCACTTATACACTATACACTCATACATATTTCAAATCTCTGTTCTCGCCATCTCCAAAAAAGCCAAGCCGATGTTGATTCTTGTTTTATTACGAGCTCTGTCACATTTCTCTTTTCTCCAGCAGACTCTCCTCTGTTTGGAGTTTGTTGAAGCCTGAAAAGGGGAAAACCCTAAAGCGACATTGGAACATTTATTTTTTGCTATGTTTCTTTAGCATTTTGTGTCAAACAGATGCCATGATTGTAGACCAGACTCTGCAGGACTAAACTATGCAGGACAGCAGCCCAGCAGGACCGAGCTTGGACACCCATGACCTAGAATTGGACAGCTTTGTGAGAGAAATGTTATAAAAATGTCACGTTTCTTGACCTTAAACAACCATACAGCAACAGTGGAGTGTGTGTTATCTGCACTATTAGCATTTAAAACAGCACAATTATTTTAACCAGCAATTGGTTTACTGACTATTTGGCCTTAAATGGAACCATGTAGTTTCCTTATATTGCTTTGAAGTGTTACGGACAGTTAAACACGCCGCTTACCTTTATATCAGCTGATTTAGATGTTTTAAACTTCTCTTTTATTCTACTTTTCTACTTTATATCAAACCTCCATCTGTATGTAAATCACTCACCACATATATTTTACAAATACACAGAGTTTTCAATGCTGAAAGAACAGAATAAAGCATTACCATTTAAAATAGCAGTCTGCCTATGGCTCTGGTGCTCTTCTGTCACAGAGAACGAGAATTTGACTATTAGCTGATGTCCTTTAAAGCCCATAACAGAAAGCAGAAAAATCCATATTTGTTGACCATTAATATTGATGAGGACACAACCCCCTCTGGTGCTTCCCCAATGTCTATGATGGTTACAGTATGTTTGTTTGATATGATTTCTAAAAACAAATCCTTACATTTTTTTGTACAAATGCCAACTTTCCAGCGAATATGTAACCTACACTAAAAGACCAAAAACAACGTCTTTAAATGCCAATAAAGTGCTTTTTACAGGTACCAATGTCTTCCATCCACACAGTTTGTGCTGCAAAATGTGTCTGCCACTTCATTACAGCCTCATTCTCTACCCATTAAACCGAAAATGTTCCTCCTGTATGCCAGGTGTACAGAACTAAATGGATTTTATGAGCAGGAGGAGAACAAAGACTCCCACCTGCTTCATGAGAAATGAAGCTTTCTGCGAGGAGACTTCAGCTCTACCCCTGCGGTCTCCATTATACCTCCACTATCTGCACTTTCATTCCCTGGCACAGAGGAACGGGACGCCTGACGGGACCTCCCCGCTGCTCGCTGGCACTGACTGACAGTGCAGAACAAAAAGTCCTCCATTACACACAATAGAAGCAAAAGGAAGGCTTTCTGGTCAAGCACAAAGATGTATCAAACATCAGCCAAATGATCCAAAACCAAGATCATCTAAATGCAAAAATATAATTTAATTGAGTCACCAGTGGAGTTATACTGAAGAGTCTGGCAGTGTATTTCAGACCGACAGACTGGAGAGCTGATGGAATTATACTCATGCTCTTTGGCTCAGTCTTATTTCAAACTACCTTTGCATCCCTGATCTTTAAGCATTAAAGGCAGGGTAGGCGATTTGTTCCAGTAATTGTTTTGTTATGCTGGTTCAAAGTCTCTTCAAGTTAAGTGGTCTAAAAGTATTTATATGTGTGTGTGTGTGTGTGTGTGTATATATATATATATATATATGTATGTATATTGTCTGTGGAAGGCGTAGGACCATAAAATGTTCATCCAGTCATTGCATACAAAAGCAACGATACGATGCCTACCTGCCTGTCGATATGCATTTCCATACCTCCGCGCAGATATCACACGTCATGAGCGTGTTTCATGCCGTGAATTAGACAGACGTTAGTCACAGAGTACCGCAAACGAAACAGCAGCCGCCTTTTACAGTTCCTCCTCACCCAAAACAACCAGCTTATGCTGCTTTCACAACATAACTACTGTAATCAGGAAGAGATGGAAACCCGTGACGTTATACTCAGAGCGGTTTGTGACTCGGATTTATACGTTTCTATGTCCACGTTTCGAGGTCACTGCTCTTCAAGTTGTTTGTTCATTATTATTGTAATGTTATGTGCTTTGAGACTTGCGGTAGTTTAACGCCGTCTCTCGTGTGACTCTTTGCAGACTCTACTGTACACGATCATGTGTTTTGGAGACGCTCTTGAAGGGGGAGGATTCTGGAATCCACTGCTGCTTCAATGTACATGTAATGAGTGATTATAATCAAGGTATTAATCAATATGTTTCCTTCTAAATATCAAATGAGTTGAATGACTTCTCTGGAGATTTTACTTTGTTATAGAAGTTACCAGTGTGATTACTGAAATGTTATTTTCATGTATTCTCTAATGTCTGTATTTGATATCTGAATGCAGTAACAGTGCTTGCCTATTTATCCCAGCTTCCAGAAATGAAATAGGGACTTGTTTTGTGTTTGAGAAAGGTCTTCACGTGTTAAAACATATAGTGGTCATTGAAGTCTATAGTTTAAGGGACCATTTCTTTGTTAAAGCCTTCCTTTCCCGTCAGACTGAAGTGTAGCTCTCCTTGAGAGAAAGAACTCATTATCATGATGTTTTGACAGGACTCTCCTGTTTATAGTTAGAGCCTGGCCAAATCCAACCTTAGAAAAGCTGTGTGTCGGTGTGTGTGTGTTAGTCTTTTTGGTTACAGGTTAAGGAACAACTGCATTATTGGAGATTGACTGAGTTGTTGTTCGGGACATGCTGGCACCTAGCAACCCAAATCTGAGACCTGGAAGGTCACGACGTGCCTAACTTCAGGGTCAGAGTGTTAGCCGTATAATCCATGGAGATATGCTTCAGTCTATCTGTATATGTGTGGAAAATTACTATGTTTATCTATTTCTTAGCCAATCAGAAACTGCACCTGAAGCAAGGACGTAGCTTAGACCTTGGTGAAGGGTATAACTGCTGTGATCTTTGTAACTGTAAGCGGGTCGGCCTACGAACTCCTGTGTGAGTCTTGAAGCTCTTGAAACTCTCTTCAGTAAAACTTTTCTTCAATTTATTATAATTCTGACTCCGGGTCTTCTTTCAAACATCTGGTCCTTGGGTCCTAAACTGTTGCCCCCTAACACTCTGAAGGGATGGTGGGATCTTTTGCTGTCAAAAAAGCTTGCTATTGCTAGCCTCTCCGAAAATTGCATACCCTACTTGTAAGTGTCTTCCTTAATCTAGCTTTTAAAGAAAGCAGAGTCACATTTAAAGACAACTAAAAGGTAACGTTTGGCCCTCTAGCAGTAAAAAAACAAACTGCATGTATTTTGCAGAAGAACATTGTTTTGGTTGTGCTTTGGCTCTGCGTGACTATGAGGATTAATATGGTTCTTTTTCATAACTAAAAAAAGAGAGACTATCCTTCTGCTCACAAAACATTGACTACTAGCCTTAAGACATATTACCAGCTTAGATGGAAACGATCTCAAGCTGACAAGCTGAAGACATTACTGTAGCTTTACCCATTAATAGACACAGTCAGGGATTGAAATGAACTTTTTCACTCACCGGACAATTTTGGCTACTATATTTTTAAGTTACCGGCCCTTTAGAACTTCTACTAGCCAAAAGAAAAAGAGAAAAAGAAATTAACCAGATTAACCATGTCACAGCTTGCGCAAATATTTATTTATTTATTTATTTATTTATTCATTCATTTCATAAAGTTTGGGATTTCATACATTCATACATTTCATACATTCTTATTTAAACAAAATCCTGTCATCGAGCCATCTCCAGCTTCCTCTTTCATCCTCATCACCAACAGATGGATACAGTGGACAGATCAATACAGTACAAAGAAGACCAAAAAATTTTTTTGTCTTTTCTGTAAACCAAACGCTTTTTAATCTCCGCTATTGCTTCAATGCAAACGAACAAGCGTGCCGTTATTTGTTGCGTAGTGGTGGGCATGTTCAAGTAAGCCAAATATTTGCAGATTCTGCGCAATACACTGTATTTAATAGATCACGATGACTCACGAGTTGAGTATTTGCGCAGATTTGGCTTACACAGTCTTTCCCAGCAAAGTGAGTAAACATAATAACACGCCAAATTGGCGAGTGATTTGACAGCATTACCCACCACAGTTGATTTTTACATGCATTTAGCCGGTTGGCGGGTGTTCATTTCAAACCCTGGACATGGTACTTCCTTGAAAATAAATTCCACCACAGCACAACATTAACCAATGAAATAACTCTTCACAATAGATAATGCTTTACAATCAACTCTGTTAGAGAGATACATATGCCAATTTATTTGTTCAATAAATCACCTTACTCGCCTGTTGAGTAATAAAAACACCATCATCTCCACGTCGCTTTTACAACATTTCAATTCTCTCCATCTCTGAAAAGCCGAGCTAATGTTGATTCTTGTTTTATTACGAGCTCTGTCTCATTCTCTTTTCTCCAGCAGACTTTCCTCTGTTCGGCGTTTGTTTTAAACGAGTGATTCTCCGGAGGTTGGAGATTTAGCGGCTCCATGTCAACCTTTCTCACTCATTCTACAACTAACCTCTGCCATACATAGTGAACCTCTGTCAGTTACATAGTATACCTTTAAAATGTTCATTTAACCTAAATGTGAACACTGTTTTATCCATGTAAGAAAGTGACGAATTACTCCTTTCTGCCAAGACTGTGACAAAACCTTCTAGACCTGACCCATGTAAACCCAGCAGCAGAAACTATATTATAAAATGACAGGGAAAATCCAGCAGTTTATCATTACTTCTAGAGGTGTAATGAGACTCTTCACATGACTAACACCTGACCGCTTTTTTAAGCTACATATTTCCCAAGTAAGCTTTGGGATATTGCACAAAAATGCAGTGTAAAACCATAAGTAATTGTTCATTTGTACTAGAATACATTTTTTAAATAATGATTTCTACTTATAGACATATTGGCTATGGTCAGTTTTTGGGATTTACAACATTTACTACCAGGTGTGAATCTCGAAATGTCCTGTTCAAACAGCAAATTACAGTATGAATGTGAAACATGAGTCAATGTGTTCTCTGACTAGTAACCATAGCGACAGTGACCAAAGTGAGTGGAGTCATATCACTTTTGACACGACAAGAGTCAAATCGAGCTGCGACTTCATCCGAAACCTCCTGAAAATGTACATGTGTGTTTGGTTATAGAATGCGGTTCACTCCTGTAAATATCTGAACTGTGTGTGAACGTCACTGTATTAAGGACTCACATACAAGACAACCGTATTTTGCTGCTGTGTAAACGTGGTCATTGTTTGTATTGCACTTTTAGAAGTACTTCAGGTAGCTTTTATAGTGGAAAATATATTGTGCAATAATTATTCTATAGTAGTTTGGCGTTCTTATGTTCTACCACAAATGCATTAGGGAAAGTATTTTAAGAATTCTATACATTTTTCAGAGATTGACTTTGTGAACAAAACTTTTTTCAGATATCAATAAGCAGTGAAGCAGTCGTTGTTAAAATGTTTTATCTAAGAAATAATAATAAATGATTACACCAAATTTCTTATGTTTTCTTGACAAGAATTTTCTTTAAATAGTTATTGTTTATGATTTTAGGACAGATATTTTTGATTTGTGATGTATTCAAGTCATTTTGTGTGTGAATTTCATTTTTACTGTATTTCTGAATATATTAGGAGATACTGACCCAAAAAACACTTACCCAACTGCTTCTATAAAAACGTTTTACTTACTTTATACTTACAGCGTACTTCTAGACTGTAGGAAATAAAATGAGCATTTGCATGAAATTAAAAGAGTCTTCTTGACAAAGTACTGTTCTTAAAATATATATGATCCATAAATGTGTGTGATTTATTTTCACTGAAGGAAGAAAAAATACATCAATATCATTTTTCAGATTTATAGATGTGTGAGGAGGGCCACAAAAGCACAACACAGCTATAAAGCGAGACCATCATCGTTTAAAGTTATGAAGTAAAATGTGATCATATTTTCCATTTTATTTTACACTGCAAAAGACCATTGAAGTTAAGCAGAAAGTCATTACTCCTAAGACACAACAAGGACAGTGATACCACTGTTTAATGACTTGTTATGCTTCCTAATGATAATGATAATCATCATATTTTAATGTGACATCAAAAGTTAATGAGCACTTCATCACGGACCACTAACAGTAAAACTACATCTATGAACATTCGCTATGTTTGTCAACTGGAATGCCTTCAATACCATTGGCTGTTGTATTATCCAATGGCAAATGGCACAGAAATGTACACACAATACAAAATTGAAGTATGTAAGTTAGACATTGCCAATAAATAAAATGCCTCGATTCTGGTTGGCTGGAAGGGGTACGTTAAAACCATGTAATGCACAGGTAGTTCTAGTCAGTTTAATCACTGTTCTATATTAATGTGCTGCTTTTATTGAAGCGCGCACACACACACACTCGCACACAGAGATGGGAGATTGTGCAGTGCATACACAAAAACATATTATTTATCTTAGCTACTGAATTCCTAGATTATATTTCTTAGCAACGAGGTGTAACGGCTGTTTTTGAAGAAATTAAACTCACAGCTTCAATGTTAGGAGAGAGATATTACGGTGAAATGTCATATACGGTATGTATCCTGTTGTGACGTTGTTGGTCCCGGTTCATGATGGAGGATGGAAAATAAAGACGCACACTGACTCAGCTCTTGGTTGTTTATTGCATATCACACAAACAAGAGACGCTGCACAGACGCAGGTAATTCACACATTCACCTCGCTCTCTCTCGAGAAATGATTTAAATAAACTTTATAACTCAAATAAAAGTAATCTTAGCGCACTATACTTGTCTCTGTGCCAGATTTAAAGGGTACAGAATGTTAGATCTCATGAGTCAAAGCTGACAAAAATAACTGTCAATAACATTTTGCACTGCAAACATCAATGTCAGCTTTAACTTGTCAGGGTTGGCCAGTAATCATGGTATAAACAGCATAAACCATGGCTAGCTGTGCATTACACGACTTTAATGCACTTTGCGTCAGGTGGTTCTTTCTAAAGCGGATTATCCCTTGTATACACAATGCATGCATAACATAATTTATTATTAAGACATGGCCATGTACAACAGCCGAACACTTAAAGGGATACTTCACCTCTGGGAAGATGAATGTGTATTTAAAATAGGTCATTTAAGTAGAAGAAATGTGAAGAAATTTTTTAATTTGGAGCTTTCTAGACTGAGAAAAGCCAGAAAATGTATTTTTGGCTTATGTGGATGAAAGACAACAACTCCCAGAATGCACTTGCTTCGCTGCCTTAGGAGGCCACGCCTACCGGTAAGGGAGCGCAGTTGAAAACAAACAACAAGACTAGCCTACGTGATGAGTTTGCGAGGGATTTAGAGATCGCCCAAAATGTCCGGGATTCGGCTTTTGCGTTCTACAGTCGCCATTCATCATGTTTACTGTGGCGAGCAGGATGAGGCTGACGGGAGAACGGCGCGAGGCCGGTGGCGTCATTACTGAGACGCGCCGTGTCTCGCATCTCTCACGGAGGAGCGGGAATTTTCTTAGCAATGTTAAAACGCACATCAACCGATCACTTGTTTAGCGTTCATGTAAACACTACATTCAGATTCACCAATCGGAATGAATTCAGTTAGATTGAAACAAAAGGTGTGCATGTAAACAATGAATGGCGACCGCAGAACGCAAAAGCTGAATCCCGGACATTTTGAACGATCTCGCCCGCCGGACAAGTCCGGGAAAAGGAGGATGGTTTTCCCTACTTACTCAGCTTTCTCCTACTACTCAGCTTTCTCCACAGAACAAGAGCCTGCTAGCTTAGCTTCCAAAGAAAAACGGCTGACACTGTGTACATTCTGTGAGTGAGATCCCTCCCTCTATGGGCGGGCTGAAAACATGCGGAACAACGCCATCTACTGGCTGTAGTCTTTAGCCTCTGGCCAGAAAATCCTCCGATGACGCAATATGACGATTTTTGCGTCATCGGAGGATTTTTTCCAGACAAAAAATACATAAATCTCTTGTCTCAGGGGGATATGAGGGTGGAAAGCACGGTAATTCGAAAATACTACAGGTTTTCTACTAATACAAAGCTTAATGCTAAATCCTGAAGTAACCCTTTAAGATGTTCACAGATTTCTGAAAAGATTACAAATGATGTCCATTTATCAGCCAGAAAGCTACAGATAAGTAATCTAATACAGTCAAAATATTTGCATGATTTGTGAAAAATAGTAGAGCTGGTATTTTATATATAATGCTCCTCAACAAGCATCCAACTAATGTACAGAAATAAAGGCACTCTCGTTTATGGCCATCAGGAGCCCTGTCTCACAGACACAGAGAATCTACAGTAGCACAGAGAATACTGCAAAACACAGCGGAGGACAGTGTGTGTGTGTGTGTGTGTGTGTGTGTGTGAGCGTGCGTGAGTGTGTGTGTGTGTGTGTGTGCGTGTGTGTGTGTGTGTGTGTGTGTGTGAGCGTGCGTGCATGCGTGAGTGTGCGTGAGTGTGTGTGTGTGTGTGTGTGAGCAAGCGTGTGTGAGTGTGTGTGTGTGTGTGTGTGTGAGCAAGCGTGTGTGTGTGTGTGTGTGTGTGTGTGTGTGTGTGTGTGTGTGTGTGTGAGCAAGCGTGTGTGAGTGTGTGTGCGTGTGTGTGTGTGTGTGTGATGCAGATGTGCAGCTCTGAGTAAATGTCAGCATGAGAGGAGAAAGTGTTTGCATACGAGCGGATGATGTATGTCTTTGGCCTGTGGACATGTATTCCCTTAAGTAATAACGCTGTCACCCTTGTCCAGCACATTATATATTAAAATGGCCTTTTGCAAAAAAAAATAAAAATAAATGTATGTATGAATTCTCTCCCCCCAAGATCAAACTCACAACTCGTATCGTATTTAATCCACATTCAGTCTCCATGACAGAAGATTTCACACTCAGTGCCCACTGACCTCCATCACCTCTACATATTCTCCTCCATCACACACACACACTTCACTCATCCAGTGCCAGAGCGTTTACAATGTGAACAGTGTAAGAAGACGGTATATAAGTGTTTCTTTACAGCTCAAACAGCAGAGCATGGCACTAGCAACACCAACACACTGCGTGAAATTACCAAGGAATGAATGTATTGATAAAATGTAGATGTTGAAAATGCAAAGTTGTTTTGGATAAAAATGCTAAATGTCAAATGTGTGTGTATAGTTGCAACAAGGAAAATCAAAAAATCAACTAAATTCAAGTAGCTAATATTCATAAGAATTCATCACTTTATATTATGTGTCTTGAACTACTAGTATGTACTAACATTTAAATTAATCATTTGATACAATGCACTTATTATGTACATACATGTTTTTACATTGTACTATTAAAAAACAGCATGTAATTACAGCTGTATATAAGGCCCCACTTAATATTAGGTGTCTTTAACTAGTTACGTAAAAATATAGAGTACAGTGAACTTGTTGTGTTGAAAACACTTGTGCTGTTATTGAGGAGGATCCGGGTCAGGTTAGGACAGGTTTAATGGTATGAGTAGAGTTAAGGGGTAGCAGTATTGACAATATAATATTGTAATTATTATAGATGTCATTACAGAAATGAATTACAGCTGTAGTTAGTTACAGAAGTAGATGCATTTACAGCATAAAAAGATGTAAACAAGATTTGTATAAAATTATCACGTAACACTTTATTTTACAGTGTCATTGGTACACATTGGTACACTTTGTAGAAATAACTACAAAGTATACAAAATTACATGCAACCATACCTAAACCAAACCCTAATCCTATAACCCTAAGTACATAGTTAAATATTATTACTCAGTCCATAAATGTATAAATATACTGTAATACTGACACTTAAAATAAACTCTAACCAATTATCATTAACTGTTAGCGGGGTAAGATGAGGGAAGAATCCCCCATTAAGAACAATGTGCATTTACTATTAAATTGAATATTTAGATAATTAAATTCTATTTAAATTCGTTTTTTGGCAATTCAGTTGAAAAGCTGAACCTAACCGATGACAGACAAAGCAGAATCCAGGCAAAGAGAATCATCTTAAAAGGTAAATTTATTTACTTATTTACAAGGATGTGAATATATACATGTTTAATTGCCCATATGTGAATTAAAGAGATATGTCATAATATTCAAATTGCTTCATTTCACTCAATGAGCCTATAGATATTAATGAATAGCGAAGATGAAATGTGCATCTAACTCATGGAATTATTCAATAATAATAACCCCATGAATTACAATAAGTTTACAATTAAATATAATAACACTAGAAACAACAAGTAACTCAGGGCCTCCTGTGCAGTTTTGCCAATAATAATAAAACAAATACTCCACAAATCCCTCATTAACAAATGAAGAGTTCAGATGCAAAAGCCTCTAAGTGCCATCTGAAATTTTCTTCTATGATCATTTTTATCAAGCTCGTATAAGTAAGTTCAGTAATTTCACTTAAATGGCAATGCAAATGACCTATTAATTGTCATTTAAGTGAAATTACTGAACTTAAATATAGGCTACAAGCTTTATAAAAATGATCATTCTAGAAGAAAATTTCAGATGGCACTTAGAGGCTTTTGCATCTGAACTCTTCAAATCGACACTAAACTTTGATATTCAACTTAGATCACCATTTCCCAGAGACTATCTCATCATGTTACTCATGTTACCTCATCTTACCCTAGAAGTTAAAGACACTTGATATAAAGTGGTTCTAATGTACCAGCAAGTTTGTTTCTGACTCCTTTGTGGAATTATAACATAGACAGCATTACTTTATAGTGCTCATTCAAAATGTCAAAATAATTTAATAAAACAGAATACCTGTCTGAAATAACAGAGAAATATGACATAACTATTCTTAAAATTAACTAAATTAATAATAATAAATGAATTCATTAAAAAAAAAAATCTGATTCACCCCATTGTGTGTGATTTTATTTTCAAGCATAAGTTATTAAATCCATTGCGACATATAAAGAATATCATCATTGGTAAAGTCTCTGGCTTAGTGATTATCAAGTCCATGTTGTAATGGTCAATCGATGTGTCGTGATATTTATCCTACTGGTTGTCGCCCACTTTCATGGTAAGCTCCAGTCACGTGATGCGTCACTCCAAACTTGCATGCCAATTTAACATCCATATCATATGTCATCACTTACACATATGCAATGAAACCCACAGACATAAAACACAGAGCAGAATGGCATTCTACTTCCTGTTGCCAATTCATTCTGACCTTTGTAAATAGCCACTCAGATACATTAAGTAGTTCATAACGCAAACCTTTGGCTTTTATAGTTGTTCATGAAATCTCGCGCATTGAAACGTTTGCGTTCACGCGCGCTGCCTGTGGAAAAACGGTGTTGTATAGCACATGCATATACCGTGGGAAGCTGTTTGACACCCTATTTTCCTTTCTTGAAAGCCCGTTATACAGGAGGAGGTTCACTTACCTTTCAGAGCTCTTGGTTTGGCTTGTTTGCGACGCGACATCCTACAGAAACCCGCCGAAGATCACACATCTAGATCTATATCTCCAATATGATCATAAAGCTCTTTCAGTATAACACCAGATTACTGCACACTGAGGTAAAAATCACAGTGCTGTTGGTCAATTCCTGTTGTAGCCTATCTGTTTAAACAGCTGAAGAGTTAAAATGTCATTTCCATCTACTAATATCTTACACATGCTTTATTTTATCTGTTATAAGTGCGCACGACAGACCTCAAACGCGCTGTAAATGATCGGGGAAAAAAACTAATAAAGCGAAAAACGAGTAAAAGAAATAATTATTTCCTCACAATGGCACGAACTAAAGACTAATTGAGGCTGTCAAATTTCTCATTTCATCTGAGAATCAGAACTGAGTCTGTTGTGGGTTTTTTTAAATAAAAAAAAATGAGAGAGAGAGATTCAGAGAGGAACATGCGAGCTCCCTCCTCATCACCAACCTGCGAGGTCTCGCTCTGCGCTGTCGCTCCGGTAGTCCACATAATAATGGAAAATGGAAGCGAGGCCCCCAAAGCCATGAGGACGGCTCCAGAGGGGGCCCCATCCCCGCGGGGACGCGCCCTGTGCGTAATCACGGAGGAAATCATTGTCAGCCTGCTGCTCTCAAACACTGACAGAGAGGCATGATTAAAATCCGCGGGAAGTCGGCAAGATCTGGCGCGTGGATCCCGGAGTCGCTGGATCCGGAGCCCTGGACTTCTGTCGCGTCTTATGAAGGAGGATTGGTCCCCCTTCTGGTAGACACCACTCAATAGACCTGGCTCTGTGAGAAATGTACATGCAGATATAGCCATTCAAATACATAACCATTTTACATATTTCAGCTGAATATTACATTTCAAATCGAAAGGGTTGTGCCTCCTCCCAATGGAGTAGTCGTAGTTTATTGATCCCAGTTAATTTCCCAACTGGGATTAATAAAGTACTACTACTACTACTACTACTACTACTATCCACTGGGTTAACAAACACAGTTTTATGGAACAAATTTGTGTTTCAGCATGCAAAGACGTTAGGCTAAACTGAAACGATGTTATGCCCACTGACTGCCTCCTAACATCTGATGCATAATTTTACATTCACATTTATTCATTTAGCAGATGCTTTTATCCAAAGCGACTTACAAATGAGAACAATAGAAGCAGTTAAACTAACAGCAGGACAACAATATGCAAGTGTTATGACCCCTCTCAGTTTAATCTAACGCAGTAGGCTACATATTCATTTATTTATTTTTTTTTTATATTGAATAGAATAGAAGAGAAAGTGTTAGTATTACTGGATCAAGTGCTGTTGAAAAATAAGCGTCTTCACAGAAATTTTATGAAGCATTTTACACAAAACTTGAAAGCACTTTCTCTATTCAGTATAAGATCTAATCTGATTGGCTGGTTTTACACAAATTCCTAGAATTTGTTTTCCTAGAATTCTTGTTTCTGGAACTTTTTGTAATTGTACATTTTTCCAGGATCAGCATTGTCCCCTTAAAGTGATCGGGCAGACCAAACCGAAGTCGTAGAGACTTGAAACTTTGAGGGCTGGTAGTACTCACACCGCCTACAACGTCACCAAGGCTCGCCTCAATCAGCCTGACGGGGGCGCTACAGCGGTCAAAGGTACCTAATGACTCGTAACTGCTATACCGTTCATAATTCATAAAAGTTAATTATACCAATTGAATTTGTAACTGTATGGAATAGCATAGTTTTAATAGCATTTTAACGCAGTGTTAGAACGTTCCCCATCTGCGCAAACTGGTTAGTGTCTTCTTTTTTCTTTTTTTTTCTGAACAACAATTTTATTTATCAAGTTTAAACAGCATTTAAATTTTTCATCATAAAAAAACATACAGCAATAACATAATTGTCTATATACTCTCAATGTCCATCAATTCCACAAAGGAGTCACCATCTAGACTCTCCAAAAATAGAGCACTTATATATATATATATCAAAAACATATATCAGGAATATTCGGGTTGAAGTGATGTAACTTAACTGGAGAATCACTGTCTGAGTTTGCGCTTTCAAGCATGTTATTTACCACTCTTCCTCGGTTATATCAGCCTGCAGGTCAGACCACCATGCTTGAAGTCCATCATTAAATGATTCTTTAGATTTGGCTTCAAACTGTTTATTTAGCACAGAAATCTGACCTTTCAAACAGTTAAGTGTGATATTCTCCAAAGTAGAAAGAGTAGCCTCAACCAGACTTTGGCTTGTCTCGATAGAATGAAGCTACGTAATTGCAAATATTTAAAAAAGTGCTTTTGTGGAATTCCAAATCGTACCCTAATTTCTTCATAAATGGACATAAATGTTCCCTCGTTATAAAGATCAGACACCTTACTAATACCTTGAATTGACCAGATTTTAAAGCCTGGATCAGCTCTGCCAGGACAAAAATTTTCATTACCAAAAACTGGTGAAAAGGGTGAGAGATGTGGTAATTCCCCCTGGCGAGTAAGAGCCTCAAACCAAACTGCTACAGGATTTCTACTATACAGGTTTTTAGTACAATTAATTAACTTTTTAGCGTCTGTTGAATACAAATGTAAATTCAAAGAAATTGGTATAGAGTGAGCCTCTATATAGATACCCAGGTTGGAGGATAATCCTTCTCAAAATAAAACATTGCCGCTCTAATTTGATCTGCCCAGTAGTACCATTTTAGGTTTGGTAGGTTTAACACCCCTCTATCACAAGGCAAGTAAAGCAAGGAGAGCCTGAGACGAGGGCGCTTCTTGTTCCAAATTAAGTTTGTAAAAGTTTTTTTCATTAGGACAAAAAACAAAAAAAAGAATGTGGAGGGAAGGGGGATGGATTAGAAAAGATATAAAAATTGACATTTTATTTATTTATTAACACGGCCAATCAATGAAATAGGAAGTTTTGCCCATCTGCTCAACAGGTCAATTGCCGAATCTGATTGGGGCTTATAATTAGCTGGTGAAATATAGTCTGTGTAATTTGGATCCCAAGATAAGCAAAAACCTTCTTGTGAGATTGTAAAGGGTGACTGAACTGGGGGAGAAGGCTTTCTGCTTTCTGCTTTTTGTTTAATTTTATACTTTTTTAAGATTGGAAGAGAATATAATTATATCCTCTGCGTATAATGAAATACGATGTTCTTACAGATCCAATTGTAATACCTGAAATATGTGCATGATTACGAATTGCCATAGCCAGTGGTTTAATTTCTAGGATGAAAAGCAAAGGACAGAGCGGGCAGCCCTGGCGTGTACCCCTGTAGAGTCTGAAAGGGGCAGATGTTATTCCATTTGTTAATACCTCAGCTAAAGGGTTAGCACACATGATCCGGACCCATTTCATAAACGTATCCCCAAACCCCATCCTTTCCATAGTTCTGAACAGGTACTGCCACTCAATTCTGTCAAACACTTTTTCAGCGTCTAATGACAGAAGTGCATTATCGCGGGTATTACATTTCTCATGTACTATATTAAGTACTCTACGAATATTATAGAAACCATGCCTCCCCCAAACAAAGCCGTTTTGATCAATATGAACAAGCTTGGGCAAATGTATTTCTAGTCTCTTTGCTAGCACTTTGCAAAGAATCTTTAAGTCATTATTCAGGAGAGAAATTGGTCTGCATGAAACAATCATTTGGTGACTTGCCAGGTTTTAACAACAGAGTGATCACCACAGTATTCAAAGAGGGAGGCAAAGCCCCATGTTCAAGTGATTCCTGGTACATTTCCAAGAGAGGATGAATTAATTTATGATGGAACATTTTATATAACTCTATTGGTGTGCCATCTGGCCCTGGGGTCTTCCCTCCTTTCATACTGACAGCTCCTCAGACTTTAGGTCATCTTCAAAGGATACCATGAAGCCCAAATCCATTGACCCAAAGTCCAGAGCATCCAGGAAAAGTTTTTGTCTCTCTGCCGCACTCTCTAAATATTCAGAGCTGTAAAGAGCCCGATAGTAGTTCCTGAAGACCACATTTGGTTAGTGTCTTCTACTAGTTAGCGGAGCATTAAAGAACTATCTCAACTGGTAAACAACAGATATAAGATTAAAATAACATTATATTTGTCTAATTTTAAATAAACACAAAAAACAGAGATGAAAAATTTACTTTAGAAGAAATTTACTTTTGCTATGGTTAAATGTTCAGTGATATCTTCCAAAGATTTCAGATTTTTGGTGCAATTTCTCTAGTGTTGATATGGTAACTAGTAAATACACTAGGTTTCGTCATGCTGGCATGTGTGGAAGTATTTAAAACAAGTGTGTTACAGCTAGCCCTACGTTAGTCTGTACGGGCTCGGTGGTCGCGTGAAAAAGTATGCAGTGACTGGCCACATGGTGGCGCTATAACATAAACACAAAAAATAGCTACGCAACAATCAGTCAGATTGACTTGAAAACTGCCACACAGTGTCTTTTTCCAAGGTGTCATGATTGTCTTCAAGGACATTCGAATATTTCGATGAACAAGGCTGTTGTTGGCCAATGAAGTTCGAGTGGCTGTCAGACATGGTTACCAGAGGCCGATCGGAATGAAACTCGCTGGGCCTGTTTGACGCACGGCATTAGAGGCCTGTGAGAAATTAGAAAGAAATCGGCCACATGGGGGATGGAGCACCTTCACATTTTTCACGTGCTTAAACGATTGTATATCACGCAATTTTTCGAACATGCCCACAACATTCATTCTGCATGGTAGAACTCCTCATTCTGAGCAACCACTGTCAATCGAACCGTTCGTTAAATATTGGAGATTATTTCAAAAACCTACTTTCGCAAACTAGTCCTAGGTTTTTGGCTCAACCTCAATAACTGTTAAAAAGCTTTAAATCATATATTTCCTTAGTAAATTGCCTGTTTTGGCTGTAAATGTTCTTTTCCATCTATGATCTAGGTGGTAACAGGCTTGCTAAATAAAACATAATAGCTTTTAAAGCTTGTGTTTAAAGGCCTTAAAGTGCTTGAACCCTGTTAATTGCTGCTTGCAATTTAAAATGCATTTAAATGAACTGGCATATAGACATTCAAAATGCAATGGTTTGGGTCCCCAAGACCACGAAGCAGCAAAAAAACAGAAAGAAAGTGTAAAATAGCTCAGTTCATGACCTAAACAATGCTTGAATCGTGCCCACCAACTCTTCAGCACAGAACACAGCACCCAGACTGGTTTATCCTTTAGGATATTTATTGGAACTAGACTAGATATGGTTTTCTAGAGCACTGGGACTGTGCGATGAGCACGGGCCCTCAATTGTGGTTGCAAGTACTCTCATGTTGTGACCTTCATACTTTGTGTTATTTATCATGTTCACTATATTTATAAAGCCTTTTCACGTTGAGAATTCTCTCTAAATATTTGGAATTACCCCCAAGTAAATTCCCCACTTACCATCTGACAAAAGCACAAGCAAAGTGTGATCAAAAGACACAAGATTGATATGATTTGCTTTTTTGTTGCAATCATAGTGTTTGCAGGATGTAAACATTTTTTGTATGTGGTTTCGTTCTGTCAAGAGGTCTCTGTTGTCTTTCAATTGAATGTGAGCTGTGTGCATGGTCCCAACACGCTGTCAAACTCTCTCCCCGTATCTGAGACTCTTTTATACCTGCAGCCCCCAGCCGTTTCTCACAAACACAAACAAACAGTGCTCCAAACCCTCACAGGCTTCTCCAACTTTCATTAGGAACAGCACTTGTATTCTTCCACATAGTTTGGTGTAGTTAGCAGCATAGAAACTTTTCATTGTCATGTTTATTATGTGAAATGTGAAAACTTTCTTTAATGGCCTGAAACTGGCAAGTCTTGTCACGGATGTTCATATATTCGGATATGTAATCATGGTGACACTTTATAATAAGGTCTCTTTTGTTAACATTATTTAATGCATTAACTAACATGAACTATGGACAAGCAATGTATTTTCCAGCATTTATTTACCTTCGTTAATGTTAGTTAATAAAAATGAATGTTCATGTTAGAAGTATTGTTCATTGTTAGTTCATATTAACTAATTTAAATAACTAATGTTTGCAAATTAAACCATTTTGTAAAGTGTTACCATAATCAAGTGTGTAATGTTGCTGTTTGAACATAAAAAGACCTTCAAGTTTACAAAGCTCAAAGTCCTCTCCAAAGGGAGATATTTTATTTAACAGGATCCGCTTTTCAAGAACTACAACGAACGGCTCGCTTGGACTACAACACATTTTTCCAGGCTTTGTGAAGTTATAATGTTACTCATTTAATTAATCTTTGCCCACAGAACATGCAGAAAAAGGGGATGAGGTCTGAATGAGCTGCATTAGATGTTGTCGTTGTCACATACATCCACCCTGTTTCCAAAACTCATTTGTTTGACCTTCCTAAGGCTGACTAACTTAGAGTGATTAAAATTTATTTGAAACTGTTCCTGAACATAATAACCCCAACGTTTATCTGTGTGCTGCACATTTTACGGAGAACAGCTTTCAGCCTCCAGAACCTAAGAGAGTACAATGCAGGATACACACAAAAGATTCTCCTGAAATGGAGCAGTTCCTACTTTGTCGGGACAATCTGCTGTTAATGGATCATAACTTGTAAGTATGTCTTATTATTCATAGTTGTGTTTTCTATTAACAGTTCCAATTATAAGTTGTATGTTGTTGCTACGCTCGCCTGCTAGCCAACATTAGTGTTTGAAAATTAATAACCATGATTTTCTGTTTGATTACTGTCTGTTTTATCATAGTTTTCTGATAAATATCATGATTAAATGGTGAATAATGTATCCTAAAAGAAAAAAAAAACAAAAAAAAAAACATACCACTCTGAAACGTCCTGTGAAATCCGTGCTTGCAAAGTCCGTGCATTAAAAATCCGTTCTGCATGATCCTCTTGTTTGTTAACATTCTTAAAGGGATAGTTCACTTTGAAATTAAATGTTGGTATGTTTTAGCTTACCTGAAGGGCATCCAAGATGTAGGTGTCTTTTTTTCCGCAGTAGTTTCAATTTTGATATTTTTAGGTCAAACCGTTCTTGTCTGTCATATAATGCAGGTCTGTGGTCACGGTCTCAAAGAGCATGCACAGAGTCCAAATTAAAACAATTCCCCATCATCCAAATTAAACAATTCCCCATCGTAAGTACACATTGATGGCCTAAGACACGAAACGAGCGGTTTGTGTGAGAAAACGAACAGTATTTATATCATTTTTACCTCTTATAACACCACCACGTCCAAGTGATCTGAGGGCGCGAGCGCATCCTGGTGTGTGACGTGTGCACAGACTGGTGCATAGATATATACACTAGATGTCGCCTTGGCTACGGCAGTTCATTGGAACGAATGTCTTTAATGCGACATCTAGTGTATATATCTATGCGCCAGTCTGCGCACACGACACACAGCAGGAAGCGCTCGCGCCCTCAGATCACTTGGACGTGGGTGTGTTATAAGAGGTAAAAACGATATAAATACTGTTCGTTTTCTCACACAAACCGCTCCTTTCGTGTCTTAGGCCATCAATGTGTACTTACGATGGGGAATTGTTTAATTTGGACGATGGGGAATTGTTTTAATTTGGACTCTGTGCATGCTCTTTGAGACCTTAGTTAGCTTTAAAAAGAGAAACATACTAATCTGCTAACATATTAGCAATAGTATGTTATTCAGAAGCACTCACTGTATGAGTGTAACAATATAAAGGACTTTGCTCTCAAATCAAGCTGCATGCACCTCTTGTCACCATGATGGTAACTATCCTAAAGCCAACATTAACAGAAATTCTTCTAAATTAGCATAACAAAACATTAATCACTACTAAATCTCACACTTAACATTAATCTTACACAAAAAACAAAAAACAAAAAAAACATTATATTACACTTAATTTTAGCATTTACTCTCCCTTTCGAGTGCCATCGGCAAAGCATGCTGGGAAATAGACATCCCAGCCGTTTCAGTTAAACTTAAGTTCGTCTAAATTAAAATAAATAATTTCATTAAACTCAAAACAATGAAACAGTTCAGTTTACTTAAAATATATCAGTTCTGTAAACTTGAAAGAAAAAGAAAGTGCTAAATTTGATTGAACTAATTTGTTTACTTTAAGTTTGTCCTACTCAAACCAATTAATTATTTTGAGCGTTAGGGTTTACAGTGTGGCGGAGCTTATGCGTGGTTTCGTGTGTTTTTCAAAGGGACTATAGGATGTGTGTTCTTTCTATTTTGAAGTGGTTGCTGTGGCCGTTCCGGTGACGTATCCTGGGAGTTGCGTCGAGTGCTCACTGAAAGCTTTTAGGTACTTAGGCTATCGCATTGAGTTGTTTCTGTTTTACTTAGTCTAATTTAATGTTTGTTATTGTGTGTTTTTAGTGGAACATTCGTGATCGCATTCTAACACCTTGATATGCGTGATTTTCGTAGGGCACGTATGAGTTAGTGATTGCTTTATATCTCTTGATTGGAGCATTTCTTTGATCATTATGTTTTGTTTTGCAGTCTCCCACATATCACGTGGTGGCTAACTGCAGGTCGTGGTGCTGTTTTTCTTAACTTGGGTTATTTTTCCTGTTTTGAAATTATATTATGATTGTTTTCATTTGGTTATTTCTGTATTGAAGTTTTGGTTTGATCAGCGTAACTTGTGTCGTAAGGGCCGAGTGATGCGTCCATCTTCCAGTTTGTAGTGCATCCATCTAACAGTCACTCTTGTTGAGTAATCTGGGGGTTTTACCAGTGAGGTAGGACGGGTTATTCATGTACCAACTGACTCTGTCAACCATTATATTTTGTTTCTTATGTGAATGATTTGATTATTTTGTATTTTACCGGACCCACTAAATTTCTCCTTTTTCTCCAGTTTGAGCCAAGGCTGAGTGCGCTGAGGGGGGGCTAGTCCCCTGGGTGAAGCACATTGCTGTGAGTTTTGAGCACCAAGGTTTGAGCACCTCTTCCTGTTGTTTGCTGTGCACATATGTGTGGTTGAGAGCACAATTTCTTCAAGCTACTTTGCCACTGCTAAGGTAAGTTTTAGCCTTGCAGTTTTCTTCTTTTTGGTAAATTAACTATTTTTGTTATATATATATATATCTTTTGGTGGGGAAGGTACAGTATTTTATTTCATTTTGTGAGGTTGGTTTGACTTGATTTGGCCTCCGTACTGGAGATGTCTGGAGAAATGTTCTTTTAACGTTGTGATTTTTAATATTATTGTTATAATGAACTTGCTAGTGATTTATATCATGATTAAGATCATTCTAGTTTATTTATTTATTTATTTTTTAATAAAACTATTCCTTTGATGAACTGGACAACACGTCTCTGTCTTTTCATTGCACCACCGAACCTGTGTTTCTCCTTGTATTTCCTTGGGTGCCAATCCCAGGGTGGCGTAGTCAGTGTTATCTGGATTTAATTATACTGAAAATACCGCTCTGGTCACACTAGCACACCCCAAAAACTAAATCAAGACTTCATAAAAGGGCATAATAGGACACCTTTAACAAATTGCATTTACCCAATATTTGCTCTGTTTTTATATACATATATATAATACATACATGCCACCACCCACAGCAGCGCCGTATTGGGTTTGTGCAATTAAACAGCTCAACGCTGCCAAACTCCTCATGCTATTACTCTCATACTACAGCACTGTTTAGCATGCTTTGGTGCTTTTTGTCACAAAAACAGGCCAGTGATTTATTCACTGGAATGCATTCTTTTGAAATACTCATGATTTGTCACCTTCACCATGTTGCCAGTGTGTTGGTTAAGACTGACCGCTAATATATTTAACCTTCCAATTTGGATCAGTGCAGGATGAGGCGTCCCGCGAAGCGAGGCGGACACCGGCTCATCAGCACAGATCAGATCGGGTCTGTGGATGGAGGGTGGTGGTGGGACATTGTGCCCTTGATCGGGTTTTTGGCAGAGCATGACAGCAGCGTCTGGCAGCATCTCATTCATATCCGGTTTCATCACAGCACATGTTCATCCATTCACCTCAGCAGTGTTTCTGTGGAAGTTTTGTTTTGCACATTTACAATGAGTAAAAGGACATAGTCATGTTTTTGTGATTGCTGTTAGTTTGTTAGTTTTTAAATGGTGTGATTATCAAATGATCTATTGTCAGAACATTTGAGACTATTTTAATAGGATCAGTATTACTGGGGTCCTGAAGGGGCGCTGTCCTGCAGAGTTTAGCTCCAGCTTGCCTCAACACACCTGCCTGGAAGTTTCTAGTATACCTAGTAAGATGTTGATTAGCTGGTTCAGGTGTGTTGAGTTGGAGTTGAACTCTGCAGGACAGTGGCCCTCCAGGAGCAGGATTGGACACCCCTGAAGAATGTGAAATAAGTAGTACAGTCAGGCCAATAGCTAGGGTATCCGGGGCCCCAGTGCAGGTTGTTGCTGTGGGCCCTTCTTTGTTGAAATCACACTCTAGCTTGCTGTGGGTGGTTGAGCAATCCCCGTCATTTAAAAAAACGTGGAGTAATCATAAAATACTAGGCCTAGAGTCAAAAAGAAATAAAATGTAAAACAAAAACACATTTTCGTAAAAAAATGTATTAAACATTAATACGTGGTTCAGGCAACATGTGCAGATATCATCTTCACTGTATGTATATTATAATAATATTAAATATGATATAAAATAATATATTAACAAAGTCAAAGATTTTCCGTTTACTGAAAATGATATCTCTTGTGATCTTGTGACATCAGAACCAGCAGCAAACGTCGGAAGGACCTGTGAGATAAAGCTTGGTAATCACCTGGACCTCACGTCTTCAAAAACAAAGCACATTTTAAAATAGGCACAATCTTTATAAATCGACTGCACATGTTGAAGTTTAAACAATAACATTATGACCTAAAAAACTCTTAAAGCTGTTTTAGTATTTTGAAAATTATGTAAGTTTTTTCCTCCTGATTTTGGGACACTCAATCCCGCATAATGCCTGATACATATTGTACAATTTTGATCTGTCCCAGACTAAAGATGGCCAATTGTGGTGATTTCTGTGTTCAGGGCCCCTAAACGGTGGTCCTACATCGTACAGTGAGAAAGATTCAAAGATTCAAACAGTCTTGCCGCTTGACAGTGTCATAAATTTAGCATGATCATCTCACAGTGTGTTTGCTGCTACGACCTACATCTACTGACTAGCAAATAAAAATGTGACATGAAATAGCGTACTGATCAAAGCGTCATGGCACTAAAACTTAAAACAACTTACCTCAAGCTCCATTTGCAAGATTGGCATGCCAAGTTGTCCTCTTTTCCCTAACAGTGACCGCGTCCATATTCTCCTCTTTCGCGTCCTCCTTTTTTTCAGCGCACATAAACAACACAATTGCCAAAGTGTGTTTCATCTTGCTCTGTTTGTTTACCACTAGCGCATGGTGATGACGTTTTATTCTTCTATACTAACTTGCATTGTAGCCTACGATTCAGTAGGTTTCATCATCATTCAGTCTACATACATGTCATACCCAAGTTTAGATCCATGCTCTTATAGGGTTGCCGAAATCTTCTGTTGCAGGCATTAGTCACTTCCTGATGCATCCTCGATACAAGGGGCAGAGCAAGAACACATCCAGGGACTTGAACTGTATTTGGCTAGACGTAAACTTTGAATTGGAACGTACTTGTGCAGCAACTGATGGCATTTCACAAGTCCACAATAACACAAGTACAGACAAGAACGCATATTGATAAATGGATAATGTCTCTCTTACGACACATGATCACTCTCAGTTCAGTTTATGGAGCTCTCTCGCTGCTCGGCTTTTTACCCGAATCTACGTTTTGAACTTCATTTATAGAAGTAGCATGTTTGCCTAAGGTATTTGTTTGCTAAGTTAGTTGTTTGCCTAAACTATATATCAAACTAGTGTATTACAATACAATCTTGATCAATGATTCTGAATGTTCAGAAGTGTACTAACTTGAAAAGAAAAGGTGTATATAAGCTCACAATAGTAGAGAACATTTTTGGAGCCATCATATAGGTAGAGAATATAATGATGGCTTGGAAAGGTGAGGTTTGTACTTTATGCTGTATGATAATGTACAGACTGAGCTCTCAAAAGCAAAGTGAAAAAGAAAAACTTAGTTATGACAGATATAATACTTAGGACCTGGTTATTAGTGGGTTGGGCCTTCATCTGTAAAGGAGTGCTGGTTATCTTGAGGACTCTCACTATGTTTAAAGCAGCTGGAGATGGAGACGGTCCCAGATCCCTTGACCTGCTTCGAGAAACTAGTTCAGCAGTGCTGTCAAATAGTCTCACTGGAATATTCCTCACTGGTGAGGGATGATCTCTGCACTGGTCTCATCTCTGCTGTCAGTATGTCTGACATGAGAGATCCAGGGACCAACGGCTCCAGCGGACAGCAAAGTTACATCCCCTTAGTTCCCTTTTCCAAAATGGAACTCCTCTCACTAAATGACATACATACAGCCCTCATCCCTCTTCCTTTAGCTCTCCCTTTCTGTCTCTTAGATTCTCAGAGAGGAACAGCCACACATAAACAAGAGGTATTTTTAATCTGTGCCAGTGGAAAGAAATCAACGAAGCAAAGCCTAGCTAACACTGTAAACCCTCTACACCAGGGTTCCTCAAATCCGGTCCCGGAGGGCCACTGCCCTGCGGAGTTTAGCTCAAAACCTGATCAAACTCGTCGACCTATGATTTTCTAGTGATCCGGAAGACCTTGATTAGCTTGCTCAGGTGTGCTTGATCAGGGTTGGAGCTAAACTCTGCAGGGCATTGGCCCTCCAGGGCAAGATTTGAGGAACCCTGCTCTACACCAGATAGATGTGGGTGGAACTCACCATCAGAAACAAATGGGGTAATAGTGAGTGACTGTAAAATAAAAGTATGAGAAGAGGGAAAAAACAACATGCAAAGTAAAGCAGTTACATATAGAAAGACATAACACATGGATATTAAAATACAACATTTTAGATTGTATGCAAGTTGGGTTTGTAAGTGATATCTGTTTGCAATGTGTCAAATTATGCTTTGACTGACTCAAAGCATAATTTGACACATTGCAAACAGATATCACTTACGATGTTGGATGTATCTAAATCCTGGTCCCAATTTCAAGCAAAGACTTGTATGATTTTTTGGTATCAGTGCTCAAGGTGCAATTGGTGGATTTTCAAGGATGATTATTTGAATCCATGCTTACTTGTTCCAATGTACAGGTCATTGTCAGCTACATTATTTTGTTATATCATAACAAGCATAAAGAAAAAAGGACACCCGGCAGATATAAGTCAGACTCAGGAACAGATAAATGAGGTGGATAGGAGGGAAGGTGTTGAGAAGACTGCTTGGCCACTGGGCGCTTCTCAGTCCCGGATCGAGAAAAACTGCCTGCAGTGCATGTTTTCTTGCGATGCAAATAGATCTGCGACAGCCCGGCCAAACCGTGCCCAGATCATCTGAATTACCTGGGAATGCTCTCTCCACTCTTGAATGGAGATAGCAGTCGACACAGCAGATCTATCACCTCCTTTAAATGTCCTGGGACACGCGTTGCCCTTAGTGAACGCAGCGAGTGCCTGCTCACATTAAGGGCATGTAGGCTAGTCAGAGACACAGAGAGCACGGTCTCTACCTACCTGTTTATATAGGATACCACTGCGGTGTTGTCTGATCTCAATAAAACGTGCTTATTTCAACTTGATGTAGGAAACTGCTTTAGGTCTTGGAACACCGCTAAAAGTTCTATTAAATGTATATGCTGGTGGCTCTTGAGAGTCGTCCCATTATGCTCGTACCCACAGTATGCCACCCCATCCTGATAGAGACATGTCTGTGGTCCCCACCTTGAGGCTCGAGATTACATCCATCGCCACTCCCTTGACCAGCAATTCAGGGGCCGGTTGCTCCAGCTGGACGTAAAAAAGTTGAGAGTCAGCTCTACGCTGGGCTTAGCTACATCCAAGCCTTCCGATAAATATTTACATCTGTTGCACCAACTAAACCTACGACCAGGCCCAACTACGCCCAGTGTAGACGATGCACGCCCACACAAACACACTCTCCAGCATTTACATTTAAAGGGCAACTATTATGCCCCTTTTCACAAGATGAAAAATAAGTCTCTGATGTCTCCAGAGTCTGTATGTGAAGTTTTAGCTCAAAATACCCAGCAGGTAATTTTTTACAGCATGTTTAAATTGTCACTTTTTGGGGCTCAGAAAAACGCACTGTTAGTGTTACTGTTAGTGAGTATCCCTTTAAATGCAAATGAGCTGCTGCTGCCGGCACAGAGGGCGGAGCATCACAAGCTCTCAGTCAGGACAATCTCATCTCACTGAATGATAATATCAGAACAGAAACTCTCAGTAGCGGTGTTCATTTCGACCCGGAGTCAGACAATAATGCCTACAGAGTCAGAGAGTATATGCTGTATGGAGATGGAACAGGTATAGTTTAGTCTAATTACGGTAATAGCATATTAGTCATCCGCTTTTATCCACTATTAGTACAAGCCTGTTGTAGCGGACCCCGTCCGAATGATGGCCAAAAATATAAAGTTTATTGTACATCACACAAAAGATGAAGTGTTAGTTTTACTCCAGAGAATCACTGTAAGAGCTGAATAAACACAGTATAAGAAGTGCGCATTAAAGTCTTATCCATAAACTGTCTCTTTCTCCCTTTTATTATCATCAACATACTCAGCGAATTACACAAAAGACTCGTTACAACTAACAGTAAACAAATATATTCACACCAGTGACCAGTAGCGTTAGGCCTATCTCCGGAGACTGTAAGCTGGATCACGAACAGTACAGATCCATCCTTGAGTGACAACGAGAGTAAATGAAGACTGCTAAGTTCATTCTTACATCTTGTCTAAAGCTGCTCCGTTGTCGAAACACTGGCGGACTGTGTTTAGCTCACTCAGGGCGGGTCTATGCTAAAACTGCAGTGTCAGTCAACAGTCGTGGGCGGGGCTTGTACGTCACATTGCCCCGAATCTGAAAACGGCTTGTTCTGAGGCAGTGCTTATGATTTATGGGGATTTTTAAAAAAGCACTGGGTGGATTTTTATCATTATAGGGTGGTTGTGTACACACATTGCCAAAACACATTTATGTTCAAACACCATGTAAAAGTGAATTTTGCATAATAGGTGCCCTTTAACACGCCATTGACTTTGCTAACATGCTCTGGATTGTGGTAACACATTGTAGGCAGTTTATTTGTCCTTTGTGGAACAAATCCCTTGCTTGATGTGAGATGAATTTTGAAGGAGCGGGGGCAGGGCAAGCTATCACCGGCCCCACTTCTCTCCAAACATTGTGAGGCGAGCCTATCGCTACCCCTGCTTCTTCTTCTTTGCCCTTGGGGTATCTGCGGCTCTGGGGAGCGATGACGGTGAGACGTGCCCTGGCCCATGCTGTGTTCTGCCCTGTAGTGTAATGAGGATGATCCGCCGAGCAGCCTGTTGGTTGGGGTCAAATAAAAGCCTTTTTTCTTAGACTCAAGGAGGGATTGTATGGCTTCAACCACTGATCCGAAGAGTCAGTCTAGGGACATAGGTGTGTCAAGAAAATACAGAAATCCTTACCCATGTTTCTAGACAGGTTCAACCACAGATGTCTTTGCGCTGCTACCGTCAGCCAGAACTGCCACGTAAGCCAACATGAAGCAAAACTGAGTTCTGTGCTCTGGCCCTTTGTACCTGGGGTTTATAGGCCGTGTACAATATCTGTGCTGATACTCTTGGCTGTTTGTGTGACAGTTGTGTTGCAGAGTTTAACCTCAGATTCATCTCTGGGATTCAGGAATGCAGGGCCAGGAATGCAGGCAAAGACTGTTCCACCTTGCCAGGTCTTTTCCCAGGTCTTTGTCACGTTGCAATTCTTAAATGCTGGAATCACCACCTTTGGCAAAGAGGATGTTTGGGCAAAAAAAAAAAAGACCATCCAGTCGGATAGATGTTTGACACGGTCTATCTACCAGCCATTGAATGCCAAGACGAGCAGTAGCCCGACGACAGACGGCAATAAACAAACCCCCTGCTGTGCAGAATGCCACCGGGGTGGCATGCCTTCTGGCGGTGTGCTCTGAAGAGTGGTTTCCCCACCCTTCTCTGACTCATTGAGATCTTCCTCAGAAGGCTCACCCTGTTCAGATCAGGGCAGTGCAAGTCTCTAAGACTGGGTAAAGTAAGGCCACATGTGCATAACACGCGTGTAACACGCGCGGAGCAAGTCTTCCCTCTCGATTTGATTGTTACAAGCTTCCTGGACAAGGCCACATTATACGGTGCGAGCCGTGAGCAGAACTCATAGATGATAGAGGTTGGAATACAGTCCACCAGCAAGCCAAAACAGTTCTCAAGTACGGTAATAATGAACCTGTATTGGTCCATGAATAATCCACAATGAATAATCAATGAAAAGGATCGATGAATACAGATAATTAATCCTTTTGGTCTTGGTCCTGCTAATAGTTGTGATGTTTCCTCGCACACATGAAAAACTTTGCACACAAACAAATAGATAATCAACATGTGCTTGGTGCTAACCTGCTAACAAACCATATTTACAATCTTGAGTATATACAAAAATGACTACCAATAATAGTACCAGCATTCATCTTCTTTTTGGCATCAAAAACACTGTACCAAATCCAGCAGTGTTTTTTGATGCCAAAAAGAAGATGAACAGCGATATAAGTACTATAATTTCTGCATGTTTTCAAGGTTGTATTCAAGGTTCTGTACTATTAATTACTATTAAGGTGAACAACAAATTGAGTATTTCTGGTGACAAATGAAGCTGTCTTCATCCACTCCATCCTGCCAGTATGCAGACTTAAGGTCTAGAGTGCTGAAGATAGTTGCTCCGTACAATGACTCTAGAATATCCTGTGGCATTGGAAATCGTTGAGAGGAGTTTTGGAGTTCAGTGCTCAGTGCTCAGTAGTCTACACAGAAACGGGTACTGCCATACTTTTTAGTACAAGGACTACTGACGCTGCCCAAGACGAAACAGAAGGTTATATAATGCCTTTGCTCAACGTGTTGGTTACTACCTCATTGATGAAATGTTGCTTGCTGATAGAAATGGAGAGGCCCTCTTATGTAAGGGAATCTTATCAATGGTATTGCTTTGATGGTGAATAAAGTTAGTTTGTCCTTAAGTATCAGTGCATAGAATCGGCCAATTAAGTATTAGACCTTCCAGTTGATGTTTTTGTGGTTTAGAAGTATCAGCTCGATTCACTCCTTCAAACTCCTTAAAATGCATTCAGTAGCCAGAATTTTGATTCAAAGTCAACATTCGCATACCTTGTTCAAAGAGGGTTCGTTTGTTTTATATTTAAGATAAAACATACATTTTAAATCTCAAAACATTAGCTGTAACATGGAGGCTGCAAGTCTATAAACAGTTTAGGGAAACTAATACTGGCTTAACACTGGACTAACAGCAGGCTCAAAGTAACTCATTGGAAACTGTGATTTGTTTGCAGAAGGCAACGTCTTTGAGCTGTAACAATGTCTCCAGCTCTGGAGAAAATTCTTTCAGCTAGGACACTGGTCCCAGATAGTGTTTTGCCTATCGACAGTAACTGGAGACATTCCCTTTCAATATTGGTCTCTCAATGTTGCATCAGAACTAATGCTATGGGGAATGTGTCAAATCACGGCGTGTTACTATGATGGGTGCTACAGCAAAAGTGGAGCTAATGGCTCTAAGCAAGGTGTCTCACAGTAGGAAATAACATGCTAACAAGTTGCATAACATCACATATCTACTGACAGCATCTATTCCAGTGCTACAGACACAGCAGTGATGTCTACCAGACCTAGTTGAACACCAGTGTTCAATGGGTTGGCTAAGCACTGGTAGCACTGGTGCCCCTTGTTACACACTAGGCTAGGGGACCTGATTAAAAAACACTGCACCCAGGAGGGGAGGGGGATGGCGCCTACACAGCCGCTGTAAGCGTGTGACTACTACAAGTGACAGAAGTGGTGAATTTCTGAACTTAATCTAACTTATCTGAAGATATCTGAATAACACTGCTCAAGCGGCACCTCTAAAGTGACAGTGAAAAGGAAGCAGTGAATCCCGGTTCACTAACACAATATCAACCGTAGATGAACAATGCTATCTCAGGGGACTAACAGCTGCCGCAACAGCATTTGAAAAAAGCGGCAAAAACATGTCACCAGCAGAGCAGTCCATAGTCACAGAGCAGGCTAGGTGTTAGTCTCAGCCTCAGACGTCTGATGCATATAGTACACTTTTCTGGAAACACTTCAGGAGTTTTGAAGTCGCGATCTGATTGGTTGAATTCCACAGGATGTCCGGGAGACGTGTGTGGAAGAAGAAAGCCGTTGTTTTAACAACCGTGACAATGAGCGCTCACCAGGGTCAACTAAACGCTGGATTTTCAAAAGTATGTGAAGTCCGTTGCAGTAAACTCGCACAACGTTCTTGAATAATTTATTAGATGCACGCTGGTCTGTTATTGTAGGGACATCAACATTATATTGGCATGTCCCTAAACATGACGCGGAACAAAACGAAATGTGATTGGCTGTGTTACATGTCAGTCAAACGTCCTCTTGGGCCATCCTTGGCCAAGAAAAGCTGCGATAGAGTCCAGATCTTCTGCCGTCAGTCTGAAGCTCTGGCTATGCGAGACTAGCTAGGTGGTGGCAGTGGAATGGGGCGGTGCAGGGGTTCTTATTGGTTCAAACACGCCTGAACCAGCCAGGCAGTCCCTGCATCTTAATGTCCATACTATTCATCCTAAATAGTATGTGAGAATAAGTGTGTCCCAAAACATAGTTTGTTGAAAAGAGTATGTCCCTGTATGGTCTACAATTTCCGGTAGATTTTCAAAGTATGGAAGTATGGAAAGTATGCTCACTGTAACGGCTAATATTGCCCACAACCCATTGCAGCTTTGGTGGAGAAACTACAAACACAGTGTTAAAAAACTACAAAACATGGCAGATATGCGCGACCAATCGAAGTGACTAACCAGTTTGAGTGAGTAATCGAAGTCTAACCTGATAAAAAAATATTTATTTTATGTTATCCGTGTTATATTTCATCTGCAAAAACAATGTGACCTTTTATAAAGATCCGTTTAGCCATTAACTTTTAAATGCATTGTTATGCATGAGGAGAGTCTCCGCATGAAAGACCCGCTACTGCAGATCAACGTGCTTCTGGAATGAAATGTGGAGGATTTTAATCTTTGACAAGATGATTGACAGGTCAGTTTTTGTGAAAGGATGCGTGTAACTAATCGACAGAGAGCAACCGTTAAAGACGCAGTTATATGATGTGATAGTATGTCCCAAGCTTGTCTACTCTTCTGCTACACACTCAAAAGTATGTGCTTTTTCTTCACAAAAAGAGTACATACTTTTAGGACTTGAATTGAGATGCAGCATTAGTCTTACTACACTGATTAGCTGGTTCAGGTGTGTTTAATTGGGGTTGGAGCTGAACTCTGCAGGACAGTGGCCCTCCAGGACCGAGTTTGGAGACCCCTGTTCTAAGGCAATACTTAAGAAGAAAACAGATAACTGTAGATTACAAGTAGTTTATATGGGATACACAAAATAAAACTAGCTCTCTTGCACCGAGAGTATACAAGAAGCTAGTGAAGAAACGTCCAGATTTTTGAATCTGGCAAAGGTGTTTGGGGAAGCCCATCCTGCTGCTGAGAAAATGTCCTCCATAGACATCCCATGCCCATGAGGAACCCATTCCCCTAATAGCATAGGCTCGAACACCTTCAGGACACTCCACATTCTGCGAACTATAAACCAGAGCTATTGTATCCACAATCCAATCAGGGTTGGGGTGAAAATTGCAGTATTTTGAAAAAAAAAAAAATTGCATGAACCTGTTAAAAATTGCTGCAGTAAATTGGTTCTATATGAAGTGTTTACATAATAGGGGAGGTTTCAGTCACAGTAAATGTGGTGCTTTGCAAGAATAAAGTTTACTCAATATTTCTCATATACTCTATAGTTCTAATTTAATTTCAATGTGGATATGAAATACTCTTGGAAGGACAATGGGATAACCTTAGTAAAAAAAAAAGAAGTTTAATTTATTAGGGCCCAGACACTGAAAGTGAGAAGGGCCCTACTGTTGTTTTAAGTATATTATTATAACTATCTTACCTTTCATGGTTTTTGAGGCACTTAACATGCTGAACATGGCAAAAAATAATATATATATATATATATATATATATATATATATATATATATATATATATATATATATATATATATAAATATAAAATATATATATATATATATATATATATATATATATTGGCACAGACATCAGTTGTAAGCCATTAGGCATAACTCTAACTCTGTAGTTCCCTGACTAAAGTGGTGAATCAGTTTTACTCACCAACAGAAGTCAGCCATTTTGGAATCAATGTGGATTTTTTTTTTTTTTTTCAACTACAAGCTTTATTTAAAAAAAAAAAACGTATTAAATACTGAATTCACATAAAAAAAGAAAGTTTATCTAATATTCAAACATTTTACCTTTGGGATAGCAAAGCAGTCGATAGCATTCTTCTCCAATCCTGACCTTTATTACTGTTTGACCTTGAGTGAGATGTAGCCGCGCTCTTTCTAGAACAAACATACACACCTCCTGTCCGCTGGGAGCTGTGAGGACTGAGCCACTGCAACACACACAGCAGGACAACACACTATCAAAAGCCAAAAAATTCTCAAGCTCTTTTTCACACAAACACACACAGACAGGAACTATAAATACAAACAGTTGGTAAGTGATAGCTGGAGTGGTTCTTGGCATGTTAATCAGGCTTTCTTTTGCCGAGGGCTATTTAGAGGATTCACCAACACTCCACGCTGAGTTCCCTCACTGCTCCATTCAAGGACAAAAGCATCTCAAACGGATATTTAACTTTGCTCTTGGCCAATATCCATACTTATTATAGCAAACATACACACATGGCTGTCACTGAATAAAATATTAATAATGTAAAATGAGACCAGAGTTATTAAAAATGTTTCCTCCGTTCAAATGTGCCCTTCGAATGTTTTCTTTTATAAATTGGTATTTGATGCAAATAAATGGCATTGGTAAAAATGACATTTGTGATAAAAAAGGGATATACTGTATTGAACACAACTTGCACTCAGTGAAGCTCATAATGCAGCTTGTAGGTGACATTTATGCTGAATGAAACAGACTAATGATGATTCATACAAGATTTTTTTTTAAATATTTAAAAAAATATTTTTGGCAAAAATGTCATGCTATGTTAGCTACATGTAACCTGATTACCATCATTTGTTATACGTTCTGTGCAGTGTATTAAATAGACTAATAGCAGCTTCCCATCCCATCATCCTCTGGCTCAAAGATTCACATCAAGGACACCATCTTCACTACACTGTAACTAATACTCAATCTCATGCTCTGTCTCTCCATCAAACACTCACAGCAAATAAACGTATAGAAACATTGAGAATTTTAAATGTTTAAAAAGCATTGATTGAATTCCTTATTTATCAAGCACCAAAAATGCTGCTATAACATTGAGAGAGTCAACACTACCTTACATAAAATCTACATCATGTATAATAAATGTACTAAGCCTTAACGCACATGCACCCAGCAAAAGTTCAAAAATGGTCTTCTTTGCTGCTTTGCAACACTCTATCACTGGTGTACAGTTCACATTCAATTTTGCAATCAAATTTGTCAGTCTATGACTATAACTATAAATTGCTGAATTTTCTGTCACCATGAACACAGCATTGTCATCAAGTTAAAGTCAAAATCACTGTTAACTTGCCCATATGTGTTTATAGTAATAAGATATGATAGCCGTCATTGTCACACATTTTTCCAGAGCTGTTATCAGGTTTGTGAAACCCATGAAACATGTTCATAGAAGGTTTATTTGAAGTTCTCTAACTCCCCCTACAGGACACACTGACTCAATTCAGTGAAGAGTTACTGCATTCTTGTGTTACAGAAGATTCAAGGTGAAGGTTTTGATGCTTTTTGAAAAAAACATTGATATACGTTAAGATATTTATTTACATATTTATACTGCATACAAATAGAACATGTAAATTTTATGATACAGTAAAGTCAGGGTAAAGATACATTTTAAAGTATTGATTAGATAATTTACTTTAAAATATGAACATGGTTACAAACCAAAAGCAATGATATCAGAACCAGATATGATGCCACAGATCAGTCACTATTACTGGAATACGGTTAATGTACAGTTTTACAGTTTAAAAACGGAACAGATTAGAATACAATAATAAAGTTTAAATGTTTACTAGGGAGTTTTTGTGTGGATTCATACACAATTATTTCTGACATCGGCACATAATAAGTGTATCCATGTAAATGTATAGTTAGAATAATAAGTCAAATAAGCATGTTAAAAAAAGGTTCTGGTTATGGCAATTGCAGATATGTAAACCGCTGGTGTTACCGTAGCCTCACTTCTGTGGCCCGTGGCACTGTGGCTGCGGCCCAATAAAGCTGCTGGCTTCCCCTGGGCCACCAGTTCAAGCCTCTGGTTGCTGGTTGCTTTCACACTATTTATTTAGTGTGACACATCTCCAATTAAAGTGTGCAGAGAACTGCATTTCCCCCTCACTCCTCTCACAACCCTCTGTCATAAAGAGAGGAAGACAGAAACACAAAGAAGAGAGCTCTGCCTTCCAGCAATGATTGCAGTCATTCCCTCTGAGTCTTGCCCTGAGAGGTGCTGTGAATTATAATTGTCTGAATATTGAGTGAGATGAACGGAAGCTGCGTTGATCTTCATGACAGCACAGTTCGTGCACAGAGATTTTATTTTTGGTTGCTGTCTTATTTTTGCTGTTTCTAACCCCAAATCTGATTATGTATCTCACTGAAATCTGATCTAAATGATTGACTGTCTCTCATTGTGTATCTCAACTGTTCAGATTCAATTTGTGTGTCCTGTGGCACTCTTTTGTTTCCTGGAATATCTACTCTGGTTTCTATGGTAATGACATTGCATTGTAAATCCTACACCAAAAAAACAACAACGAAAAACAACCGCAACATGGAGGGGTTTGCAATACAGATGTCTTACAACATGACCATGTGTAACCTCGACACTGGACTACCATGTCTTATGAGGAGACTTGTATGCCTGGCTTTGTTCTGTGCTTCTGTCTCTGTCAGTCTCAAAAATCAAATAAGTGTATATTGCACATACACAACTCTTTGAATTTTACAATATACATGTAACGATGGGATCTGTTTGTGTGATTGTTTTGGATGGGTTTGCACATGTTTCAGTTCTGTTTCCTGTGTGTGTATTCATTTCCATGGCTCTCTTTTATTTGATTATGATTTGCACCTGTAGTTCATTTGATTGATTTTTTGTTTTGTATTTAAATCCTGAATTTGTTCAGTTCATTGTTCGTTCTCTTTGCATTTTACCGGTTGTTCAGATCATGTTTTTCCCGGAGTGTTTTGTTTTTGAGTGTGAAATTAATTAAATCATAGCTGACAGCAATTATATCCAGCTTTTCCCATCTTTGCCACAACATGACAGAAGAACGGACCTAACATGTGGATCTAGCGGCAGTAGCCTCTTTGGATCTGTACCATTGTGTCTATTTTGATGAATGAATGAATGAGGCATTTATATAGCGCGTTTCATATGTACTACTGTACACCCAAAGCACTTTACAATCATGTCGGGGTCTCTCCTCCTCCACCACCAGTGTGAGCATCCACTTGGATGATGCGACTGCAGCCACAGTACAACGTGCGCTCACCACACACCAGCTATAGGTGGAGAGGAGAGAGAGAGAGTGATAGAGCCAATTCAGAGGATGGGGATTATTAGGAGGCCATGATTGGTAAGGGCCATTGGAGGGAATGTGGCCAGGGCACCGGGGTTACACCCCTACTCTTTACGAGAAGTGCCATGGGATTTTTAATGACCACAGAGAGTCAGGACCTCGGTTTTTACGTCTCATTCGAAGGACGGTGCTCTTTGACAGTATAGTGTCCCCATCACTACACTGGGGCGTTAGGACCCACACAGACCACAGGCTGAGCGCCCCCTCCTGGCCTCACTAACACCTCTTCCAGTGTCTATTTTGATGAAGACAGCCTGTGTGTTTTAGAGACTGTAGTCATTTTCCCCTACACACCTGACTTAAGTTTATCTGGGGTGTCTACAGCTGGCACCCAAGCGTCTACAGTCGACACTTAATAATATTTATACTCTAGCACTGCGTCTACAGTCGACAGCTGGCCTCGAGTCGGTCAACGTCTCAATGTTTTTGAACAATATCACTTGAGAATAAGGTCTTTAGTGTTGCACTAACTTGCTCCACTAAACACTATAACTTGAGAATAGAAGATCTCTAGTGTCTATCCTGCTGCGCATCAATAATCAAACACCACAATGCCTTCGAGTATGCTTTAATCACGGGCGGAGGATCTGAGACCAATTTCAGAGAGAATCCCACCAGCAAAAAGAATACAACCATTTTTATAGAATATGATTGGTTCTTCATATGTATAATTCAACAAACCCTTCTGTTAAAGCAAATCCTGATTTCTTGATTCCTTCACCTTGTTATTCAAATTCATGAGTTTATATTTAGACATCTGTCAAGTTTTATTTCCCCTTTTGTTATATTCAGATATAATTCAGAGACACACTGACTTTGGCGCAAGGTTTGGGGACATTTAGGTTTCAAAAGAACATAACTGTAAATCCTAAAAGAAAAAGAAATGTTATGATTAATTTAAAAAAAAATCCATCACAAGACAGTCCTCAAGATACACTTTTGGAGCACATAATCATTATGCGCGAGGGAGGAGTCCAGCACACCCACGACTGCAGTCCACACAGCACCCGCTGCCACCACCTCAGTGGACGTAGAGCCAGAGCCCACCGCAGACAAGGAGCCTGAGCATGCCACGATGCCAGCACCAGAGCCGATGTCTGAGTCAATGATCGTCTGGAGCCGGAGCCCGAGCCCAGTGAAAATTCTGGACAGGTGCCAAAGTGGATGTAAGTGCACTGAACTCAGCACCCCTGATAAAATTGGTAGAGAGTGCAAGTGTCAGCACTCTGCCTGTTTTATCAGCCAGCAACAGTTCACTGATGTCTTTGATGTTCCCGCCCTGCCTCCCACTCTCACCTCCTCTGCTCGTCCCATGTCGAGGCTGTTCCTGTATTATCTGTCTGTCCCAGCCCGTTCTCATCCCAAGGCGTCATCTACTGACGCTTTTGACATTACGTCTACATCGAACGCGCATGGCACCCTTTGGCGTCAATATGAGACGCAGATAGATATGGGCCAGAAGGCGCCTCCTAGTGGTCTAACCCTAACCCTACCCCTACCCCAGACCTAAACCTACCCATAACCGAACAAAGCTCTGTGCGTCTCATATTGACACTAAAGGGTGCCATGTGCGTTCGATGTAGACGCAATGTCAAAAGCGTCAGTATATGACGCCCTAGGATGAGAATGCGTTGTCTGTCCTGCATCGACCAAGGAGGCTGTTTATTAGACTGTGAATTTGTCCAGTATTGGCCAGGTAGGCCATTTTGAACCCTCTGTCCGCACTGCAGTCCTTCAGCCCTGTCTCATTTCAGTCCTTTGTGTCCTCCTACGCTGCCTGTCCAGAGCATTGTGGATCCGCATTGGACTTCTGGTGCGCCTGCTCAGCCCTGGAATGTCGACTATCTAGCTCCGCCCAGAACTTCCAAACCTGTAAGTCCACCTCGGCTAGTCAAACTGTCAGCTCCACCTGGGTCCACGAGGCTTCCTCATCCCTGTGGCACTGCCTTGGTCAATTGTCTCTTTGCCTTCGCCATGGACTTCAGGGCCTTCGTCTGCGACTCGTCCCTTCACCCCTTTGGTTCTGTAGGGCTCCGCTTTCCCCCGGCTTCACCTCAGTTCTCCTGCACCCTGGTTTCACCTCGGCCATTCGTCCCTGCGGCTCTGCCTTGGTCTCCAGGACCTTAACTGTCGCTCGGTCTCATCGGCACTTCAGCTCAGCCTGGCTCTCCACCGTCTACAGGTCTCAGTCAGTCGTCCCCCTGGTTTCACCTGCCAAGTCGAAGCCGCCAAGTAGCACCACAGGCTGTCCAGGAGACTTCATGCAAGGTGGATCAGCCTGTAATTTTACTTAGATTTTTGGTGTGATTATTGAAACCAGCCCTCAATGTGTTAATTTTGTCTTTGTCTTCAATTGACCATTGTCACATAATTTTGTTCTCAACGAATTACACAATGTATACAAGTAAAGGTGTTCAACTTGAATATATTGTTCATTGAGATCCAATGTGTGATTTAAGTGATCCCTTCATTTTTTGAGCAATATCGTAAACAAGTGACTAGCTTTAGTCAGAGGCAGGTGGAATATATAATTTAGCAGGTATTATCAAGCCATTTTCTTCTCATCCAATGCACATTGCTTGCTGATTTCTCTCACTCAGCAGTAACATCGGAAAGGTGATTTTACAATGTAGGGGGCGGGACACTTTAGCTTATAGAGAGCATTTGATTGGACAGAAAATCTGATATTTTGAAGTTCAGAATGAGTCAAAAAAATTGAACATTATTTGTGGAAAAGAGAACAAATTACGCATTTATCTTCTAAATGCAAATTTTGTTATTGTTTAGGAGATAATTATAGATAATATAGATAATCACAAGGCTAAAACCAATAAAGCTCTCATTTTGATTTCATTGGGTCTATGCGCAACAGCCAACACTATTTATTTTACTGAATAATTTATGAAACGTCTAATTTTCTGATGTCTTCTCCGTGACCAACATCCACTTCAGACTCTTCAAGAAACAATAAGAGTTAAAGAGCTACAGGCTGGAGAGCGCATATTCTCTGGTTTTACTTGCATGTCAGTTTGCATTGGAATTAAGTGCAATTTTTATATATTGGTAAAATGTCAGTTATATCAGCGTTTAAGTCATTATCTATGTATATATATAAAAAAACCTTGATAATGTTCGATTTAGCTTCTACACACACTCTTTAAACTGAACTGGAGAAGCAAAAACATACAAATTATAAGCTAACTGAAGATAAAACATCATTAGCAACCACCTCTAATCAGGTACCCTACAAGATACTAGACCCTAAAAAGACAAATTGCTGCTTTGATAGCAAGTTTGACAATTTCATTGAGACTCTTAGGTTCACTCAATAAAAAAAAGAAAAAAAAACTGCACCATAATGCAAACATGACTTAAATACAAAGCACTACAGTACCAGATCGTTTTAATCAAATTTCAGCAAGACATACATATTTTAAATGGAACGTCCCACCTCCAAAAACAAAACAACAAGAAAAAAAAATTCAATACAGTCAATAAGCACACGGGACAACACTTTGAGCTACTGTTCAACACCTGGACTCAATCTGAGCTCTATTTGATAAAGCATAAAATACATTTATACATCATAGCATAGTTTTGAACCTGAAATATAAAACCATTTTCACCTCTCCGCTAGCCTTCATTCGCACCTCAGCATTATTGCTTCTCTGACATTTGCGGGAGAGGAGAAGAAAACAACAACAACACACAATGAATTTCATTATAAAAACAAAACACGTTCCATAGCTTATGAACATTGCTGTGTGTGTATGTTTATGTATTTTCACTGATTTTGTAAGTTGCTGTAAATAAGGCAGCTGTTTCACATATAAGGCATTGCTGCTATGAAATTGCTTCTCTGTTAAACCTTAAAAAGCACATAAGAGTTGACAGGAAATTCTGAAAATATGAACGTTTTCTCTTTTTTTGTCAATTGAGTTTTGTGGCGTTTCACAATTAGATCACCTGTGCTGATATCGAGCAAATCACTGTTCAGTTTGTTCAAATGCTTGTGGCCGAATGAAGAGTTCAGTCTACATTAGCGGGGAAGATTCATCTCTTCATAGGTGATGTATAGAGATCTTGAGAGCGCAGTAGCCCTTCACCGGATCACACACAGCTCCAAATGGGAGACGCAAGGGCAGGAAGTCAAATCCTCATCATCTACTGCTGGTAGTTGCCATACTGCCCCTGTAAGGAAAGGCACAAGGTGAAGCAACACAGCTAGCAAGACAATTGACATTGTTTTACTGAAAAGAGTCATGTGTTACACTTGAAAACATTAGTTTCTATTTCTTTTTCTTTTGAAGACATAAATGAGATGATTCAATTAATCCAAAATATTTAAGGATTCCAAGACGGTGAGAAACAAATGTTTGAAAAGGAGTTGTTGTCATCACAGATGAGTAGTGTTGTCACGATACTAGAATTTCTAACTTCGATACGATACCTTGAAAAATATCGATATTCGATACCACGGAGAAAAAAACAGCCACAATATTAAGAGGGTTTTTTTTTTTTAAAGCTAAATATAACAAGTCTAGAACATGACAATGAGGTATATTTTACATGAACAAAAATGTCCTGAGGTAGTGCACTTGTTCAAAAGCATAAATGCTGGTTAATACTTGAACGTTATTTGATGAACAGATTTAAACGCAAAAGAAAACAATGCTCACTGGATCGACATGAAGTCAATTCACCTTTATTTATATAGTGCTTTTAACAATACGGATTGTGTCAAAGCACTTAACAGTATCAAATTGGAGGATAGAGTGTCAGTAATGTATAATAATAAGATTAAACATTCAATTTTCAGTTAAAGGCATTTCATTATTGAATTCAGAGATGTCATTGTCTAGCTCAGTTTAGTTTAATTAGTATCTGTGTAATCAAATTGATGATAATCGCTAATGAAGGCAAATTGCAGAATTAAATAATTTTTTGAATGAAGTTAAATAAGCACAAGTTAATTTTACCATCACAGAGCACGAGCAGTGCGCTGCGTTTTTTATGTTGCTAGGCAACCACTGAAACAGCTGACCTGTCAGTCAAGTAAACGTCAAATCAGCCTTGTATTAACTTTATTTACTTTCTGTTAACATTGTGGTAGTTACGGCTCGTGAAGTCATTAAGCTCCTGGTAACCCGCGAGAGCACCGCGAGTTTATCCTCCATCATCGCACTCTCCGGGCGTTCAAGCAACTGTAGTTTCGTCACTAAAACGGAAGGCCCGCCTCTCCATTCAATTGATTGGACAGTGGAAAAAAACGAGATGACGTCGGGTGCTTTTTCCGCTCGGAGTTGCTTTTTTTTTCAACTTCAAAAACGCGAGGCGCAGTAGGTGCATAACCAGCGCGCAGAACGCTCGCTGCCATAGGAAACCAATTGAAAATAGGCGCCTCTCACTGCAAAAAACGTGTCGGGTGTGATCGGCCCCATTCACTTCACTTTTGCTATATAACCAGAGCGAATGAGACGAGTGCGTGTGTGGTGTTTGTCAACGCGCCTTTGGAGAGAAGTGAAAGTGACAGCTCGGCTAGTATCGGTGTATCGATACTTCGGGAAATTAGTATTGGTACCGTTCAGATATTTCAGTATCGATATTTATCGAAATATCAATATTTTTGACAACACTACAGATGAGTACAAAAATGATTCAAAAGAGAACAAGAAAAAATAATGACTAAATTAGTGAACATGATGCCACCAGCAGATTACAGTCACACTGTGAACACCTCAAATTCTCATTTAAACAGGGTATTTATAAACAAATATCTCAAGTCAGGGCTCCAGACGCCACGTTGACCAACTGATGAGAGCTGCCATTTCGGGTTGCATATGAGAAACATAAAATGGCAAATGAAACGAAAGCAGAACGAAAATCACGCTACTCGTTTGAGCTAAGAACAGGTTTACTCGCGGGCTGATCTTGATCACACGACACTGTTACTACACAGCGCTGGGAGATCCAGTGAGAAAGTGTTTGGATTTGTCGCAAAATGAATAACATCACAGCGAGATCTAGTGAGAAGCATTAAATTCAGTGCAGAATTCTGTTATAAGCCACAGATATCAGATCAAACAGAGCTGACGTGGAAACCAGGAGAACCATTGTACCATGAACAAACAAGTTAAAGACTTTTCAATCCACAAATCACATTCACCTTGGATTTAATGTAGCAACCCTAACTGTAACCGTGGTATTGTGGCAGAAATAGTCGAAAGTTTGTTTTTTTACATTATTCATCTCAGTACAACCATTTGAGAGTAAAATTCAAGCACTTTAAGGATTTTCAAGTGCTTCACACTTTTTCCAGCACTTCAAAGCTCTAAATACCCATGTGATATTAAAACAAAAAGTTTAAAGATGTAGGAAAACTAACACTTTGTGGCAATCAGACAAAAAAAAAAATGAAAAATGAAATGCCCACTCTAACCAGTAGATGGAAGCAGACTGAGCACTTATTAGCCATTTCCAATCCTTAATATTTATAAAAAGTAGGGTCACAAAATCTCATAAAAAACTAAAACTTCACAGGAAACTATTAAAGAGCACTCATTTTATAATCACTGAAGCTGTCAGTCACTTCATTATGATACTATAGCACAACAATAGCCGCTTCCCGACCGGAGGAACCTTTTCACAGTTACTAGAACTATTGGCTAAAGTACCCGGATGTCGGAACCCAGAGTTCACTAAGTTCCTGTAACTACTTGGTCGGAAAGCAGCTAATGGTACATAAAAGCTGAATATTTAACTTTTCCCCAATAAAAATAAGTTTTTCACACATTACTATTGCAGGGTTTATACAGAGATTCTTGAATTGAATTTACTACCTTTTTACCACCTATTTTACTACCATCACAATATTTTTACTACCAACAGGCTTCAAACTTCAACTGTAGCAGTGTTAAGTGTTAAGTAAAGTGACAAGTAAAGACATGAAATATCTTTCCATCCAGATTTCTTTTTCAAAACGCTATAAATCCATCCAGATTTTTTTCCAAAACGCTATAAATCCATCCACATTTTTTTCCAAAACGCTATTAATCCATCCATTTTTTTTTTTCAAAAGCTATAAATCCATATTTTTTCCCAAAAAATTGATGGTTTGTCTTTTTAAAAAGTATTTTGTCTTATTTTGTGTTTGCATTTGAGGAAAAAAACCTGTAGCCTAACCGTTCGTTCTCCATTAAGGATGCTTTTAAAACTTTCACAGAGACATAAAACAGAAAACACAAAGCCTCTCTTTGAAACGAATTTCGTTTTGTATTAATTTTATCTTAATTTTAATCCATGTTTCATTATTTTGTATAATCACGACACGTTCAGACATGAACCGAAACTCAGCGTATATAGACTAGGCTACTCACCTCACAGACCTAAACAAATTAGAAATATCCTATATCTATTATCTATAGAAAGCTTGAAATTTCTACTTTTAACCAGAACCATTCAAAACTAAATAAAAGTAGGCTATAGGCTAATCCGTAAGAAATGCATTTTTCTCTGGCGCGTTCACTACTGCGAAGATCGCGAGTCAGTGTCAACTTCATCTTTGCAGCTGACACAGAAACACTTGATTATTAATAAACAATTCAAATGTCATAATATATTTTTACAGCGTTTAGGTGCCGTTTATATGAACGCGTCACCACTGCATGAGAGAGAGAGAGAGAGAGAGAGAGAGAGAGACACACACACACACACGCAAGGTCTCTCCCTCTCTGCCGTGCGCTCGCTACACGGTTTGCATGCGCGCTTTTGCTCGCTCGCTCGCTCGCTCTAGATTCGCAGGAGATTTGAACTAATTTCCAGGCATCATAACATTACAAAAGGCAATTGTAATATTTTTTTATTACTATTTTGGTATGATGAACATTCACTCGCCAGTGTGGCGGATAGCCTTTTGAGATTTACTCGCCAAACGTAAAATCTAACGCACTAACGAAAATTTACTACCTCGTCAGATGACGTTTACTACTTTTTACTACTTTTTACTGGCCTTAATTTGCCATAATTTAATTTACTACCTTTTACTACCTTTTACAACCCCGCGGAAACCCTGTATTGTTAATAAAAGTTAATTCTATCTGCATATCAATTCAAGCTCACTGGTTTACCCTTACATTTTCAACAACAAAAAACAACAACAACAACAAAAAAACATGTAATATTGTTAGTAATTGTACTTTTTAATGCAAAACAATAGTAATTGTATGATTAAATCAACTTTATGATACATTTTTCGGTGCTAGAAAATCAGGTGCTGGCACCACCATCTGTAGAACTTAGCGGTAGGATATTTTTAGGAAAAATGCTCTGACTACATGAGCGTTGTGAGAGGTTTCTCACCTGGTCAAACGCATAGGGGCGCTGCGGCTGTCCCTGTGGTGGTCCAGGCTGTGGTGGTCTGTAGGCTGAATACTGCTGCCCTTGGCTCTGGGGGTAGTTTGGGTACTGACTTGGAGCGCCCTGAGTCGGACCTGTTGGTATAAAAGGAAGTGTATTTGTTGATGGGAATAAATGAATGTTGAAGTTTATACTCCGCATTCTTACCAGGAATGTAGACTAAATGTAGATTAAGCATATTGCTGACCTTCACGATTTGTTCAATTTACCAGTTATTGGTAATGCTTTATTTTAATGGTCTACTTTTGACATTCTACTAACTATACAGTTATAATCTAAATTATTCAACCCCCAATTGCAAATCAGGTTTATTGGCAACATTTACAGACTTTCAGCTGTTTGCAATGAACAAATCAAACAAAAGTTATTGAAATAGCTCAGCAACAAATGTTTCAAGTGGTTTCCCCAAATTGAACTGAAAATGCAACTTAATGACTTCTGCAGTCTCAAAATTATTCAACCCATTCATGGAAAGCATCTTCAGTACTTAGAACGCCTTTTGCTGTTATGACCTGCTGCAAACGAGATGTAGAGCCAGACACCAGCTTCTGGCAGCCTTTCTGAGGAATCTTAGCCCGTTCCTCATGAGCAATGGCCTCCAGTTCAGTAATATACTTGGGTTTGCTGCTGCAACCGCCTTCTTTAAACCCCACCAGAGATTATATATGGGGTTCAAGCCAGGTGACGGTGACGCCACTGTATCTTCCAGGACTTGGTGCAGAAGAAACTTGGTAGCATGTTGTTATCTACCAACTAAAACTGACAGTTTTTAATCTACCAGTTTTACGGCATACTACGCAAGTCGACTTGCGCCACAAGAGTAATTCGTGAGGCATGTAGGAGTAGCGTAAGTTTAGACGCCTCTCACGGTTCAAACAGACAGGACTGGGCAACAAACTCAAGCTCCTCAAACATTTCTCTTTAAAAATTCTCGTTTTAGACTTCTAATTTGTGACTGGTGTTTTGTTTTGCTCTATCCTCTGCGCTTCCGCGTTCGTCATTACGTCATGCGTCGGGTCAAGGGTTACTGTTTCGCCATAAATCGATGCGTACGGCTGTCTGCCGGAAGCTAGTTATTTTAGTCGATAAAGTTTTAAATATGGATATTTTTCTAACACGAATGCGTCGCTTCGCTTCAGAAGACCTTTGTTAACCCCCGCAGAGCCGCGTGGAGCACTTTTAACATGGATGGATGCACTTTAAAACAGAAACAACCATTCACTTCCATGATAAAGCTTGGATGAGCCAGGACATTTTTTAATATAACTCCAATTGTATTTGTCTGAAAGAAGAACGTCATATACACCTAGGATGGCTTGAGGGTGAGTAAATCATGGGCTAATTTTCATTTTTGGGCGAATTAACCCTTTAAATGTGAGGTCTGCTCCTTCATTAGCCAGTTTTAAATCAGCTCTTAAATCTTATTTGTTCTCTCTGTCTTTTGATTAGATAAAGGTTTTGTATTTTGTTTAATGTGTTAATATTTTGTATGCTGCATGGTTTCTTTTTATGCTTTCTTCTTTATATACTCAATGTTTTATTGTACAGCACCTTGGTGCAACTCTGTTGCTTTTAAATGTGCTATAGAAATAAATTTTGACTTGACTTGGTGGAATTTGAGTTATGCTTGGGATCATTGTCCTGTTGGAAGGTCCAATGACGCCCAAAGCTTCAGCTTCCTCACTGACGGCATGACGTTTTCTTTTCATCTTGCCTTCCACACGCTGCAGGTTTCCAGAGCCAGATGATATAAAGCAGCCCCAGAGCATCACGAGCACCACCATGCTTAACTGTAGACAGTGTTCTTTTCAGCAAATGCTTCATTCTTCTTCCTCCAGACATACCGCTGATCCATAGGGCCAAAAAGTTCCAGTTTTGTTTCATCGCTCCACAGAACAGAATCCCAGAACTTTTTTGGCTTATTTATATGAATAAGCATATTGGAGCCGACTTTTCTTGTGCTTTTGGGTCAGTAGTGGTGTACATCTTAAGAGTTTTGGCATGCGTTTAGTACGAGCTTTACTGTGCACCTGAAACCTCAGTGCCTGTTGTTGCCACCAAGTCTTGCTGCAGGTCTTTGGCAGTCACTCGAGGGATTTTCCAAACTTGCCTTTTTCTGCCTCGTCCAGGTAGTGTAACCACTGTTCCTTTAACTTTGAACATGCGTACTATGCTTCCAACGGTTTCTCTAGGGAGATTTAGTTCCTCCGCCATCTTTTTGTCTCCGGTTCCTTGTTTGTTTGTATGGGGCAATAAGATCTTCTCTTAACTTTTTGGACATTTCTATTTATTTTGAGACTGTAGAAGTCATTACAAGTTGCATTTTCAGTTGGTTTTCGGGAAGCAACTTGACATTTTTTTTGTGTTAAGCTATTTCAATTACTTTTGTTTGATTTGTTCATTCAGGGATGTTATTGTGTGAATGAAAAAAAGCATGACATTTGTTTAAGACCCAGCAAGAAGACCCTACCCCAGACTTAATGTCAATGTGATGATATCATTCCTACCGTAGGCCTGCTGTTGTCCGGGGTATCCCTGCTGTCCGGTGTACTGCTGCTGCGGTGGGTAACCCTGCTGCTGCGGTGGACCCTGCTGATACGCCTCTTGCTGCTGACCATACTGTGCATTTCCTACAGAAAAAAAAAAGACCAGGCAATTAACAAAGACTTTATCAAGGCTATCCGCCAAGTAATATGAACCGTGTTTGCAGGAACTCCAGCACATCACGCACAACTGTTCACCATCCTGCACATCACTACATTCAGACTGGGAGGGGGGAGGGGGAGGGGGGAGGGAAGTGCACAAAAAGCTAAGAGTTTTTTTTTTTTAAAATCAAAAGCAACAAAGCACAAAGCTTACTGTAATTATTGGATGGCAGACACATTAATCTTAACTGAAGATCAAAGATTGATCTTGGGATGTAAGAATCGATATCAGATCATCAAAAGATTGAAATCGATTCATCAATCTTGTCAACCCAGCCCTAGTATACACAATAGATTTTCATGATATTTAAGCACATTTCAACTTTCTTTTGAGCAAAATATATTTGTTATTTCTTTGGTTTGATTTTGGAGTGGAAAAACTCGGGTTTTATAATAGCAAGGATGATGGGCTTTCAAGGTTGGGGTTGCATAGACTTGTCGACTTTAATGCTCTGCCATGACGCTTTAAGCTTGACGTCAACTAGTCGCTGATCATGGCCTATAGAGGGCGCAGCAGGATAAGAAATCTTTTACACCCACTTTTACACTCCATTTCCAACAGTTAAAATTACAAATAAATGGATACTCCAAGCGCTCCACAAGATATGTTTGATAACCGCCTGGATGCTCAAAACTGATCGGGTGAATGCACGTTTTAAACAGCTAATTGTTAATCACCGTTCTAAACTAATGCGCTGCTGCATTGGAACGCACACACATACAGACAGTAGCTCACACACCACGTGCACAGATATATTCAGTAGCGCAGAAACTTACTGTCAATGATGTTCTGTGATTTATCAGTGAAATAGCTTAGAAACAGAAAAGTTCCAGCATATATTTCTTAGTAACTAAAACCCACAGCTGCACTATTAGTAGAGAGACGCTGCCAGGAAGAATTAATTCACACGCAATCACTCTCACTAATGCAATCATATAAATGAAATCTTTACTGTGCAACTTTGTAACTGATTTAGAACGAGCAGAAATCTGTGAGAAATATAACGACCCATAGACAAAATAATAGTGTAGGAGCTATAAGTTATGTAGGAGCAATAACCTTATAGGCAGCGCTGTTTCAATATGCAATAGCTGTGCACAAGACAACCCGCGTTCAGTCTCAGCTCGAGGTTCAGGCTTATCTGTTCATTAATGACGTCATCAGCGACTAGTCGACTTTCATCACATAAATGTCGACTTACAAAATCGTTCAAAGTCGTTCATAAAAGTCGTTCAACCCCTACTTCAAGTTTCGCCTTTGAGTAAACAAACATTTACTGCACTAACTACAGATCTAAATCAGGACAAACATTAAAACGGACAAAAAATAGCAGGTTGCAAGTCAATGCATCCTACCCTCTGGTGCTCCCTGTCCTCCATGACTGTATTGCTCCGTGTAGTATTCCTCTTGACCAGCATATTGCTGAGGAGGTCCTAAAAATACACACACAGACACCATTAAAGAGGACCTATTGTGCCCTTCTTTTGAAGTCTGTTCTAGTAGAGCCCAAAAACAAAGTCCAGATGTTCGTGCTTGAATGTTCAAAAAACACCTTATTTTCCCCATTGTTGCAGCTCCTCTCTTCCCAGTCTGTCAGTAACGCTCTGTTTAGTTCCTGTCTCTATGAAGCCCCTCCTTCTGAAAAGCACAATGTGCTCTGATTGGTCGGCTGGATCAGTGTGTTGTGATTGGCCAAGCACTTCGAGCGTTTGCGAAATGTCCCGCCCCTTACCATAACCGCCAGTTTCAACACACTACTAACTCACTCAACCAGGCCCCGCCCCTTTATTCTGCGTATGAATTATTTAAACGAGGAATACTGTAACATGTTCGTTACCGAAGGAAAACTCAAGACTACGATGAAGGCGTTTCAGGGAGTTCAGAAACAGTGTCACTGGTATAGAGAATAACTCCCGCTGGAGGGACTTTGTGCTTTGGAACTTTGCAGAGCTTTTTGATGCTCAAACAGCAACATTATACTCTAAAGAAAGTTGAACATGGACAAAAGCATAATAGGTCCTCTTTAAGACAACCGGCGATGATGAGTAATACCTCCTTCTCATGATACTTAAACAAAACAAGCTGAGCATACCTTGATGTGGCGGCCTGTAGGGGGGCATGGGCCTCTGCCCCATCACGTGATTGCCTTGTCCCATCATGCCCATGGGGTTCTGCTGCCCCTGGTAATGCTGCCCACCTCCACCAGAAGGAGGCATGTTGTACTGTTGGGAAGGAGCCTGCTGGTGCATTATGGGCCCTAGAGCAAAAAATAAGCCGAAACACTTAAAAGTGAAAGTTTTTTTAATGATATGGATTGACATTATTATTTAAAATCTATATATATATTTTTGTTTTGACATAAGACAGTGAGACTAGAGAGCAGATGTACCCTGATTGGGCTGCATGTTCATGTTGGGCCGAGGGCCGTAATTACCCATGGGCTGCCCCTGGCTCATGTTCATTTGCCCCTGTGACTGCAAGCCCTGCGAGGAGGGCACTGCGTGGTTATACGCCCCCATGGAGCCATGGCTGCTGGCCGGCATGTTCATGGTGCCACTGGGTATGCTGGGCGTCTGGTTGGGTCCGGGGCCCTGTATGGACATGTGGTTCGGACCTGCAGAAGCAGACAGAGATTAATAACATTTAATGTGAAAATACGACCAAAACACAACCCAAAAATCATAAGAACATTACTCAAAGCCACCAACAAGAAGATACATACACATTAGATGCTTCACAAAAACCCTTGTTTTTAAGATGGTTATTTATATCTTTTGCTTTAGCGTTCCAGTTAAATTTTAGATTTTCAAACATTCTGATCTTACCATCACCAAGTCTGGGGTTATATGAAGAGACTAGGGGTGTCACAATATATCGCAATTCAAAAATGCAACTATGTATTGTGTATAGTTCACACAAAATAAAAATGACTGTGTGAGAAAAAATTCAAGTTTTCAGAGTTTTAGTGTCAGTACCACATTAAACTACTATAATGTTGAATATAATGTGTAATAATGTAATGGGGGGATATTTGTGGGTTCTGATAATGCCAAATGTCTTACGTTACCAGTAACAAGTGGCCTACATCATTTTAAATATATATTGTCAGTGACAGAGTGCAAGCATATTCGTCTACAATAATTCTGTGTTTTCAGCTCCAGAATAATGAATATTTTTACTCTGGTGCCTCTATTGTCCTGCGCATTGTATCGCAATAATATAGTATCGCGAGTTCAGTATCGTGATATGTTTCGAATCATGAGGGTATTGTTACACCCCTAGAAGAGACAGAAGGAACAGAGACACCCTAAATCCAAGATGATTGGAACAACCTACCTGCAAACTATGCGCATTTCAATGCAAGTCCAAAGGGTACCCTGGTAATCCAGAGTTCTTGCGAGAGCACAAGTTGAATTTGCTCAGCGAGTTACTCTGGTGTCGAGTAATGATGCTCATTAAATATGCCCTTGTAGCCGAGCTGCACCAATCACATCGGTTTATCTGATATAGGCGGGCCAGAGGCGAGCTAAACAGAAGACGACAGCGCTGTGACGTCGAAGTCATTAGTAAACATTGCAAGATGGCTATGGATGAACACCAGTTGTTTGAAACGGCTTTGGCCGCTACAATGAACGAGTTAGACTTGGCTTTTTATCTAAAACAGGAACAGAAGACGCCGCTCGAATCGTTCCTTTGCAAGAAGGACGTTTTTGCTGTTTTGCCGACCAGATACGGCAAGAGTCTAATCTACCAGTTAGCTCCGCTGGTAGCTAAGCGTATGGGGCTCTGGATCCGTCACCCCGTGTATTGTTTTGATTGGTCGTAGTGTTATCCAATTGCGTGCAGTGAGATTTTCAAATGCATGCTTGGTGCCGCCCCTCAAGTTGGGTGATTTTCATTACTCAATGCCAGACCCTTAATCTTTCGGATTTGGGTCTGGATTTCCAGGCTATCCAAAGGGTGGTCATACAACCAAATATTGATGTAACCTGTTAACTTTCACCCAAAATATATATTTTACAAAATAATATGCAAGCGTGTTTCGATTGATCAGGAGCCATCGTTATCGGCTAATAATATATTTATACAGTTTGATCGGTGGTCTCTATAACAGCAGATTAGAAGAGCCGATCAGATTACTATTATGCAGCTAAAATTGCCTCGCTACATTCAGCGTTCTGGCAGTTCTACCCGGTGTCTGAAAAGGACAATAGATTTGCAACGTCTTTGTAGCGGTGCGCTTTCGTTACTCCCTTAAAGCTCAAACTTAACATCCAAATCGGCTATATATGCAAATCAGCTAGATCAGATTGTCGTAAAATACAGTCTACTGTTGCTAAACTGCCAGACGAGCTTGATAATAAGAGTTATTAAAACTGAAAGAGATACTGTTCCTCAAGCGGCTTTCTTTCCGAGACCGAGTGGGACACGTACAAACAAAGTGAAATTTGAGCTTCGGTTTCACGTCTAAATGGTTAAAAACACAGAAATATGTCAAAATGCCCAGCTTAGTGAGTGTTCGCTTAAACACTGTTGGTTATGTCTTAAGTGAAGACAGTTGGGAAATAAGTTGTATGTGTAACAGAATATTAGATCTGTGCATTTTAGGGGTCCCACGAGATCTCGCGAGACTAAAATGTGACGAGATTTCTCGTTGAGTGAAAAGCTGTCTCACCATTTCTTCATGATGAAGCGAGAGGGTCAAATTAGCATGGAACATGCTACCGCTACATTCATATTACATTACGATGCCCACCGCGGCACCACCTTCACTGTAGTTTTGCTGTTTTTATAAAAATAAAAACCATTGTAAACTATTGTAAACATCTACTCTGCTCATCCAGCGCGAGTTGCAGTCACGTGTCACACACAGTGAAGCAGGAATCATGGTTCACTGATCGCGCGACGATGGCGGATGATTCGTTGCGCAACAGAGCCTGAGCGTTTGATAAATGTCTTATCTTGTAAAATGCACGCTCAGCACCGCTGCTCCCTTTATACAGAGTACATTCAATCGCAAATCCAAAAGTGAAACACAAGCTCCCTGATGCGCGCAAATTAGGCTGCATACAATAGCCTGTCTCCCAAAATCAAACCTATCTCTGGACTGTGTAGTTGTGGCTCTGCGTCTAGCACTTTGAATATTGAGAGAGTACTGTAATGTCTGAAGAACGACAGACAAGGGAGGCTCCGTTTCTGAACTTTTAATCAGAATGCAAGAGCAACTGTACACAAACGCACCAGCCCACCTTAACCCTATAACTGCAAAATAATACAGCAATTTCACAACAATTATAAAGAGTCTGCGCGCTATAGTATTTGATTATAGAACTTTGATTATGGTTGCATTTGATTTCATTGTTTGCACTTAATAAGACTAAGAGAAAACATTTAATTTAGTTATTTACACTGTTTTTATTGCCATGTTCAATTTGTGGAAATTAGTTTAATCATGGAGTCACACACAGCCTCAATCAGAAGCTCTGGAAGCTTGTACAGTAAATGTACAGTAAGGTCTGAAGAGACTCAAGTGAAATCATACAGGAGAAAAGCCAGTCAATTGAGTTTGTGGCAAAACATTTTACAGTGCTTGTATACTGTTGTTTTCAATGCATTTGACAATTCATACTCAAAGTAGAACTGAAATGACATTCATTACAAGATTATTAGTTAAAACATTTCAAAATGCACCAGCAGACTATTTTTCCAGTCATGAATTTTGTCATTGAGGATTTTATATTGTGCAAAAATCTTGCTCTCGTGAACCCAATCTCGTGTCTCATCTCGTCTCGTGAGATAAGCGTCTCATGACAGCCCTAGTGCATTCGGTCTTAAAGTGACAGCAGTCTAATATTCCTGCTGCTGTCTGTGTCATTAATGTTAATCAAATAACAAAAGACAGAGAAAAGCACTCACTGCTCTTTAATAGATTTAGTAGGATTAATCTATATTTAATTTATAAAGTGAAGACTTTGCAGTTGTTTTACATTTTATTATTTTTTGCTGATAGACTGTTGTTTTTTCATTTTTATTAATTATTTCATATTTATTTCAATGCTATATTTATTAAGCTCTAAGCTTATCCTGATCTCTTCTAAGAGAGGGAATGGAAGATGTTGCATGCCTATATATATATATATATATATATATATATATATATATATATATATATATATATATATATTGATTTGTCAATTCATGATACTTTCACATATCTTTTTTTATGCTTAAAATACATTTTTGTCAAGAATAGATGGCTTATTTATTTCGGTGAACCGTGTTTAGTGATCGTATTAGACAATATTGCTTCTAGTGATCGGATCAGAAAACCTTGATCTGAGCACCCTTAATATTATGAACTCTAAAATTGCTAGAAAACCAAAACAGTATGTTGAAATCCCAAAAATTTAGCCTGGATAATAGAATTTAATTGATACTGTTCATGAAACTATTACTAAAACTATTCATGGCATTTCTTTTGAAAACATACAAACTTGCATAAAATAGCATTTTTCCAAACGGCCTAAAACTTTTCACAGTACTGTAGTTTGTCCCAAGATGCTCCCAAACAAGTTGCCACAGTTCTTCTCTGAATTTAGGCTGATTAAACGCTTCATTCTGGGAGTTTGACAGTGAGTGCACTGGAAAGGTTTGGTGTCTGAATTTACCTGGTATCTGTCCGTTCATCTGGCTCTGCATGTGTGGGGCGGGCGGCCCCTCGGGGGGCATACTGTGACCATGGGGGAGCTGAGGAGTCGCGCCACTTTGATTCATGGGCATGTTCTGAGTGGGCGGCTATAGAGAAACACAGAAAGACACTTACTCAACCACTGATGTCCACTCTGGAGCACATATACCCCTAATGCAGCTGGGGATGGGCGATTTTTCAGATTAATTTAACTAATGTTTTGCCACGATTTTTTTATTTTTAAATCGAGAAATCACGGTTTTGAATAAAAATGTTAGCGAACATTACAATTAGACATGTTGACAATACGGCAATTATAACAGTTTAGAGAAGAAAATGATTCGACCACATGATGGCACGCCTAATTAACCGCTCTTAAGCAGCTGTTCACACAGAATGTGTTATCGCGTTGAAAAAAACGAGGGCAGTGAACACATGTTTGTGTTGACTTTGATGTTTGTTTTGGTCATTATCCTGATGGAAGATCCAACCACAGCCCATTATAAGATTTCTAGCAGAGGCCGTCATGTTGATTTTTTATCTGTTGGTATTTGCCAGAATCCATGATACCATGTATCTGAACAAGATGTCCAGGACCTCCAGCATAAAAATAGGCCCACAACATATAAGATCCAGCATTATAGAGCTGGTAAGTCCCGCCCATCCGTAAAACCCCAAGTGGACCTCTAGGTTGAAAAATCGTCAATGCAAGTGAATGCGAGAAAAAAATTATTTTCTGATCCCGTTTGAATTGTGCCATGAATGTGAACATATGTTGTATGTGAATTTTTTATATAATGTTTCATGTTACGAGTTTGACAGTATATTGTATGATTCTTTGGCTAGCAGTTGTGGAAAAGACATAACGAGAAAGACTACATTTCGCCTATGTGACGTCACCCCATAACACATTTTCCCTCCACTTGTCAAATCACGGGCTAATGCTGCGATAATCTATGGAGACAGATCGAGATGCCTGTGTGTTTTGTACCCAAATGTCACCATTCAAACCAAATGGGCTGTTCTTTCTTCAGAAACGCGTCTGAAAGCAGTGAAGAGTTGTAGTCCACAAAGTGCTCTCACACAAAGTCTAACCGTATCAAACTTCTACCAGCTAAATTGTAGCATTCTTTACACGAAACATTATATTAAAAATTCACAGACAACATATGTTCACATTCATGGCAAAATTCAAACGGGACCAGAAAATAATTATTTTCTCCCATTCACTTGCATTGACGATTTTTCAACCTAGAGGTCCAGTGGGGTTAGCGGAAGGGGAGGGACTTACCAGCTCTATATTTAACCGTGGGCATGGGGTACTTTTTATCCCTGCTTGCACCAATGCCATCAGGTGGGTTTGCTGCAAAAAGCTCTTTTTTTTAGTTCCATCTGACCATAGAATCCGGTCCCTTTTAAGTCCCAGTCGTGTCTGACAGCTGAATATGCTGGAGTTTGTTTTTGGATGAGAGAGGAGGATGTTTTCTTGAAACCCTCCCATGTGGGGATGTAGGGGTTGTTTGATTTTTTTTTTTTTAGGCTTTCTGACCCCAAAACCCAACTAATCTCTGCAATTCTCCATCTGGGATCCTTAAAGATTATTTGGCCACTCAAACTCTCCTCTTCCCTGTGCATTCATACAATATAGACACACGTCCTCTTCCAGGCATATTCGTAACATCTTTAGTTGATTGGAACTTCTTAATTATTGCCCTGATGGTGGATTGTCAATGCTTTAGCCATTTTCTTTCAGCTACTTTCTTTTTTGTGAAGCTTAACAATCTTTTGCTGCGCATCAGAACTATATTCTGTCATTTTACTCATTGTGATGAATGATTAGGGGAAATTGTAAGGGAGTTTCCTCCTGTAAAAACAAGAAGTCATGGCTGGACAATTCCATGTTCCTAGTCACCCTGGTGTGCTAAAAAATCTAAATATTAATTGGTAATATACTTCAGAGATATTTCATATAATAATATTGAATTATAATTGTGGCCAGCGTGTGTGAAACGGAGAATAACTACTCACCGCGGGAAGCAGAGACTGCATGTTCTGGTTAGAGTCTGCTATTGTGGCCAGATACACCAGATTTCTGTGTAACATCTGTTGGTAGCTGTCAAAAGAGAAACGAGAAAAACACTTTGATCACGGACTGAATCAGGAAAAGAATTATGCAGCATCCTAGATTATTTGTACTTGAACACTATTGTACCAAACACAGAGTCCTAACCAGACGCCATGAGATAATATTCCAGCGACAAGCAATCAAAAACTAGGGATGCACCGGTTGACCGGCCATAAATCGGAACCGGACGGTTTTCGCTTCTAACGTGCGATCGTTTTTTGTATTCTTTCGGATGATTTTTCCAGTTACATTGGAATCATTCGCGAACATGTCTTTTACGTGGAAGCATTTCGAAATCTGTGAGCAGGACGTGAAGATTGCAAAGGACAAGTTAAGGAACAACAGCGAAGACATTCGGCACAACAAACTTGACCAGACATTTGAAAGTTCATCACCCGAAAGAACATGATGAGTATCAAAAATCTGCTGACAATGCAAAAACAGGCAAACAAAAATTACAGATTATAGCCTGTTATTATCTGAGCCTCTATTATTAATACTATATGTTGTTGTTGTTGTTACCTTGGATGATCTTTTTGTAAAGAAGTTGCATGCACTTTTGAACAGCTAGAAGTAAACGTCAGCTCTGTATAGGATGATCATTTTTATTTCACTTTAAATTACATTGAATGTAATGAAGCGCAGTTACTGCCGTTAATTTCAGATGATTACAGTTATTGTTTTTAATAGGGATCTCCCAGTCACGTGACCCCTAGCCACGTGTCAGCCATTTTGACGGAATACTATTGCACAACCTATTCGATATTCTATAGTAATTCTATATAAAAAAAAAATTCGGTTAGAGCGTTCAGCGCACCTCCATACATGAGAATGCAGATTATCACGTTTTATGGCTGCGAATTGATTAAAATAATGAATAATGGTCACTGTATTAATTATCTTGAGCCAGCTGAAATGTTCCTATAAATATATTTTCTTTCCAACTGTGCAATCTGAATAAAAAATAGGCTAAATATATTTATCCACTAAGCTGTCGCAGTCCTATGCTCGTCTTCCCATTAACAGTTTTTTTCTCTTTCTGACATTTCATACCTGTTGGGTTTACATTTTTTAATTAAATTGACTATAAAAAAGATTGCTTGTGTGTGCTGGTGTTTATTCCAGTCTTTTAAAATAGTTGAATGAATGAAAGCTCACGAGGTGCCTGTAACGATGTTAAATAGGCTAATGTTAGGCTATTTAATCAATAATGTACACAGGGTAGAGGAGAACGACAGTCAACTACTTTGAATATTATAGCATTTTGGACATAAACATGTAAATAGTGAAAAGATTGACATTGAAAAATGACACAGAATGATTAAAATATTTAATCCAAATAAATAAATGTTCGTGGTTCGCACTGACGTTATTCATTTGTTCTCACACACTTCAGCGTCGCGGTCACTGGTTCAGACGAACACTGACCACTATCTATTATTAGCGCAGCGGCCGTCAGCTAACTCTTCACGTCATGTCATCGCACTTATTAGCATCACAAAAAGAAATATACAAGAGGAAGATAAAGAAATTAGGAATCATAGAACCATATGAAGCACCACAAGTTATTTTTACAGGCATTAAACGTGTAGAAAAACTTCCTGACATTGTTTCTCCGTTTTGTTTCTTTTGGGATACGGTATAAAGATATTGCTTTAGTATGATCACGTATCTGATCGCATCCAACTGCACAGCATCGCTCGGGCATGATAGAAGAATAGATAAATATTTCGCGACGAGCTGTATTATCACCGGCGGTTTAGCATTTTCTATTCCGTCAAGATGGTGTGACGTCACGCGGGACGTCCCTATAGCCAAAGGCCAGTCTGGCCTGTTAAATACCAAAGACACATCTTGTTTCAAATACTCATCAAATCAAATCATACTCATACATCATCATAAAAACAGAAATCGGTATCGGGATCGGCCAGTTTGCTTGTAAAAAAATAAATCGGTATCAGCCGTGAAAAATCATGATCGGTGCGTCACTATAACCACAGCCAATCAGAAGTGGCTGAAACAGTCTCGGTCACAGAATGAACTTGTTAGTTAACAGTTTGAACGCTCTTGTTTCCTTTCACTCATTTTTAATATGCAAGGTCGCTTTCAGTATGGCTATAAAGGTCAAGCAGAATGATATTAGACACTTTCAACATTAAATAAAGCACATAATCAGAACCTGAGATTATCAGTCAGACTTTGAATGATGTCGATGAAATAATTCTGATTAACATGGAAAAGATCCCTTTTATCACGTCGTAGCATCGCGTCTGGTGTAAGACTTACCCGAGGCTCATACAAAAATAAAACATACATGTATTTACATGTATCAACATACATTTTTCCAATGTATACATATAAAGAGATAAAGTGCATGTGAATCTTCGATGTACGAGAACTTACTGTGAACATTCAGCTGTTTTCCCTTTACTCTGGAAGTCCATGATGCACTGAATCAGCTGATTGTTTTCATCCAGTAACTGCATTTGAAATGTCACAATGTTAATTAAACATTATTAAAGATAGACAAATAACTAAAATGAGTAAAAGCCTAATAATTGCTGATCAAATCAGATCAGAGTAACAGATCATCAAAAGCAAAAGCAAAACTAAGGAATTCTACATTAGCTGGTCCTAGGGCTGTCAACTTTAGTCGTTTAGTCGACTAATCGGTCGATGCCGTCTTGGTCGACTGACATTCTCATTGGTCGACCAGTTGCATAATTTTTTTTTTTTTTTTTTTCACCAATAAAGAAATTTTCATTGATTTACTCCTTGATATTTATTCCTTTATAAGCAGTTATATATTACTGTATTCTAAATATAATTAGCCTATGTTTTATCCCCAACTTTAAATGCTTTAATTTAGGCTATTTTGTAACAGCGCCACAGTTTAGCGCACCACGTAGAACACTCGGGAACCGCACCTGTGGCTGGCTGCACTGCTGCTTCGCGCTCAGTAAGGAATATAGGTAGTTTTGCTGTATTCATTCAGTTAGAACCAGTGCTTAATTTGTAAAGTGGGAGGTCCCGGAGCGCAAAGGAAGGGTGGATCCGGCGATTTAAAACGGGGGTTGGAGGTAACGGAACAAGTAAGGAATAATTGACAACAGGCCGTTGAATTATTAGAAAAATAATGCACACCCGAGGTGGTAATGCGGTCACGATGCGAAGCGGAGTTATTAAATTGTTTAAATTATTATTAAATTGAACAAACGCAACATTCAGCATTCAATCAAATATTTTAAAAGATGTAGGCTATTATTAATAATGTTATTTCAACATAATATCTCGTTATTTCGACATAATATGTGTGCGTGCAACAAGCAAGATGTGCATAAATCCGGTGACGAGTGCATTGATTTTTATTAATAAACTAGTGTTTCCTGACAGTGTCGGCTGCAAATATGAAGTTGACGATCGCCATCTCCGTAGTGAACGAGCCTACAGAGAGAAATGCACATAATGGATCATAATCAGAGAGTAGCCTATTTCTTTTTTCTTTTTGAATTATTTCGTTTAAAGACATTTCAAGCTTTGTGTATTTGATGTATTTCTCATGTCTGTGTGAGGCATACACTTAGTTTCGTTAAGTTAGGATGAGATGCGCTCCAGTTTACGTGCAATGTGACCGCGCGGGCGCCCGATTATATTGTCTGTTATACCATATTTGCTTCTTATTTATTACAAAACAAAACGAAAATAAACCTATAGGCCTTCCTTCTATACAGCCTATTATTAGGATTGTTTTTTAGGCTATTTGGGGTTTTTGTGTGTTTGTTTTAAAACGCCTAGATCGGCTGGACAAAAGTTAACCCATAGCTTTGAAAGTAAAGAAGAATATAAGTTACAGGCTGTATAAACGAGAGCTTTTGTTAGGTGTTTGCATTATTTGGCAATTTTAGCAGTTATATTTTTTGTAGCGTGTGGTGTGGTCAGGTGCGCGATTGTGACTGTCACTATAGACCTAGGACAGAGCTCCTCACTTTGCAGTAAAAAAAAATCACTTAATTTTCAAAGAATTGTATTATTATTATAGTTTTATGTATTATTGATGTTTTTTCGTTGTTGTTTTATAAATGCTCTATGACAATTGTTTAATAAAAACATTTTTTTAATTAATGTTTAATAAATGTCAAAACATCGCGTCTTTTTTTTTTTTTTTGTCGACTAATCGTTTCGCAGGACATGACTTTGGTCGACTAAGCATTTCTTTGGTTGACTACAGCCCTAGCTGGTCCTCTATACAGTGTTTCCCATTCATTAAAGTCCCCCTGACGTTTCTAATGTTGTTTATGTGTATGTGTGGTATTATTAATGTGCTTTAAGACAAACCATGTGTAAATTCATAAGTCGACACCATTGCTGAGTATTTTCTCCTTAAAACTGCAGTGAACCAAAGACAGTCTCAAAAACACGCTTTGAAATCGCTGGTGTTTCTGACGTCACAAACTACATTGTTGTAACCAATCAGATCAACGTGTGGAGAAACGTTTAAATGTGTCATTTTGGTAATCAAAGATGAGTTTTAAGGGATACAATGATTGACTACAGGGGGACTTTAAATATTTTTCATAATAACAAGTTATCAAACGTTGTGCGCCATTGCTTTGGCGAAGTAGGCCTATCTGTGAACAAACTAAAATCAGAAGCACGGTATGGCTTCGTGACCTTATCAAATCGACTGTGATTGAATTAAGTATAGGCTAATTCAATCTCTGTGTTTAACATGCATTTGGAAATGCAAAAATAACTGTTTTCACATAATCCGTCAAAAATAGAAGATGAAGTGTTTATCTCCACAAGTTTAAGAAATTAGGACGAAAGCAATTTCACAGCCCGACACGATACACCGCACTGATCATGGTTTATAATCATTTGTGCAATAAATTCTGCATTTATAACGTGGGAAATCCCTGCACATAATAATTTGCAATGGCATCTGATTATTACTAAATCAATGGATCCAGCACAACAAATCCAGCAGTCATTGATCACTCAATAGATGTGCAACATGAGCCGCTGGATGACACCTAAACACGTTTTTCTGCCTAAAAAAATCGACATGTATAATCCTCAACATTAATTCAAGGTGTTACACTGAGCGAACATTAAACACAGCTTCAGGAGACAGGAGGAAAAACACCTGATGTGTGTGCGATGCTTTCAGAGCTGCTCACAACATCATTTCCTCTACAATTACACACCATTTCAGAGTAAAACTGACTCAAATTAATGAATATGACATTACGTTTGCATCAAAAGACAAAAAAAGGGCAAACAAATGTTAATGCATGCATGTGTATTCATTGCATACGGATTCAGATCATCATATTTCTAATAATGGAGAGTGTGAATGCTGTGTATATGAGTCTTCAGTGAAAACCACTGATTTAGAGAGAGCAGCTCATAGAAAGACCAAAACAAGAGGCAAACGCTTGGCTGGCTACATTGTCTGTGTAATTGTGTGCTTTATTATATAAAATACATATCATACAGCTGTTCTGTTGTGAAAATTTTATGTAAGACCAATTTCGAATGTAATAAAACATGAAAATAATTTTTAAAAAAATACTCGAGGGAAAACAGATCAACTTAAATCAGACATGAGTAATAGAAAACCGAATAACAAATCTTCACTGACCAAATCAGACCCGATTAATATAAACTGAAGCACAAATATCGATAAATCAGACGTGTTGAATAAAACCGCAAAACATACATCAACAAAATAAAGGTTTCACTGATCAAATCAGACATGAATAACGAAAAGCCGAAGAATAAAGGTGGACAGGTCAAATCAGACGTGCGTAATCGATACGGAGAACTCGGCTATTAGCATAACGTTACGTGCGTGAAACGATATGTGACTAAAAACCAAATCAGGTGTAAAGTAACGTTATTAGCAACAATATGTCGACGGCACAGTTTTTCCCGACAGAACGTGTCTTCTGCGATGCTAGTAACGTTACACAACAGCCTCTATTGTGAATGATCCGAGTGTCGACAGCGTAACGTTAGCGGCTAACAAAGAAACAGCAGAGCTGAGCAGATATTAATATATTATATGAATATCCGAGATTTTCAGCTCTGCGTCATACTCGTATGAGCGGTAAAATGCGACGATAAACGCGTCTCTGAATGTTTTGTTGACGGTGCTGTGGGAGTGTTGGCGGGAGAGATGTGACGGCTAACTAGCCGAGCCCACTAACCGTTCCTGCACGCGCAACTCCGCTCCGCTTGATTAATGATTACATGAAAATTACCTTTTGTATCCCGGCAGGCGTTATATCGCCCTTGGCGCGCTGCCGGTGCTGTGCGAAAGCCACAGACATGTTCGTTTACCGTCGGTTGAGATCAGCGCTACGGTGAACCAAACACACTGACCGACCCGAGCAAACGCGCTGAGCTGCGAGAGCGGGGCGATCCACTGCTCACGTGACCGACGGGGGGCGTCGATCCGCTCATCGCACACAAAACAAACAACTAGCAAGACTGTGTCGAATCCAGGCGTTTGGAAAAAGTATTCAGGCTTTTATATTATCCAACGGTGTGTATGTAAAACACGGTATCCCGGTTAACACCAAAATATAGGTGCTAGAGTAGCGGCGTCACACCTGTTTTCGATAATAATGGTTTGTTCCTGAGGGTCACAGAGGGGGAATTCCAAATGGCGTTCGTTTCGCTAGTCAATTCAAGTCAAAATGCAATGTGTACAACAGCGTCAAATGTTGCACCAAAAAGCTGGATGCCAACCGCCGTAAAACTGGAAAGAAGAAGAAGAAGCGTCAAATGTTTGTACGCTGTTTGTGCAGCACTATGGTCAACATTGTTGTATTATTATGTACTTTTTAAATACATTGGAATATACTCCTCGAATTTACATTTTCCGTACGAGTACGTACAAGCTTGTGCAACATATGGTGCAAGATGAAAATTATAAATCATTTATGTAATTTTCCATTTTCCTACACCAGCATTTACTAGCATTAAAGTTATATTCAACTAGAAGATATTGTAAAAAACAAAATTAAAGCATTTATGTGCATTACTTTTAAAGTGTAACATATTTAGATATATAGGTTTAGCATGTGCAGGATGATGATGCATCCGCCAATGTGTTATTATAGGAAATAAATAGAAACATTTGCTCACTTAGTTGATATAGAACAAAATGTAAAATTATACATAGAGGCCATCTTACCCCCCTACTGGGGTAAAAAGACCCCATCTGGGCTAAATTTGATCAATGACGTATGAAATCATTCTGATTAATTAAAGTGCCATTAAGGTAAAATACTAAATCAACTTGAATTTTGACAATTTAGCAATTGAATAAATGATGACAGAGAGAGCAGAATCCCAGTAAAAGATATTCATTTTGAAAGGTAAAATTATTCTGTGACTTATAGCCTATACAAGCATATGCATATTTACATATTTAATTGACCATGTTTTAATTGAAACTATGTCATAGTAGCAACACTATGAATGCAAATTGAATGACTTCACTCAACTAACCTACAGAAAATGAAAGCATAGATGTCTGAAATGTACATCTAATTCATGGACATACTTAATAATAACCCCATTAATTACAATAATTATTAAATTTAAAAATAACACTATATCAACATGTCACTTGGCACTTTCTGTGCCAATTCTGGTGGCTCATCTTACCCCAAGGGTCTAACTTTATATTTTTACTTCAAAATAAAAGCTATAACTTTTACTCCACAAATCCCTCATTAACAAATAGACACCAAATATTTATAAATATGTTATTCATACTGTCATCACACTTTTCCAGAGACACAAAATTACATCAATTAACCTCAAAACTGTTTGTTTCAGTTGACTAAATCTTTAAAATTCAGATGAAATGACAAAATAAAAAATAGTGTATTCACATTCATCAAAAGTGCTGAGATCATATTTTGTGTCATCTACAGTCAGGAGAAAAAAAAAAAAGGCGTTAACTTACCCTAGACTGCAATTTTTATATTTTTATTTTATTTTTATTTTTTGGTGCAGTAAAAGCAGACATTTTATTTAAATGCCTTTTCTTTTTTTTCTTTTTTTACATTTCCAAATAAGAAAAAAGTGTTTTGTCTGGTTTAATGTGTTTCAATTACAGGAACTGAAAATTCATGTTTTTTGTTGTTTGTTTTTTTCAGCTTTTCTGATTCCCTTCCGAAAGCTAAACTGGGAGATGGAGGGAGAAAAATGAAAACTGACTAAACATAATGCCTGGTCTCATCAACATTGGGAACGATCACCAGCAGAGGGAGCAGAGGGAGCAGAGGTCGGGATATGTGGAATCAGATCATGGCAAATGCAGTTTAACAAATGAAATCCACAGACATGGTGTCATTCAGAATGTAACTTTTTATGGTTAAAAAAAATAGTTCTTGAGTAGCCCAACATTACCCTGATTCATAAAACTGATTTATAGTTTGAGCTTTTGGGTCCAAATTCGAGGGAAATGTCAGCTTGAAGTCATTCATCTTTGTGTCACGTCACTTCTCTAAACAGAAAGAAGAAGGCATGTGATGAGGATTATACTAGATGAGTTTAAACGTCATCTAGATGGCTACTTTTAATCTGGAATATATATAAAATATGGTTTTGTTGAGATCTGAAGGGATTGAAGACTGACTCAGAGAGATGGCTTTTTTCCTGCTGAACAGACATTTCAGTGGCTCATTATGTAGATCATTTGCAACGTGTGATCTGATCTGACTGAGCAATCGATAGATATAAACATGGAACATGAGAGATTTAGTTTTCATTTGGTCAAGGACAAAAGTGGTAGGCTAGATATGTTACTTACTTGGTCAGATTAATCTTTTTCAGATGTATGCCTATAGGTATAGTGAGATCACAAAACTCACGCTTCAGATCATATAAAGGTTTATGGGTCACGAATCTGATATTTTTTTTTTTTTTTAGGTACTCTGATACCATACTTGCATAACTAATAAAGGTCAAAAATTATTAAAGGCAAGTGAACAGTCCGTAAAAAAGTAAGAACAAATACACTAATTACAAGCATAGATAAATTACAATATAACAAAGTTAAAAAATAAAGTAAGGTCTAACTGTAGTATTCATTTCAGGTACAGAAATGTAATAATTAAATGTAAAATAACACTATAGTGTTCAATGGATAAATTTAATATAGGTTAAAGTCCCTCTGTAGTCAATCATTGTATCCCTTTAAAACTCATCTTTGATCACCAAAATTACTTATTTAAAGTTTTTTCCTTGAAAAAAATGTCTTCATGCCTTAAAATATCTCGAATGTAACTCGATACCCTTGCCTCATTTAGTATACGCGGTTCTCTGAATATGCAAATGAGTCCCGCCTCCACTCACTCACTCAGCTCAGAGATCCACTTGTTGACGATCACACGTTGATCTGATTGGTTGCAAGGTAGTTTGTGACGTCAGTGAAGGGGAGGATTCTGGGATCACTGCTGCTTCAATAAGTGATTATAATCAAGGTATTAATCAATATTTTTCCTTCTAAACATCAATTGAGTTGAATGACTTCTCTAGGCTTGTGAGATTTTACTTTGTAATAGAAGTTACCAGTGTGATTACTGAAATGTTCTTTTCATGTATTCTCTAATGTCTGTATTTGATATCTGAATGCAGTAACAGTGCTTGCTCATTTAGCCCGGCAGCAGAAATGAAATATGGAAAGATGTTTAGTCTGAGAAAGGTCTTCAACGTGTGTCAATACATACATCTGTTTTTCTAGGGTACTCTGACAGCAATGGTCACAGGGGTCAATGAAGTCTATAGTTTAAGGGACCATTTCTTTGTTAAAGCCTTCCTTTCCCGTCAGACTGAAGTGTAGCTCTCCTTGAGAGAAAGAACGCATTATCATGATGTTTTGACAGGACTCTCCTGTTTATAGTTAGAGCCTGGCCAAATCCAACCTTAGAAAAGCTGTGTGTCGGTGTGTGTGTTAGTCTTCTTGGTTACAGGTTAAGGAACAACTGCATTATTGGAGATTGACTGAGTTGTTGTTCGGGACATGCTGTCTACCAGCAACCCAAATCTGCGACCTGGAAGGTCACGACGTGCCTAACTTCAGGGTCCGAGTGTCAGCCGTATAATCGATGGAGATATGCTTCAGTCTATCTGTATATGTGTGGAAAATTACTATGTGTATCTATTTCTTAGCCAATGAGAATCATTCAACCTGAAGCAAGGACGTAGCTTAGACCTTGGTGAAGGGTATAACTGTGATCTTTGAGAGGAGCGGCCTACAAACTCCTGTGTGAGGCCCCGTCCACACTACTGCGTTTTCGTTTAAAAACGGAGACCTTTTGCTACGTTTGCACCTCCCGTCCACACTAAAACGGCAAAAACGGAGACCCAAAACGGAGAAGTTTAGAAACGCTGCCGACCCGTTTTTCGTTTTGAATCTCCGGAGGGCGTTTTAGTCTGGACGGGTCAAAACGGAGGACTTTAGAAACGATGACATAGTAGAGGCTCACGCTCGGCTCTATGATTGGGTGTCATCAGTCATGGCGTATATCTTTGCTAGCAGCTGTTGTTAGGGCTGAACGATACATCGAATTTTCATCGTCATCGCGATATGAACTCGCGCGATGAACACATCGCAACAGACAGCCTGACACGATGAATAAATGCCTGGTTCAGATTACAAGATTTTTGTGTCTGTTAAGATAGTCACGGTGTCAGATTACACGATTTTGACTCCTAAAATATTGTCGTGTCATTGACAAGAAACATGTCAGACTACACGTTGCTTTCCGACCAGCCATCGCATGCCGTCACACGCACGCGCGTTCATTAGGTTAAAACCGTGAAAGAGATGGAAATAACATGGACGGCGAATTTGAAAAAACGGAAAACGCGTGCATGCTATAGAACCAATGCCTATTTTTCGCGCAAGCGTGTTGGAAGCGTTTCCAGGCAAAATAGAATAGGAAAAGATGTTTATATGTCATTTTTGACACAAATACATATTAAAGGTCCCGTATTATGCCCCTCTTCACAAGATGTAAAATAAGTCTCTGATGTCCCCAGAGTGTGTATGTGAAGTTTCAGCTCAAAATACCCAACAGATCATTTTTTACAGCATATTTAAATTGTCATTTTTTGGGGCTCAGAAATACGCGCTGTTTTAGTGTGTGCCCTTTAAATGCAAATGAGCTGCTGCTGGACGACGCAGGGGGCGGAGCTTCATGAGCTCGCTCACAGTCTCTCAGGACAATTTCATCAGAAACTCTCAGTAACGGTGTTCATTTCGAGTTGGACAATAATGCCTACAGAGTCAGAGTGCTGTATAGAGATGAAACAGGTATAGTTTAGTAGTTTAATTACGGTTATTATAACGTATTTGTCATCTGCTTGTATGTATCCATTATTTATTAATAGCCTACAAGTCTGCTGTCTGAATGATGATCAAACATATACTGATGAGTTTAATAAAGTTTATTGTACATCACACAAAAGATGAAGCGTCAGTTTTACTTCAGAAAATCACCGTAAGAGCTGAGTAAACACAGTAAGTTATTAGAAGTGTGCAAGTAGCCAGTAGAGTTGAGGGAGTATTCCTGTGGGCGGAGGTTAGTCAAAAAATGGTTCTAGTGACGTCATTAAAGAAGGAAGTAGAGGGATGTAGTCCAAACGAGCCGTTCACTGTAGGCGACTTCTGTTAAATAAAATATCTCGCTTGGCATTGAACTTTGAGCTTTATAATTTTACAGATATTATTTATACTCTAACAACAACATTACACACTAACTAAAGTTTGAAACATGGGATCACGAAGAACGGGACCTTTAATAAATGTAATTTTGATGTTTGAAAGTGTCTAGGTTTTGACATAAATGCAAATATAAACTATAAATATAAAAAATATTATCGATTATACTGTCCAGACCGATCTACTGCGCATGCGTTGAATGCGTTCACCGAGCGGACTTCAGCAGCAGAAAGTATAAATACAAGTAATCTATAGGAGATGAAACGATCGAATCTTGCGTCCCGACCTATTTTTTACAGTCTATGGTCCCGACGCCCGTTGTCGTTTACGAATCCCCACGACACCCTACATCAAACGGATTGTTCCAAAATCGCGCTAAAATCATGTAATCTGAACCATGCAGGTATTAAACGTTTGACCTTGTTGCTTTTGTTAGGGAGACACACAGAAACCGTCTTGCTCTGTACCTCTTGTTTATTGAACTGCCCGCTTCACCTTCTGTGCTCACTGTTACACGTCATGGGAGGAGGGGCTGGCCTTAAAGGGACATACCACATAACTCTACATCCCCCCTCTTTTAAAGAAGACCATAAGAAATTGCAAAATACAAAATTAAGTATAACTAGTAACAGAACATAACCTGAGTACCATTTATGAGGCAATATGAGATTGCATAGCACCTTTCAATCAGGTCATAACATAATCTTTGTAACATTGGTTAGGACGGCTGACTCTTCCAGAACGAGTCACCACTGAAAGTTTGCCCTCTGTGTCAGTGTAACAACCCACTTTAGGGGACAGTGGTTGCCGCATGGGCCCCTCAGTATTGGATGGTGTTGCGAATGTCTCAGTATTGGTCACCACTGGGAGATCATCTTCAAAGTCAGCTGGAGGGGATTCTGAGACGTGGAGGAGATGCCGTCTGTTCCTGATGTACTTGACACCTTGTGATGTCACAATGTAGCTATTTGGTTGCTGGGCAGGGGAAACCACAGTTGCTAACCTGTCAAAACCACGTGCTGTCTGCATCCTGACAGTTTGCCCTGGGTTCAGTGCAGGGAGCTGATGGGCATTTCTGTCATAATAGTCTTTTCCCCTCAGTCGTTGTTTTGTGATGGTGTCCTTTACGTTTGTGTGAACAACAGGCTGAAGCATTGCCTTGGTCACTGGGAGGAAGGTCCTCGTTTGTCTGGAAAGAAGGCGTTGTGCAGGGGATGGTAAGCCATCTCGGGGAAGATTACGAACATGGAGAAGTGCAGCACGGATGTCAGTATGATCGCGGTAGCATTTTTCCAGAAGATGTTTAGCAGATCTCACTGCACGCTCAGCCAGTCCATTGGATTGGGGATAGTGAGGGCTGCTGCGAATATGCTTAAAGTCCCATGTGCGTGCAAAAACTTCAAAATCCTTGCACACAAACTGAGTAGCATTATCAGTCATTAAAGTGTGCGAGACACCATGTACTGCAAAATGTCTTTTCAGTTTTGCGATAACCGTGATGCTTCTCATGTCAGGAAGGTAATCCAGCTCAAACCAGCCAGAGAATGAATCCACGAGGACTAAATGTGTCTTTCCATGCCAATCAAACAGGTCAGCAGCCGTGAAAGACCAGGGAAGATCCGGGATTTCATGGAGCTGCAGTGGTTCTTTTGTCTGATGAGGTTTGAGTGCATTGCAGGGTGCGCAACGAGAGATCTCAGCGTCAATATCAATGTACATCGATGGCCAATACATAATTTCCTTAGCCCTGCGCTTTGTTGCTGTAATACCAGGATGACCTTGATGCAACTGGCCTACATAAAATTTCTGCAGTGCAGGTGGGATGATGAATCTCTCCCCACGAAGCAGCAAGTCATCCTGAATGGTCAGCTCGTCTCTCATTGAAAAGAAGGGACGCAAGGAATATGGAAGTTCTTTTGAGGTGGCTGGCCAGCCATTTCTAATCATGTCAGAAAGCTGTTGGCATGTGACATCTTTTTGCACAGCAGCCCTGAGTTCATCAACACGACGGGAAGATAGTACCTGGACAGTCATGACCTCCAGCAGGTCATCAGTGAGTTGTGGGTCTGTTGTGGAGAGGTGGGCCCGGGACAAAGCATCAGCCACAAACAGCTCCTTACCACGTTTGAAGATGACATCTAGGTGATATCGATGCAGTTTCATCATCATACCCTGCAGGTGGGGCGAGGCAGTGAGAAACTGATGATCAGTTTCTACAGTGACAGGGCAACCATAAATAAAATCATGGAATTTTTTTGTTGCAAACACAAGTGCCAGCATTTCTTTTTCAATTTGAGCGTAACGGGACTCAGTGGGCATGAGGGCCCGTGATGCAAATGCCACAGGCCGCCCTCGCTGTAAGCATACTGCACCAAGGCCATGTTGGGAGGCATCTGCAGAGAGAACTACTGGTACGGACGTGTCAAAATACTGTAAAACTGGGGGGTTTGTCAAAGCCTGTTTCAGTCTTGCAAAAGCCTTGTCATGAGTCTCATGCCAGCACCACTCCGAATCCTGATGAAGCAACTGTCTTAAAGGATGTCACTGTACTGTGGAATGAATTTGGATAAGTAATTTGTCATGCCCAACAACTGCTGCAGAGCTTGTTTTTCTTGAGGTGTTGGTATATCACATACTGCTTTAGTTTTTTCAGGGTCAGGTTTGACACCATCAGCAGTCAGAAGGTGGCCCACGTACTGGACCGAATTAACTCTGAATCTGCATTTGTCTGGGTTGAGTTTCATGTTAATGGCACGAATTTTGTTCAGTACCTGTCGCAAGCGTTCATCGTGTTCCTCATGTGTCCGGCCCCAGATGAGGATGTCATCAACTACAATTTCACAAGGCTGTCCAGCAAACAATTGCTCCATTGATCTTTGAAAGACCTCACTGCCTGTTGAGATTCAATATGGCATCCTCAAGAACCTGTAACGGCCAAACGGGGACATAAATGTGGTTAATTTGGATGAAGCTTCATCAAGGGGGATTTGCCAGAATCCACATTTAGCATCCAGAATGGTAAACACTTTGGCACCAGGCATGTCTGCAATGATCTGTTCAATCGTTTTTAGGGGGTGCCGTGGTCTGAGGAGGGCTTTGTTAAGATGACCTGGGTCTATGCAAATCCTCACTGACCCATCTTTTTTTGGGGCTGCAACCATGGCCGATACCCACTCCGTTGCCTCAGTTACAGGTGTTATTACACCCAGCTCAGTCATGCGATTCAGTTCTGCTGTTATCCAGTCTCATATGATATACAACTGGCAAGCTGCCAATTTCATCACAATCGAAAAGATCTCTGTATTCACGTACCTCCGGTGCCTCATGTTGCAGCATGTGTACATCAGGTCCCAGTTGGATGAGTCCCATAGCGATGCTATCCTGTAGGCCAAGAAGAGGTTTTACATCACGATCCACCACATGAAATTTAAATTCCCCAAGGACGCACTGCAACGCTGTTGTTCCCTCAGTGTCGATTGTCTCTCCTCCATAAGCCACCAGATTGACTTTCTCTGCTATGTTGGTAGGTATGGTGTGATTCAAACCTTTCAGCATCTGTTTTGATATTACATTACATTTGGCGCCTGTATCAACCTTTACTTTCAGTTGGCCATTTCCATTTTTTAATTTCAGAGTTGTGAAAATTTCACCCTTTTGACTGGAGAGCTCAACAGGGTCACAGAAAAAAGTGTCCTGCATATTTTCATCAGGTTGTGCATCCAGCTCATGTATTCTATCTCTTTGCTGGGTTCTGGGCTGATACGTTGTTTTAGCACCTACTTGCTGTGTTGGTGCTGACCTGCAGCATCTCGCAAAGTGGTTTAGTTTACCACAGTTGTTGCAGCGTTTGTTGTATGCATAGCATTTGTTTTTTTCTGAAGGATGTTCAACCGCTTCAGGACCAGCAAGGTTAAACATATCGTCATCGCAATATTAAACAATGTTATCGCACATCGCAGATTTTCCTCATATCGTGCAGCCCTAGCTGTTGTGCAAGTAAATTCTGCATTTTACAATGCTATAACTGCCTACATGCGCTGGAGGCAAGCTATTATTCGAGCGATCTGTGACAATTCCCGTGTGCAGCGGCGGTATCGACCGTACATGGAGCGTCGGTTTTGGGTTAACCCGGGAAGAACCAGCGCATGGTGGGATAATTTTATCAATGAAGTTGTGTTTACACTGGCACGCGCATGCCCAGTGTTGGTGAATGGTCACGTGATCCGCGTTTTCAGTCGTTTTAATGTGGACGGAGATCAATTCTAGTACGCAGCTAAAACGCTGGTGTGGACGGAGATCGTATTCGTTTTAATTCTCCGTTTCTAAACGAAAACGCAGTAGTGTGGACGGGGCCTGAGTCTTGAAGCTGAACTTCTGCTGACGAAACTGCAAACTATCTTCAGTAAAATAATTCTGAATCCGGGTCTTCTTCCAAACATCTGGGGCCTCATTTATAAAGCTTGCGTACGCACAAAACGGGGCTGAAAACATGCGTACGCCAGTTCCTGCGCAAAAGGTGGGATTTATAAAGAAAAACTTGACGGGAAAATTTGCGCACCTGCACGCAAACTCTGACCCATGCGTACGAACGTTTTGGAGATGGAGCACTTTGGCGACACCGATGGTGAGCTGGAGTTAAATGTATTTTGGTCACTTTTATACAGAAAATCTAAAGAAAATTAAACATATACAGAAAGATTATACAAATACAATTTCAATCACCAAGCCTGTCACTGAAGCAAATATCCATTCCTTCTTAAATGTCCGCGGCAGCGAGCGCGTTGAGCCGTTTAGAAAAACTGACGCAAATAACAGTTTAAATAAATAAAATACTTCTGATATAAACATTTATATTAAATATGCCATTCAAATGAATGGAGTTAAACACTTAAACATGAAATCATTACTGAAGTTACAACATTTTTTTAAATTCAATCATTAGAAATATTTGTTGTGGATGCGATTGTTTTTGAACACTTTTCCTGTGGCGTGCTTTAATGTTTTAACCACAGAGATAATTGCTTATCATGATAATACCAGATTGTCTGAGAAAATAGTTTCGTGCAAATAATGCCCAAGGCCTATCTGTTTCCATTAAAAATATAAATCAATTAAAAATACAATTCGGCAAGTGGAAAAGATTGAGAAAAACTTTCTCTGAAATGTATTTTACACTATTTGATTTATGTAGGCTATTCAAAAACAAGGCAAGGATAGACAACTACTTGATTTGTATTAATGTAATGTTTCTTGTACCGTTTATATCATTTGCATATGATTCAATGATTCAGATCCTCATCTACATATCATTTGCATATGATTATTCATCCACGTGATAACGTTTAAGTTATCACGTGGATGAATAATCATATGCAAATGATATGTAGATGAGGATAGTAAAACTAGGCGTTGTAAGCTCCATATATGGTTATTTCGGGTGGAGACGCATGTGCGCACAATCTGCCGCTGACTGGGATTTATAAAGTGAATTCTGCGCAGGTTCTGGCGTACGCACGGTTTTATAAGTCTGAATATTTTTTTGCGTACGCCATTTTTGGCTTTCGGGCGCACGTACACTTTTAGTAAGGTTCCTACGCACAGTTTTATAAATGAGGCCCCTGGTCCTTGGGTCCTAAACTGTTGCCCCCTAACATCAGAAACACCTGCGATTTTTTGAGACTGTCTTTGGTTCACTGCAGTTTTAAGGAGAAAATACTCAGCAATGATGTTGACTTATGAATTTGCACATGGTTTGTCTTACAGCATATTAAAAACAACACAGACACACAAAAAAAAAAAAGTTAAAAAAAAGTAACTTGCAATTTTATGTTTCAAACAGAGATGGCGCTAGAGATGCAAAACTAAACTAATGCACAACCACATGACCAGCCTTCATAAACTTGATGTCTGATAGACAGTGATAGGAGTGAACTGGGCGTAGGCAACTCCTCACTGACTCATTGCGGGAAGTAAACAACACCTCTGAGTTCCCACATCTGTGCTTTTCTACGGTACTGAGCTTTGATTCATGACCAACACACCATCTTATCATTATGCAATCTATCGCATCCTTGCATCCTATCGTCATGCAATCCGACTGCTGTCAGGACTTGCACAATGACAGACGACATGCTTGCCAACTGTAACAGTAGAAAAATAAAGTCAGTGTCAATGTCAGGACGAGTGGGAAACAGTGCATCTATTGAAAGCCTGCTGGAGCTCTTATCTTTACTAGTTGATTGGAGTGAATCATTAACTTGTTGTTTAAAGAGATAAGAAACACATGGTGAATTTTTATGAGAGACTCCTTAGAAAGATCATAGTCTGGTAGCATTCATTTCTCTTTTGTTTATCTTCTAAAGTCTGAGAAATCAAAATGTATCCATGCACATTAACAAAACCAATGCCCTTGTAATCTTTGAAACATTAACTTCCCCTCCGTCTCCTTTAAATAACATAGGAAAAGTGAATAAAGATGAGAAAGACTTTCAAAATAATTCCAGTAATGGTGCAGCAAAATTAAAATTCTAAGTCAAAATAAAATACTGTCATTTTCTTGTAAGAAATAGCCAAATCTACTGGATATCTCTCTTCATTTTCCATATCATGTTGTTATTTCCCAGTTAAAACCACTCCCAGTATGACGAGTCGCCCATTGCATCAAAATACTGTTACAAAAGGCTACATTAATAAATGCATTTATTTGTGCATTAAATGACACATACTGACTGCATGATGATTGTGCAAAGAACTGAACTCCCTGAAACGCCTCCATCGTAGTCTTGAGTTTTCTTCCAGGAACGAACACGTCACAATATTCCTCATTTAAATAATTCCCTCCAGAGGCGGTGTTTACGTATGGCTGTTGTCTTACCCTGGCATTCAGACCAAACAGGGGATAATTAAAGTTTATGGTGTTTGTTAAAGGTAATCAAAATATTCTTAGAGGAAAAGATCTGAACATTGGTAGGTTCCCAATGAGATTAATTTCTGGTGGGAAGTTTCTCGTGATGAGCGCTGCTGTACGGCGACTACTCCATTGGGATCCCGATTCAGGATTGTGGGTAGCGTAGTTCTTTACCGATGTTTTTGGCAATTAAAATACGTTTTTATATCGTATACAACAATCTCACCCAAGGTCGATCCTCAAGCCAGATCTATACATTATTGCAAAAGGAGGGCTCGACATTAACGTGATCCGCTTGTCCGGGACAAGTGGATTTTTTTGAAGGGACAAGTAAAAGAGAAATTTACTTGCCCGACCAGACAAGTGGCCTGATTACAATGTCAATAACAAAACAATTACTAGAGTATCACCAAAACGTGAGAATGATTCAGATTTTTTTGACATTTATTGTAAGTTACGATTAATAGTGGATAATAAATAGGCTATTATTGACGGTAAGAAGGTTGCGCTGTTGAGGCTCGCGCAGCTTCATGAGGAGAAACGGAAACAAGTGAGCACAGTTAACAACATAAAACTGCCTAAAAATTTCGAAATGTGGAGTTTTTATATTTTTTAACATAACACAGTAAAGCAACCTCACACGACGAGTGCTGTTTTCCTGCGAGTGCGGTTTAATGACGAGAGAAACCCCGACACGCTTCTGCAAAGGGACGGATGGCCCGACGAAACTTCGTGTCGTCGTAGGAGAGGAATGTCGACAAACGTTGACACATATCAAAGGTTTTTATTTTGAAAATTGGTATTTCATTATTTTGATTAGGGTTAGGCTACACATACTGACCATGTTAAGCTGAATAGTTGAACTAAATTACATTTGAATAGCACTATAACATCATAAATAAAAATAAGAAAAGATAATCTTTTATGCCTAAGATTGTGTGTGCAAAGAATCTATTATTATATGCAAACAAAGGAGGTCATAATTTAGCAAATTGAATAGCACAGCAACACAATCATAAGACATTCATTTCAGCTGCTCATGACAGCGGGAAAAGAAAGGAAGGCCAAAAAGGCAAGAATGCTGAAAGTAAGGGTGCGATTGATCTAGCACTGATCGTTATCAGCCGATAGGAGATAAAGCAATAAATCTTTTGACTGAAAAAAATTTCCTCGGCCAAACCCCATTCCACAGTCTATCACACACCCAGTTTAAGAGCAGTTTCTTCTTCTTCTTGTAATTAGGAGTATAGTGAGTGCATCCTTTACCTTCACAAATAAAATACTCAAAAAACATTTGCATTTAAAGAAAGCACTTTTCGTCCTCCTCCGCCTCATAATCATGGTGATGTTTGGCGAACTGCATATGCAGAGCTAGGATCAAGCATATTTCGCGTTCGTCCATCTGTGCAAGATAATTTAACCCTTTTAAACATGCCCGATGTTTCAGATAGTATGGCAAGTGTAAACACATGAATCGGATATGGGTCACAGTTGAAAGAACGTGTAAACGGACGGTAAAAAAAATTGGATATAGGCAACAAATCAGAATTGGGCATCAAGACCTGCAGTGTAAACGAGGCCTTAGACACGCACTTGCGAACTTCCCTAAGCACTTCCATTTGTGAAAGTAAAGCATGTACTCACTATACTCGTAATTACAAGAAGAATCCCCGCCGCCATTTTGAAGTGCGTTCCACTTTGTGAAGTGAACGAGGGAAGTTTATATGGACAGACCCTCGTTCATTCGATTTTGACTGAGGGAGCGAGTCTACTTCATATGTACACTTCTTCAGGCACCTATATGTCCCACAATGCAGTACGATTGTGACGTCACCACATACCTCGTCTAATCCAGGGGGTAATCCAGCATTCGGATAGCGTACCATCCCCGGGTGCCGCCATTGGCCAACAAGCCATCACCTGCTGTTAGCATCCCATTGACTCCCATTCATTTTGGCGTCACTTTGACAGCGAATAACTTTACATCTGAGGCGTTTAAAGACTCTATTTGTCCATTGTTTATTTCTAAAGAAACACGACAATGTATAAAAGGCTCCATTACCTTGTATCTTACGTTATGGCCCCATAGAAGCCGTTTTTGTAAAAATAGGCTAACGATTGCATCATAACCACGCGACTCTCTGGAAATTACCGTATAGACAGGAGGAGAAGCTCGCAGTCAATCGGGGGGACGTGGAGGCATAAAGTCTGATAAAGTCAAGGGAGAAGCCCATAGAGAATCATAAAGTTGCTCCTGCTCCTAGCCCATGGACAGCTCCTACTCACGCTCTCTGTCTCTGCGAGATTCGGAAGAGAATGATTCAGATTTCTCTTGGCACAGCTACTAGAAGACTTACAACTGTCAGACGGGTTGCTCACGTCACATCTACGTCGTCAAGCTCAGTTTGAGTCTGCGCAGTACGCTCAGCCATCAGGAAGTGAGAGCTTCTAATCTGCTTCACTTCTCTCCATTGAAGTCTAGGGTCGCTGTGTCCATTTCTTATACTGTCTATGACTTCTTCAGGCACCTATATGTCCCACAATGCAGTACGACTGTGACGTCACCACATACTTCGTCTAATCACCACCACAACACTCTATGTAATATTCTCTATGATACACTCTATGAAATATTAATTATATATTTTTTTAATTTAAAACAACCCAAGCACACCTATAAACATTTGGATGCTGCATTAAACAAATTCTTAAAGGGAAAAAAAATATTCTTACTCCTTAATTCTACTCCATAGCTGACTCCAAGTGATCAAGGGCTTAGGACGATCCAGTTCAGCCCACCGCAGTTTCCGCCAGTAGTGGGCACTCGTGCAACATAAGCAATGATGTACATCCGAGTGAACGAGACGGAGGGAAGTTAGCGAGTGAAGGGCATGACAATTTTGGACTGGAACGCAGCCCTGGACTTGATCCGTTGTGAAGCAACTATGCTCGAACCAGAGCTGTTTGGACCAATCAAATTGTCAGGGCAGCCTTTATACGATGATGGACAGATGATTAACATTAATGTAATCATCCACGTCACCAAAGAGCGCTTGGGTTGAATTCGTTTACAACAAAGATGACTGACACTGGAGAATTGAGATGTGTAGATTCCGCCATCGCATCTGTTATAGAAGATATCGACAGCGTGTTAATTTCAAAAGAGGAACAGAGAACCGCGATCAAGGCATTTGTCGATCGGAAACATGAATGAAGAACATAGGTCACTTACTCTGTTGCTCTGATTGGTTGTAGGTCTATCCAATTGAGTGCAGAGGCATTTTCCTTCCTGGTTTGGTTGAAACACGCCCCATAATCACCATAGACAGTAAAAGAAATGGACACAGCGACCCCATAGACTTCAACGGAGAAAAGTGAGGTCAATTAGAAGCTCTCACTCCTTGGGGGTCGAGCGTACTGCACAGACTCAAACAGAGCTTGACGGCGTAGATGTGACGTGAGCAACCCGTCTGTCTTCTAGTAGCTGTGCCAAGAGAAATCTGAATCATTCCCTTCCGAAACTTGCAGAGACGGAGAGTGTGAGTAGGAGGTGTACAAGAGCTAGGAGCAGGAGCAACTTTTGCTAAGTATTCTGATTAATTATTTTGTCATTTTGCCGTGCGACAGAGAGTCGCGTGGTTATGACGCAATCGTAAACCTATTTTTACAAAAACTGCTTCTACGGGGTCATAACGTAAGATACAAGGTAATGGAGCCTTTTATACATTTTCGTGTTTCTTTAGAAATAATCAATGGACAAATGGAGTCTTTAAACTGTACTCGTTACATCATGAGAAGAATGGCATCTACGCTAATTTTAGTGTCTGTGTTTATCCCGAGGTTTTCCTGCAGCCTGCCGGATCCGGGCCGTATCCAGATCTGACGAAGGACCTTCGCCTGGACCCGATGACAACGCAGTGCTGAAGTGCCAACTAGACTCTCCCTATGGAGGATCCCTCTACCACTATACAGATAAGGCATTGTCGGGAAAATTCGTTTCGCGTTCCTACCCCAAAGCAACAAAATAAAATAAAATTCTTTATCAAAATTTATAAGGAAAGACAAGTACTTTGTTTAGGCTTGGCTTGTAGGGAATTCCAAACCTGCGTATATTCAAACGCACATAACTATAGAACCCATTCTAAATGCGCATGTGAACGCCATCAGTGTTTCTCACAGGTTCGCGTTTAAAGTCTGTGTAGAGAGAATGGTGTCGTCTTAGCGGCCCCTAATTTAATAACAAATGATCATTGCGACGGAAGCAAATCAATCAAAACTAACTTTATATGGAAATAACTTAACTCTGCTGTAAAGCCGAAACAATCTCTGTTACCTTAAATTATACGCTTATTTCTGTAAAGCTGCTTTGAAGCAATCTACATTGTTAAAAGCGCTATATAAATGAAGATGACTTGACTTGACTTGACTTTAAACGCCTCAGATGTAAAGTTATTCACTGTCAAAGTGACGCCAAAATGAATGGGAGTCAATGGGATGCTAACAGCAGGTGATGGTCTGCTAATCAATGGCGGCCCCCGGGGAAGCTTCAATGTTTTCCGAAACATTGGCCCCCTGATAATCACAGCCCAAAAGACCTTATTCAGAGCAGCGCCATGACAGGTATGAAAGTGAGGCTGTGAGGGATAGACTTGCCGTGTTTCCAATGGCATCCGCTGTAAAAAGCTGTATAAAGCTCCTAGATTACTTACAATTTTCCACAGCTCATATTGTCGGGAGTTTTTTGTTCACTGAAATTTCTTGGAAAGAGATTTTCCCAGTGTTTCATGAGCAGAACTATCCAAAAACAGTACAGCCCATTGAAAATATGCATGTCTGTCCCTCCCAGCCTCGCTTTCATAAAAATCAAAGATGGCACTGCTGTGAATAAGGTCAATGGAGCAGTTTCAGACTCATATTCTGACTGGAATCTGAGTATGACGACGTCAGGTTACTACAAAGTGTCATTACACAAGAACGTGAAATGGGGCGCTTTCAGGAACACTGTTGTTGCGCAGTCGCTGTTAATTGCATCACAATTGTCTTTTTGTATTAGCTGCCAACATACTAATAAATACGTCACAACTATGTCTGTGCAGAAAGAGTTGGTGAAATGTTTCAAATGAATTGAATGAATCAGTGACTTTGCACTGCTCTGACCTCGGCGCTATGCACTTATGGAATAAAAACTGAACTGCAACAAATGTTTTTTTATATTTATTCTGTTTATATTCATTAATAATGGAGTCTAATATTTTAGTCTATATTTTAAATCTATGTGGCATCAAATCATTTTCAAAATCTGTTGGAGGCTGGCAGCTTCTGGCTGGTGGTGTTTTGGACTGCCTGTCACAGTGTAAATGGCAGATAGTTTTCTGAAGTGTATTGATATCTTTAGCCTGATAAAGTGTCTAATTTTAGTAGAGCTGTTGCTGGAGCTGGTAGGAACTGCAGCTTTGAAAAACAAATTTCAAGCAGCCTAAACCGGCCCACATAGCAACATTTTGACGTCCCAGATCCGGCCCACATGTGGCAAACAGGAGTGAGCCACCCCTCTTTCCACGTGGGCCAGATGTGGGCCGGATCTGGGACGTCAAAATGCATTCTTTTAGTATGACAGATTTTCTGCACGAACTTGGTGTGCGAGGGGGTTGCTATAGGAAGTAGGCTAGTATATTAACGAACGCAACTTTCACGCGCATCTGATCGACAAATAAAAAAAGTGGTTTGACTTATTTCAGACGCGGCAATTAGAATTTAAAATGGACTGAGCAAAGCTCTGCATAGAATCTTAACGTGTGATACCGTGCTCACTGACACGCATACGCAAGAACCACGGTCACTCGCACGCTCATAATATTTGTAAGAGCTACTGCATAATAATATACACTCACCTAAAGGATTATTAGGAACACCTGTTCAATTTCTTATTAATGCAATTATCTAATCAACCAATCACATGGCAGTTGCTTCAATGCATTTAGGGGTGTGGTCCTGGTCAAGACAATCTCCTGAACTCCAAACTGAATGTCAGAATGGGAAAGAAAGGTGATTTAAGCAATTTTGAGCGTGGCATGGTTGTTGGTGCCAGACGGGCCGGTCTGAGTATTTCACAATCTGCTCAGTTACTGGGATTTTCACGCACAACCATTTCTAGGGTTTACAAAGAATGGTGTGAAAAGGGAAAAACATGCAGTATGCGGCAGTCCTGTGGGCGAAAATGCCTTGTTGATGCTAGAGGTCAGAGGAGAATGGGCTGACTGATTCAAGCTGATAGAAGAGCAACTTTGACTGAAATAACCACTCGTTACAACCGAGGTATGCAGCAAAGCATTTGTGAAGCCACAACACGCACAACCTTGAGGCGGATGGGCTACAACAGCAGAAGACCCCACCGGGTACCACTCATCTCCACTACAAATAGGAAAAAGAGGCTACAATTTGCACGAGCTCACCAAAATTAGACAGTTGAAGACTGGAAAAATGTTGCCTGGTCTGATGAGTCTCAATTTCTGTTGAGACATTCAGATGGTAGAGTCAGAATTTGGCGTAAACAGAATGAGAACATGGATCCATCATGCCTTGTTACCACTGTGCAGGCTGGTGGTGGTGGTGTAATGGTGTGGGGGATGTTTTCTTGGCACACTTTAGGCCCCTTAGTGCCAATTGGGCATCGTTTAAATGCCACGGCCTACCTGAGCATTGTTTCTGACCATGTCCATCCCTTTATGACCACCATGTACCCATCCTCTGATGGCTACTTCCAGCAGGATAATGCACCATGTCACAAAGCTCGAATCATTTCAAATTGGTTTCTTGAACATGACAATGAGTTCACTGTACTAAAATGGCCCCCACAGTCACCAGATCTCAACCCAATAGAGCATCTTTGGGATGTGGTGGAACGGGAGCTTCGTGCCCTGGATGTGCATCCCACAAATCTCCATCAACTGCAAGATGCTATCCTATCAATATGGGCCAACATTTCTAAAGAATGCTTTCAGCACCTTGTTGAATCAATGCCACGTAGAATTAAGGCAGTTCTGAAGGCGAAAGGGGGTCAAACACAGTATTAGTATGGTGTTCCTAATAATCCTTTAGGTGAGTGTAATACAGTAATAATAAAAAATATAATAATAATAATAATAGAGCAGCCTAAAAAATATATTAACCTGAAATTCTTCTTTCTTTTTCATTCTTTTCCTTTTCTCACCACCCGACTCGTGTCTACTAAATTATTTGCACATTTTTTTCTCTTCCTCACATGAGCAGCTAGAGCAAACGCACGGTGGAGCGAGCCCGCAGAACATAATACCGAAATTCGAAAAATAATAATAATAATTTGCAAAAACATTTCATGTGACCTTGATTATGCATAATCATGAGACAGCAGGTATTTTATGTTATAGATGTTGGGTGGAAAAACAGTAGCTAATAAAAAAATTGACAAAAACTAGCCTATATATAAGGGCCTGTAGAGGCGCGATGCCCTGTGCTGTCGGTCGCACACTTGGCACAGCCTGGGTGTGATGGTCCTGGGTGTGACATTTTCCCAAACATTTCCCATCTCCTTCTAAGCGCTCAACCAATCACAACACACTTGTCCACCGACCAATCAGAGTGCATTGTGCTTTTCAGAAGGAGGGGCTTCATAGAGACTGGGAAGAGAGGAGCTGCAACAATGGAGAATATGGGGAAAATAATCAACATTCAAGCAGGAAGAACTGTTCTAGCAGAGCCCAAAAACAACATCTTGACTTTGTAAAAGGGAATAATATGCCTCTTGAAATTAAGGTTCCCTTTCAAGGACGATTGACACTGTGGGAACGCTCTGCGTGATTGCGTCGTGAAGCGCGAGTGAAATCAGTCCAGTGGTGTGACGGAGGTCAGAGGTGGGTAACGTCACCAACCCGGAAACTATAAAGCCTGACCAAACAGTGTAACGCTATAGCTTCTGTGTCTTCAGCAAGTCGCTCTATGTGAATCATTCTGTCTTATTTGGTGTTGTCTGTCTTTCATATATTAAGGTGAGCAAACAGCAGTTTAATTTGTGTGTGCACCCCTGCCCACACTACGGACACACACAATCTTTGTGTTGTTTGTTTGGGAGTGGAGAATGCACAGGCAGCGTTTGAGTTTCAGACTGTGAACAGCTTCCGCTCCGGCTCGGGTTCCTCAGAGTTCGAAGTCTCGCTGTTGCAGAGGCACAGTGGCAATCTATCATGGGGATCGCGAATGGATCTATCAGTGGACTAACTTGTAAGACTAGTCAGTCTTGTAAGACAGAGGTCTTCAACCCTGCTCCTGGAGGCCCACTGCCCTGCAAAGTTTATATTCAACCTGCTTCCACTTTTTTTTTTTTAAGCAATTATCCTGAAGACCTTGATTAGCTGGTTGAGCCTGGTCCAGGTGTTTGATTAGGGTTGGAGCGAAACTGGAGCGAAGGACAGTGGGCCTCCAGGAGCAGGGTTAAAGACCTAAGGTCTAGTATTGCATAAGGTTATGCATCCGCCATTAGGACATTAGGATGTTTACGCACCTTAAGTGGGAAGAAAAGTTTTAAGGGCGTGTATGTAGGGGAGAGCGGGGCACAAAGTAACGTTTTTATACTTTCTCGGTTTGTGTAAATCTACTTATGGTTCAGAGTATTTATTTTTTCCCACATTAATTTCACACATGCCTAGTACAATTATGTGGTTTTGTTTTATTAATACAGTATATACTTTTTTCTTGATATACCCCGAAAGAATGGAAGTGAAATGTGACAACATGCCCCATAGGTGTGGTACATTGTAACATGTGAGGGGCACATTGTAACATGACCATATGACAGCTTAAAATGTTATCATGATCTAATAAAAAAAATATGTAAGACAAACTAAAATATTTTCTTTTTCATATAAAATAATGGCATTTTTTAATAATTAAATATAAACTCTTTTTTGAGTTTTGACTACAAACACAGGAAAACACAGCTATACAACATAGTTCAAAACAAATAAATAATTAGTAATTTCTGAACATTGACTCTCAGTCTTTATTCACCATTTTCTCATGTTTTCTCAATAGAATTAATAAAAGTATAGAATATAACAGCATATTTCTAATAGGGGCACATTGTAACGCAGTGTGACAACATGCCCCACTTGCACAACTGTGTCTTCTTCACGGCTAGTGTCTTCTGCTAGTTAGCGAAGCATTAAAGAATTATCTCAACTGTTAAATAACATATTGGAGATTAAAATAATATCAGATTTGTCTAATTTGAAATAAACACAAAAAATAGAGATGAAAAATTAACTTAAGCAAGAAATTTACTTTTGCTATAGTTTAATAAATGTCTATGGATATCTTCCAAAAAAAAATATTAATTTTGGCGCAATTTTTTCTCTATATAGTGTTGATATGACAACTAGTAAATACACCAAGTTTCGTCATGCTAGCACAACCCCTGTTTTATTAGAACTGTCTGTTTCCAAGGAATAAGAAAGTCTGAACACACGATTTACTGCAAACTTATCAGGGCACCGACATGAACCTCCGTAGAGTTATTACACAGCATTCTCACATTAAAGAAGATTATCTGAGTGTCCAGTGAGAAGATTGATTTAAATAGTTTTGTAAGCCATTATATTGGGTGTGACGGTGGACTGACTGTCTCCCTCTTGCACATACCCCGCATTCTCCAGCGCGCGCCCGAAGCCCCGCCCCCGCCCCGCTTCGCCCCGCCCCGCCCCCGCTGACCGTTAGTCAGTCCGTGACCGTGTGTGTCAGAGAGAGTTCCGCGAGTAACTGCTGGAGAAGCGGCCGGAGAATGGCGAAGCTCCGCGGGATCTCACTCTTCTTGGTGCTGCTGAGTCTGGCGGTGAGCAAAAAGATTAAAAAGTTGTTTCCAATGTTCATGCTGACACGAATATAGTCTTAAAACTGTTGTGTGTATCCTTAAAGTTTCGTTTGTTTCATTTTGATTGTTTTCTAAACACTCTTTCATCAACACTCTTTCATCAAGAATCTGTGCTAATAAGAGAATTGTTTTATATGTGATTTAAGAGCGTACATGGTTGTTTTCTGTTTATATTAACTTGTGTGTGTGTGTGGGTGGGTGTGTGTTTGTTCTTTCTGCTGGTCAATCTTACACAGATGTGTGATAAGTTAGTCTGAGAGGGGATATGAGTGTGTTATTAATCAACTTTAGGAAAGAAATATACTGAAGAACTGTAGGCTATAGCCTTTGTCACACTCATACTCTGTTTTTATGGAGACAGACATTATTGGTAGGTTAAACTATTGTATTACCAGATTCCCAGAGGAAGAGAGCATAGGCCTAATCTTACTCAGGGTGGGAATTACAGAGTTGTTTGAAGAAGTCAAAACAAAAGGTTGGCAGTCTTAAAATTTGGCTATTATTATTTTTTCTTATGGCGAATCTTCAACTTTGGCACTTTATGTAGCAACCAGGTAACTTAGTGCTGGGCGGTATGACCAAAAATCCATATCACGGTATTTTTCAAAATTATACCGGTTTCACATGACGGTTTTTATTTTTCAAGCATTGACTGGGTGTTAACCACATTTTCTGCTGAGTGAGAGAGGAAACACTGCAGTAGATTGACTTAGCATGCCATATTTTATGGTCATGAGTGAACATTATAGAAAAAAAATCCACACTAGTATTAGGCTAATACAGGTTTGCAAGGCTGTTTACAAAGAGGTCCAGCAGGAGGCGCTGTAGGAGCGGCAGAAACAGCAGTTTCCCCGGTAACGCAGAAACAGCGGTTTCCCCTGTAAAGCCGCTTGTCCACCAGCGTCCGATCAATTTTTGTTCCGACGCGACGCCTGTGACGTTTTCGCTGCTTGAAAATGTACTTTAAATATGAAACCATAGCAACGCCCATACACAAATTCTCGCCGCCGAGTTTCCATTGGCTGCTGCCCCGCATTTTGACGCTCTCATTTGCATAAAGTATCCACCGAGATACTTTTTTGCAGCGCCGCTGTTGACCAAATCGACGCGACGCGACCCATCATGCTTTGCGGGGTCGTTTTTGCTGCCTGACGTAGTTCCATAGGAAATGAATGGGCTTTGGCGTCGCGTCAGAAATGGAGACGCTGGTGGACAAGCGGCTTAACGCAGAAACAGCGGTTTCCCCGGTAGCGCAGAAACAACGGTTTCCCCGGTAATGCAGAAACAGCGGTTTCCCCGGTAACGCAGAAACAGCGGTTTCCCCGGTAACGCAGAAACAACGGTTTCCCCTGTAGTGCAGAAACAGCGGTTTCCCCGGTAACGCAGAAACAGCGGTTTCCCTGGTAACGGCTGTCAAAGCAACGCAGAGCTCATAAACACTGCTTTATCAGGAAAGATAAAGAAAGATTAAATGAATATAACATTGAAACTTTTCTAAAGACCGTCAGTTCACTTCAAAGATACATTCATTTAAAAACACCCGCGCTGCGTTTTGACTGTGAAACGTGCAGTGCTCATGTTTATTCAACGATGTCAAAGCCAAGCACAAATAGATTTTCCAAAAGGCTGTGTTAATATTGTGAACCAATGTATGGCAAACACATTGAAATATAATTTGACATTTATCAATTAGCCTATAGTTTAACATATCCATCTTCACTATCGCGCTTAGTAACACACACACAGCTGTGCAATCGCTTTAGTGCCTGGTTACAAATCAGACAAAATCGCATTATTATATAAGTCGTTTGAACTACGTTATAACACCCATTAATGTTTTTTAACTTATATGTTTCATATACTAGCATATAACCGAAGCTATAGATTGCGAAGTTAAACATTTCTCATTCTTAGTGTTTTTTTTTTTAGTTAGCTTACATAGTAGTATAGCATACAGCTATGAAACATGCATATTAGGCCTACGTCTTATTGCTTAATAACAATTAACATGTCGCAAAACATACCTAAAAATGCAATTTCTTTCACTTTAACTATATAAATAATCAGGATAAGGGGTTAAAAATAATAATAATAATAATTAAGAGGTTTGATTGATTACATTAAGAATCGCAAGAACAGCTTTAGATCAGGCATACTAATACACTGTAAAAAAATATTTGTTAGTTTGACTCAAAAAAGTAAGTTAGGCTACCCGGTTGCCTTAAAATTGAGTTCATTGAAACTAAAAATGTGAGTTTTTACAACAAGTGATTTTGTTGGTTCAACTATTATTTTGTTATTTGAATCAAAGATAATTTTTTAACTTAACGTTGTTTTGTTGTCATAACTTAAGATTCAATATTGTATCAACTTATTCAAGCAATCAAAGGGTTTAAGTTAACTTAAATTTAAGTTCACTCAATTTAATTTAATATTATATGAACAAACAATTTTAAGTTCACTCAACTTAATCTTAACTACATATAGTTTGTTGTAACAATTAACTAAAAAAGTTTACATGGTTGCCTTAAAATTATGAGTCAAATCAACTTCAACACAACTTAACATGACAAAAGCTTTTTTGTTAAAGCAAATTATTCTGGAATAAAACAAATAAACCATAACTTTTAACATTTATTATAACATTCACAACAATATTAATTCATCAAATTGTCTGACAAAACTAGTCTAAATGAGTATGATAGAATTAACTGCTGCTTGAGTAAAAAAAAAATACACATTAAAGCAACAGGATACAAGCTGTTGCTATAAATGTCAAGCATGTGTGAGAATAAACAAATGTCAGTGTGATGACATTAACATCAGCTTGAATTAAGTGCAATAGAATTAAAAACAAAAACCCATTTAATGAACATGACACATGAAAATCATTTGCTCAAAACAATATTTTGTCTGTTCAATAAAACAAAACAAGTATGGAGTACTACTGGGGTCCTAAGCTGGGACTCAGCACTTCAGCACTTCACCACAGTGCAACAGTGAAATGTGACCCCTCTCAAACAGTGTCGCGCCGCGCCCCCGATCGTTGTTAAAGCGACATACACCGGTATTGCAGTATATAACAAAAATAAACATCGGTATGAACTGGTATGAACTGCTATACCTCCCAGCTCTACAACCAGGGAATAAGTTTTCTTAAAACTAACACAAACTTCATTTACACTAGTTTATTTTTATTTTTTTCAACATTTATCTTTGCTACTTTCACATTCCAGTCGTCCCATAGTTGTGAATTTGTTTCCATCATCCCATACAATGTAGCCTCAACGTAGCTGTTATGATCCCTGTCTGGTGTTCCCCTTGACTTGTGTGGACTTTTATGTTATTTCCTGTTCGGTGCCAAGTTTTGTAGTCCTTTGTAGTTTTTCTTGTTTATTAGTCCCTGATTGTTCCCAGGGTTGTTTGCCAATCTCCCCTTGAGTGTATTTATACCCAAGTGTTTCTCATGTTCTTTGTCTGGTGTTGTCCTTTGTTGGATGTGTTTGGTGATGCTCATTCGGTTCCCTGATGTTTATTTTGTTATTAAACTATTTCTGCATTTGGATCCAACTCTTCTTTTGTTTTTGAGTTCACCTAGCGTTACAGTAGCCTGAGCAGAATATTTTTTATTGTGCATCATGTCCAATTGAGCTGTAATTCTGTCAAATTATGAAAAAAAAAAGTGTAAACTTATTATTTAATTGCATATATTTTGTATTCTTAAATCTGTTTTACTCCTAAAAGCTTATCCAGTGTAGTTTATCACATTATTTGGGACACTGATGTGCTTTTGTGTTTGTGTAGATACTGAACACTTCAGCTTCTGGAGGACAACAGAAGAAAATCAGGCAGAAGAGAGAATGGATAATCCCACCCCAAAGACTGATGGAAAATAAGGATTATACGGATCGGGAATACATAGCCAAAGTAAGATCTTCATTGTTTTTTTTTTGTTTTTTTTCTGCAGTGTTTTTTTGGGGAATAAACCCTAGTGAAAAATAAATATACTTAAATGTATTTGAAATACATTTATTTTATGCTAAGTATAGGCTACTACAAATACATTACATATGTAATTAATATAAATACCCTGCAATTGTACTGTTGGTATACTAAATTGGTATACTTAAAGTCTGCTAAATTGGAACTAGTAATTTTGTGCTTAATGTACTTTAGTTATCTGTAAATTGTGCTGAGGTCCAACTAAAGATATACTTAAGTATATTTGATTGTGCTAAAATGGAGCTATTGATCGTATACTTTAGGCACACTTTAAATATCTTGCATTTAAATTATACAGTGATCATACTATCCCTACTAATAGTCATATTAAACACTTATAAAGTTTTTTTCCAAATTGCTTACATACAATTTCTGAAACTATGGCTCTATTTATCTAAACTATTTCTTGAAACTAAACACACACACACACAACATGCAAACCATCAGACATCTCTTGCAAAAGCAAACACTTCATTCAAAACTATTTTAACTCATTCAAAAATGGTGTTTTTGCATAGTAACTCTACACACAAACATCAAATGATTAGCCACACAAACACAACAAACACAGATGTGAAAAATGTAAAACACTTCTATCTTGTGTCTTTTGCTTGTTCAGTGTGCAGTGAGTGTACAAGAGTGTGTCACACGCACATGTATGTGCCAAAAATACACCGTATATACAGTATGTGTGCACAACAGATACATTTTACACTTATGGAACTGAGCTCAATCAATACTGAACTGACTTGAGCTGAATATTGACATATGTGCTGATGTTCATGTGCATTTTATCTCATAAATACATTCTTTCCGACATGACTTTAAAACACTGTAACTGCCAAAGCTAAACCTTGACCTCCATTGGCCTGCCCAACGTCCTATCATTGGTTGAACCAGAAGTTGACACGTCAGACTGTTGTATGCTTATAGACCATAAAGCCAATGCATCACACTCACCAACAATCGCTTTTGCTTTACTTTAGCTAAAGAACCGAACTCGCTAGAGTGCACACTATTGGGGATCTGTGTTGCAGATTTGACACATTTGTCAGAAGGAAACCTTTATAGTCGTTGCAGCAAAAGACACAAGTCTCATCATGTACTTCAAATCTGAGAATAATTTCTTTAGATGATGGCGCTATGTATTCTTTTTTTCTTTATGTAAGACTTTCTTTTTGTGCAAACCAAAGAAACTGTGAGGAATGAACTGAAATAGTTTATTTCTGCTGACTGGTGCTGTAAGGACAGAATTTCCAAACACAACTTTTGCCCACAGTGCAAATGTAACAATGAGCAATTTGCAAATAAAATGATTTAATTTGTTAAATATTTAAGCATAAAATATTTAAGTAATATTTAACCTTTTCAAAAATGTATCCACACTTTGAATATCAGGTAGGCTATTGCTTAATTCAATTCAGATTTATTTCTATAGCACTTTTCACAGTTTTGCATGGTTGCAAAGCAGCTTTACATAGGCAACATATAGAAAGTAGATACAGAAGTAAAGATATGTAATTATGACAAATAAAGAAAAAACAACATAGCCTATAGTCAGTTTGAAATAGTGAAAAAAAAATCATGTATGCCTACCTGATCAGAGGTTTGTTACTTTAGTGTATTCCTAATACACTCCAATGCACCTACTGTAGTGCATCTTTTCCCATTAAAGGAAATTTAATGTCAAATAAAATGTCAAATACTCTCTGTGGTCATTAAAAAAATCCCAAAAAAGAGTAGGGGTATAACCCCGGCATCCTGGCCAAATTTGCCCCTTGGCCTCTGTCCATCATGGCCTCCTAATCATCCCCATATACACTGATTGGCAGTAAGATGGTGTGTGGTGGGCATTCTGGCGCAATAAAAGTGTGTTATCAGTATAATAGTAATGTATGTTAAACACTCTTACAGTGTAATTGAATTGCAATTGTAATGTCACCAAAAAATATTTGAAGTTTATGCTGAGTGAATTCTAATTCAATTTTTGAATTCTATTTCAAAACTAAAAAACAAGAGTATATTTAAAGTGTACTTGAGGAGGCCTATACTTGGAATAGTTCCACTTTAGCACAAACAAGTATATTAAATACAACTTTAATTGAACTTCAGCACTGCTTTTGTACAACTAAAATGCATTTAATACAAAATTAGTTTTTCCAATTTAGCAGACTTTAAGTATACCAATGTATAGCATGCCACAAATACATTTAGTTATACTAATTAGTACATGCAAATAAATTGTGCTTAAGTATACTATCTTTTCACTAGGGAACACTTCAGGTTTTTTTTTATTAAATAGAGCAACAGGAAATAATGAGAATCTCTCCAGATCAAAAAATTATAAGCACTTTTCCAGATGCTCCTTTTTTAAACCCATATTAAAGAATGACATTTATTTGATTTCAGATCCGTTCAGACGAGGAGACCAGGACAAGTATCCGATATTCACTGAGTGGATCAGGGGCGGACCAGCCCCCCGTCAACCTGTTCATTGTTAACAAGGAGAATGGCTTGGTCAGGATCACTGGAGTGTTGGACAGAGAGAAAACTCCCATTTATTACGTGAGCAGCCCTTTCATCTTTCATGCACGCCTATAAACGTTTATTGCATGGGTGTCTGTCCTTCCCTGAGTAATCTATGAAAGTGTACTGATGACTCAGTATGAAAGATAGCAGCTCGCAGCAACATTTCACAGGAGAGCTTCATTGTCATGAAGTGGCGAATGTCATGCATTCTGTCTGAATGACAAGATCACTAAATGAGGTGCGGCTCATACTTAGCCTTAGCACACGTTAAAGAGAGGGAAAGTAAAGTCTGTGCGAAAGAAATAATGATACGTTAATAAGTTCAAATTTAAGTTGAAATGAAACAAGAATAAATGTGGGGCTTGATTTTGTCCATGGGGAATTGATTGAATGGTTGTGGTTTGCTATTGGTGGATCTCATTTGAGTGACAGGTTGCCTGCAAGAGGGAGGGGAAGATATTCTTATTAAATATTACGTGGTATAAAAAAAAAAAACCTAGTATACTTTGGACTCAAGCCGTGAGTTAAATATGTTGATTTACACAGCTTACATGAACATGATCATCACTAGGCGACAAATGAGTTGCTTATCAAAGTGAAGCTAGCTAATGTGAAGGGATAGAGAGAGTTTGTGCTTGTGGATCAGAGTTCACACACTTCAACCGAGCAGATAAACAGCATTTACTGAGAGGAGATCTGATTGGGGAGCTTTTATGATATTCTGATACTTTTAGCACACCCTGGTTTATCCTCTCTATCAGGACTGCCTATCATATTTTAGTTCATTTGACGGGGTGTCATGTCATTTGTGTTGCATTGTTCTCATTGAATGCCGTTTTGGAAAACATATTTGTTATGGGAGGATGATGTGTAAGAGTAAGGAGTAAGGGTGGGGAAATATGAATGCCTGCCAATAAATAAGAATTTATACTGAAAAATGAATGGCTGATGATAAACATTAAGTTGCCAAATAGTTTGTGAGAATATATCCAATTTCACAACTTAACTTTCATGTCACCAAAAACCAGTTTGAACATGTTGAAATGTTTGGTGATTTCCTGTATTCCAGCTTCGAGGGGTGGCAAAGTTTCTGGATGGGAGTAAAGCTGAGAAGGATATTGAGTTAAGAATCGTGGTGCAGGATGAGAATGACTGCACTCCTGTGTTCAACTTGACTTCAACTGGATCTGTTCCTGAGCTGAGCGCCATAGGTACTGGGATAATTCATGAAACTCATGAAATTGCTTCGATCATTTGAAGTGTTCAAATTGTTTGTACAGCTGACTAAATGAAGAGTTGCATTATGAATTAGATTCATGATTTGTCAGGCTAGTGGTCTAAGTTTCATTTAAAGGTGACGTGGGTTTAAAAAAAACAACCTAAATGTGCATGCAACATTACCATAACTCATCAACATGGCAGAAAAAGTGACGGGTAACAGAACATTCTCATTTTCCACTAGATATTTTCCACTACATCTCATCAGCAATTTCGCTTTTAGCACGCTCTGCAGCAGCTGACCACTAATGAGCGAATGTACAGTGACGTGACCAGATTCAAACTGTGCTTTCGCGCTATGGCTGGCGCTGAGCCAAAGACAGATGTGCTCAGCGCTTGTCATATATCACAACTATTCAGTGTTTTTAACCACATAATGTTTATTTTAGGTTTCAGACATTTAAATACAAATAATTTGCAGCAAAACAATACATTTATAGTTTGTAAAATACACAATGGTGTCTATGGAAGCAGCAATAACAATCCATTCAAATATATTTGCCGACGTGTTTTATTCATATCAGATACACTGTGTTAGTAACTATAAAGTTTACTCTATTCTTCTCCCAGTTCACCGGCCACTTACTTTCATGTATTTCAGGAGAAACTGATGAATTCACGTGCTGTAATAAATCCAACAGTGATGCCGCCTCAACATCGTGAATGTCTGTCAGCCATCGCAATGGACTGTAAGACGCTTTGGATAAAAGTATGTAAATAGGGTTGGGCCGATAGACGATGCGTCTATCGGCCCAACCCTATTTACATACTTTTATCCAAAGTGTCTTACAGTTAAGCAATATAACAAGCGTTTAATCTTAAAAAGGCAATAAATACGCAAGTGCCAGTAATGCAAAGTTTCAGTCATCGTTCAAGATATTATAAGCTAGAACAAGGAATAATGAGAGCATAGAGATTTTTTTTTTTTTTTAGCAGGATGCAGTTAAGTGCTGTGAGTCCTTTCAAGCTACAATTGGAGGAGAATTTGCACCACTCCTAATGATTGATGAGGATGTTGAAGCTATGACAACTACCTTCAACACAGTCATGAGGGAAACTGCCAGAGACATCATTGGCCCCCATCGCTCAAAGAACAAACCTTGGGTTACAGAAGAGATTCTTGAAATGTGTGATACCCGGAGAAATCTCAAAACTAGGCACACAACTGTGGCAGCAGAATACCATGAAATCAATAAAAAGATCAGAAAAAGCATGAAAAAGGCTAAATAAGATTGGACAGGACAGCAGTGCTTAGAAATAGAGAATAGTTTGAAGAAAAACATCAGCAGAAAAGCATTCCAAACTGTGAAAGACCTAACTAAACAAAACAAAAAACTATCAAAAATCAGTTCCATACCAGGTAAAGACGGGAAATGCCTCACTGAGGAAAGCAACCCAGTGCTATGACAACAACACCGGCCCTCCTGGCCAATAAAACAGACCGGCCAGATTAGCCAATCCGGGCATGTCACTATTTGTCATTAACTTTGTCGGTAACACTTTAGAATACTGTATCTTACTTACTGCATAACTAATAAGGAATTATTGAGGAACTAATAGATAATTATTTATTAACACTTAAGTCACTACTGTTAACTACTAAGGAAGATGTGTTAACTAATTAGTATGTAATAGAATTGTATGATTGTGTTAAGTTTCAGTTAGTTAATCAATAACTAATGAATTATGTCATAACTCTTGAAGAACTATTATTAATTATCTATTAATTAATGTGCAAGAAAAATAACTAAGAAGTAACTACTAATGAACAGTCATACACAGTGGTTACTACAATAAACTGTTTTATTTTAGCAGTGGAGTGGTGGATGAAGTACACAAATCAAGTACTTGAGTAAAAGTACAGATAACCCAATAAAATATTACTCCAGTAAAATGATAAACTATTGGCCAATTCATTTTCAAAATTACCTTAGTAAATATACAAAGGTAATTACTTAAAAAGTAAAACGCACTGATCAATGTTTTTTATTTTATTTTCTAGCCAGTTTTAGTCATTCTTCAGCACTAATAAGAAAGATAAGTGCAGACATTTACTAGGCTATATATTGATCTGCAAATAAGCAAACTTTTTATTTAATTAGCAAAATGTATCATAATGTATGATAACTTATCTATTTTACAAAGGTTTAGATAATACCGTTAATAATGTGTTTTTTACAGTAAGTTTGATTTGAGTCAGAAGTATGTGGTAATTCTGTATTAATTACTAATGAGTTCCCTATATTCTCACTTTAGAATACTGTTCCAGGTTCCAAGTAATTCCTGAAGAATTATCTAATAATTATTTGTTAATTACCAATTAATTTCCTTATATGTTCACTTTAGAATACTGTTTCAGGTTATAAGTAGCCTAATTCCTGGATAATTATTTGATAATTATTTATTAATTACTAATGAGTTCCCTATATTCTCACTTTAGAATACTGTTCCAGGTTCCAAGTAATTCCTGAAGAATTATCTAATAATTATTTGTTAATTATCAATTAATTTCCTTATATGTTCACTTTAGAATACTGTTTCAGGTTATAAGTAGCCTAATTCCTGGATAATTTTTTGATAATTATTTATTAATTACTAATGAGTTCCCTATATTCTCACTTTAGAATACTGTTCCAGGTTCTAAGTAATTCCTGCAGAATTATTTGATAATTATTTATGAATTACAAATAAGTTCCCTATATTTTCAGTTTCCCTCAGTCATTGCCTCAAACATGAATTTACTCAATGGCATTCTATGCTGAGGAAAACAGACACACACAGTACTGTATATAAAATATAAAAACTAATCTGAGGTTAGTTTTGTATGACTGTTCATTAGTAGTTACTTCTTAGTTATTTTTCTTGAACCTTAATTAGTAGATAATTAGTAGTAGTTCTTCAAGAGTTATGACAGAATTCATTATTTATTGATTAACTAACTGTTACTTAACACAATCATAAAAATATATTACATACTGATTAGTTAACACATCTTCCTTAGTAGTTAACAGTAGTGAAGAAGTAGTTAATGAATAATTACCTATTAGTTCTTCAATAATTAATTATTAGTTATGCAGTAAGTAAGATACAGTATTCTAAAGTGTTACCACTTTGTCTTCTCAGCGCTTATCTCCATTCCAAACCTAGAGGATGTTTCATCCAGGTTTTCACTAAGGCGGCCAGCTCAGCTTCGCTACCAGCTAGTCCATCAATGTCGTCTGCAAATCGGAGATTGGTGATGTTTCTTACTCCAATGCTGACTGTGCCACAGTGGTTCTCTAGGGCATCACTCATGATGCAATCTAAATATATATTAAAGAGCGTGGGTGACAAAAGGCAACCTTGCCATACGCCTTCTGTTGTGCAGAACCACTGTCCCACAGAGCCCTAGGTGACTACTGCACTGCTGGCCTTATCAAACAGTCTGTGGCCAGTTGCATAAACTGTTAAGACTAGTCTTACAAGTTAGTCTTCCAATTTTATTCTTTAAGACTGTTAATAACTTTCTAAAGTCAGTAACATAAAAACGTAGATTGGTCTAATTTGACACCGAACAGTAAGACTGATTACCCCTAACTAACTTCTAGTAGATCATACTAGTTCTTAAGACACAGTCTTAACATAATGGCTATGTTTATGCAACTGGCCCCTGGTGTTGTTGGTTATCTTTTGTCCCATGGTGTACTTCTTCATTGTTGCCCATAAAGCATCATGCCAGACTCTGTCTCTGTGTTGCAAGTACTTTGGTACTTTGGTTCCACTCTATTCTTGATGAGTTCTGCTGGGATGTTGTCTACTCCAGCTGCCTTCCCACTCTTCAGCGAACTTACTGTTGCCTCAACCTCTTCTTTGAGAATGGGGAAGTTGTCATAATTTGAGGACTCTGATACCTCAAGCACTTCTGGGTGTCCTTTGGTCTGATGGTTATAGAGTTGATTGCCAGTACTCAGTCCATCTGCCTATAATGTCACTTTCCCTACATAGGCTCCAGTCACAGCTCAGCCCCACTATTTATTATTATTATTTTCTCGCAGCCCCACAAAAAAAAAGTCAGTTGTTAGAGATGTGCGAACAAAAAATATGAGATACAAAACACGGATAATAGTAGCCTTGGTGCAAAGGCGGCGCTGAAAAGGCCAGAATAATAAAAAATCTCTAGAAACTCAAGCGGCCAAATAGCCTACGAGTCAGGTCCGTACCCACCATTGAGGTCCCAGAGGTCCGTATACACAGAGGAGTGTATAATGAACGTTGTGAAATAATTGCCTAATATTAACTCTAATTTGGTGCAGCAATGATTCGCACATCGCGACGATAACAGACCTTCTCATCTGAGCTGCTTCAGCACTCAAAACCCGCTCGTCGGCAATGTCAAAATGTTTGAGATGACCAATCAAAGCAAGCGGGATTTATGTTCACAGAAGCACGAGCCGAGCATGAATCCCAATGCGATGCTTCATGAGATAAGATGCAAGTGGCTAAACTAAACAGCTGTTTTGGAAGGGGAGATTTACAGGTAAAGGTAAAGAGTCAAGTCAAGTCATCTTCATTTACAGTATATAGTGCTTTTTAGTCCAGGCAAAGTAACTCATTTTGGAGCCAAAAATAGAACTAATTGTAAAATAATTTTTTTCAGCATAGATCATTTCTATGAGGTGTCCAGAACAACATACTAAAAGTCCTAAGAAATCCTAGTTGAGGAAATAAGTGAAATTCTCATCAATCCGAAATGTGTGCCAATAAGGCCAGGCAACAATACATCCCAATGGGGCTATTTTTTCCCTTTACTCCTATCAAAATGAAACTTTACACAATGAAAGTACCCATGAAAAGTACACATTTTTGTATTACAAGTTTTTTTAAAAATGAATTTTAATATGCAAATGAGCTATACACTAATCGAATATGCCCAAAATACACCCAAATAGGCTTATTTTTTTCCTTTACTCCTACCACAATAAAACTTTACACAATGAAAGTCTACAAGAAAAGTAAAACATTTTGTATTAGAAGTTTATTTGAAAATGATATACTAATCGAATATGCCCAAAATACACCCTAATGGACTTATTTTTTCCCTACTCCTATCACAATCAAACCTCACAGAGTGAAAGTATACATGAAAAGTAACATTTCTGTTTTACAAGTTTCTTTGAAAAATCTATTTTAAATATGCAAATGAGCTCAACACTAGGCCTAATTGACTTATGGGTGAGAAACCATAAAATCACAAGTAGAAAAAACAGGGGCCAAATAACTAACACATTCATGTCCATGCAGTAAGTAAACCTATGCATAAACACGATAAATTTGAAGTCACTTGCCACACTAACCTGGGTCACTTGCCACAAAAGACTTATATTGACCTTAAGAATTGATTGCACAATCTTGCCTCCAGTTGCTTTCTAAATTCTTTTTCTTTTCTTTTTTTTTTTTTTGCGAACAAGCCTTACCTAATGACATTCCTCCACAGATAACATCAGAAGAAAGTCAGAATAGCCATCTTAGTCATTAGTAACGTGGTGAGATAAAATTTTGGGCTGGTAGATTTACAAATGATTGGTATTGTTGGTAAGATTACGAGATTACAGGCAGAAGTCATTCTTACCAACTAAACGATTCACTCTCACACAGAAGACAGATGAAAAACCAGATTGACAGACATTCCAGCTCTTTAAAATAATTTTGCCAGACACCAAAACTGTACAGTATGCTTGGGTCTGCCGAGTCTGCAAATGTCTATGTCTGCTGGGAACGTTTGGCCAAGTCTCCTGTCAGAGAGATCTTCAACTCCTACCTCCGGCGGAGCTTCGACCAGATCCCGAGGGAGGCTGGAGATATTGAGTCCGAGTGGACCATGTTCTTCACCTCCATTGTCGAAGCGGCCGCTCGGAGCAGTGACCGTAAGGTCTCCGGTGCCTGTCGAGGTGGCAATCCCTGAACCCGGTGGTGGACACCGGAAGTAAAGAATGCCGTCAAGCTGAAGAAGGAGTCCTATCGGGCCTGGTTGACTTGTGGGACTCCTGAGGCAGCTGACGGATACTGGCAGGCCAAGCGAACTGCAGCCCGGGTGGTTGTGGAGGCAAAAACTCCGGCCTGGGCGGAGTTTGGTGAGGCCATGGAGAAGGACTATCTACTAAAGAGATTCTGGCAAACCGTCCGGCTCCTCAGGAGGGGGAAGTAGTACCCTACCAACGCTGTCTACAGTAGAGGTGGGCAGCTGTTGACCTCAACTGGGGATGTCGTTGGACGGTGGAAGGAATACTTCAAAGATCTCCTCAATCCCTCACGTCTTCCATTGAGGAAGCAGAGGCTGGGGGCTCAGAGGTGGACTCATCCATCACCCAAGCTGAAGTCACCGAGGTAATCAAGAAACTCCTCGGTGGCAAGGCACCGGGGGTGGATGAGATCCGCCCTGAGTACCTCAAGTCTCTGGATGTTGTGGGGCTGTCTTGGCTGACACGCCTCTGCAGCATTGCGTGGCAGTCGAGGACAGTGCCTCTGGGATGGCAGACCGGGGTGGTGGTCCCTCTTTTTAAGAAGGGGGACCGGAGGGTGTGTTCCAACTACAGGGGGATCACACTTCTCAGCCTCCCTGGGAAAGTCTACGCCAGGGTACTGGAGAGGAGAATATGGCCGATAGTAGAACCTCGGATTCAGGAGGAACAGTGCGGTTTTCGTCCAGGCCGTGGAACACTGGACCAGCTCTATACCCTCTCCAGGGTGCTGGAGGGTTCATGGGAGTTTGCCCAACCAGTCCACATGTGCTTTGTGGATTTGGAGAAGGCATGCGACTGTGTCCCTCGCGGCGCCCTGTGGAGGGTGCTCCAGGAGTATGGGGTCCGGGGTCCTTTGCTAAGGGCTGTCCGGTCCCCGTACGACCGAAGCAGGAGCATGGTTCGCATTGCCGGCAGTAAGTCAGACTTCTTCCCGGTGCATGTTGGACTCTGGCAGGGCTGCCCTTTGTCGCTGGTTCTGTTCAGAATTTTTATGGACAGAATTTCTAGGCACAGCCAGGGGCCGGAGGGTGTCAGGTTTGGAGACAACACGATTTTGTCTCTGCTCTTTGCGGATGATGTTGTCGTGTTGGCCCCTTCAGACCAGGAACTTCAGCATGCACTGGGACGGTTTGCAGCCGAGTGTGAAGCGGCTGGGATGAGAATCAGCACCTCCAAATCCGAGGCCATGGTCCTCAGTTGGAAAAGGGTGGCTTGCCCACTTCAGGTTGGTGGAGAGTTCCTGCCTCAAGTGGGGGAGTTTAAGTATCTTGGGGTTTTGTTCACGAGTGAGGGAAGGATGGAATGGGAGATTGACAGACGGATCAGTGTAGCTTCTGCAGTAATGCGGTCGATGTACCGGTCTGTCGTGGTGAAGAAAGAGCTGAGTCGCAAGGCGGAGATCTCGATTTATCGGTCAATCTATGTTCCTACTCTCACCTATGAAAGGACAAGATCCCGGATACAAGCGACCGAAATGAGCTTTTTCCGCAGGGTGGCTGGGCGATCCCTTAGAGATAGGGTGAGAAGCTCGGTCACTCGGGAGGAGCTCAGAGTAGAGCCGCTGCTCCTCCACATCGAGAGGGGTCAGCTGAGGTGGCTCGGGCATCTGTTCCGGATGCCTCCTGGACGCCTTCCCGGGAAGGTGTTCCGGGCGCGTCCCACTGGGAAGAGACCCCGGGGAAGACCTAGGACACGCTGGGGAGACTATGTCCTCGGTGTCCCCCCGGAAGAGCTGGAGGAAGTGTCTAGGGGGAGGGAAGTCTGGGCATCTCTGCTTAGACTGCTGCCCCCGTGACCCGGCCCCGGATAAGTGGAAGAAGATGGTATGGTATGGTACCAAAACTGCTTCTCTTTTTGTAGTTAGCAAGTATTTCAGACCAGGCGGGCCACACATCAGACTTCAACCGTTTGTAAATTAGTTTTGCTGTGTTATGAGAAGCTAGCAACAGCAATATGTAGGTTAGTTAAAGAAAAAGAAAAAAGAAAATAAAATAAAAAACACCAAAAAGAAACCTCCCCTGTTGTTGCTACCTTGTCGTGGTTGGGAAGCTTGTGTGCCTCCGTGACCCTGAAGACTATACTGGCGGGGGTTATACCCCTGGCAGGTACTACCAAGCCAGGCAGTTTTCAGGTTAGATGCCAGTCTAAAAGCAGCATTGCCATCACCCATTGGCAGTAGGATGATTGGATGAAGATTGGGCCAATGTATTTGTCATACATATGAATGGTGTTTCTGCCTATGCAAATTAGGACATATTCAATAAGTGTGGTGCTCATGTGCATATTCAAATTCATTTAAAAAAAAAAAAACTTGTAATACAAAAAAGTTACTTTTCATGTATACTTTTACTATGTAAAGTTTTATTGTGGTAGGAGTAAAGGAAAAAATTAAGCCTATTTGGGTGTATTTTCGGCATATTCGATTAGTGTATAGCTCATTTGCATATTAAAATTCATTTTCAAAGAAACTTGTAATACAAAAATATTTACTTTTCATCGGTACTTTCATTGTGTACAGTTTTATTTTGATAGGAGTAAAGGAAAAAAATAGCCCCATTGGGATGTATTGTTGCCTGGCCTTATTGGCACACATTTCGGATTGATGAGAATTTAACATATTTCCTCAACTAGGATTTCTTAGGACTTTTAGTATGTTGTTCTGGACACCTCATAGAAATGATCTAAGCTGCAAAAAATTATTTTACAATTAGTCTGTCGTAAAACGCTATTTTGCCTATTTAGCGATTGTTTCAAAGCAGCTTCACATTGATAATAGGAAAGAGACCGAGAGAAGAAGAAAGAGAGAAGGACATGGAGATGAGAGAGGAGAGCAGGTAGCCCATTGCATACTGTGCCCAGAATGAGAATAAATTTATTACAATGGATTCCTATTTAACACAGATATACTGTATATGTTCTTTGCCAATGACAGTGGAAACTATAAGCTCAATTTAACAACACAAGCACACACACATTTGAATCATTTCTTATTTAAGGTCATTCCCGTTTTGAATATGTGATTGTGTATAGTCAACAATAAGTAGAAACATTCTGCATTTTCATTTTGTAGTGTGGATCATTCAATGCAACATTTAAACTGATTCTCATGTTTAAGGATCTGTTATATGCTTGACAAAATAATTTATGCTACTGCCCACTGACATGCTTTTAAAGCTACTGTTGTCAATTTTGTTGGCCTCCAAACACCTTAAAATGCACGTCGCGATCAGGAAAATCTACATTTTCTCGGAGGGAGAAACAATAAATTACAAGGCTGTACAGAAGAGTGCACTATTGCAGACTTATATACTGAGGTTTTAATTACATTATTTTAACATAGTCAGTTGAGAACTAAAGTGGGCCGGTCTAAGGCATGAAACTCCAGGGCTGAAATTGAGTCCCACTCCGGCCGTGAATAGTGACAAGCAGATAACTACAGATCAATTTAAGTCAGAGGATAAGAACTGGAAACTGTGAGTACCATACCATACCTGTATGGAGAGACAAAAATATCTCTCTAAAAACAAAAATCAGACTTCTGCATGCACATGTTCTCTCAATATTCATATATGCCTGTGAGTCCTGGACCCTCACAGTAGAGTTGCAACAAAGTATCCAGGCACTTGAAATGAGATGCTATAGAACCATCCTTGCCATCTCTTACAAGGACCATATCACAAACAAAACGATGAGAAACATCATTAGGCGCAAAGCTGGCCAGTATGAAGATCTCCTCACTGTAGTTATAAAGAAAAGGCTGGAGTGGTATGGACATGTTGTCATGTCAAAAATCTGTCCACAACAATCCTCCAAGGTAGCCTCCCAGGTCGCAGAAGACAAGGCAGACAGAGAAAGAAGTTGGCTGATAACATCAGAGAATGGACTATGAAAAGCTTTGCAGAGACACAGGCACTAGAACATGACCGAGACAAGTGGAGGGACCTGGTCAGATGTTCAACATCGCAGCGACCACACCAGGTCATGGGACTGATGATCATGAGTTAAGTGCTCTCGGAAGAGATGAGTTTCAACACAGAGATAAAGTAAAAACTTTCTCATGTGCTGCACTGAGATGGCTCACGGGAGGTAAACTTCAGTCCGATTGCCACTGGCCTTGAGCTCTGTGACAATTGGCTGAAGCCAGAGCCAGTGGTGAAAGTCTCTGTGCGTGGAGTCCCCACCTCGTTTTGGAGATCTCCGGTCTGCAGTTATATCTACTTGCAGACAGTAGACATCCAGTGGCATACATCAGTAGAAAGCTGTATCCAAGGGAGGTACGGTATTCCACCATTGAGAAGGAGTACCTGGCAGTGAAATGGGCCTTAGATACCTTCAGGTACTTTTTTGTAGAGAGTTTACCATTGAAACTGATCATCGACCATTACAGTGCATGGACAGAATGCAGGAGACCAGTGCTAGAATTACCCTCTGGTACCTTTCTATGCAGCCTTATAAGTTTAACATCCAGTATGTGCCCGGAAAAAGTAATACCACTGCTGACTTCCTCTCCCGCTTACCAGCATGAGATCTTAGGTAAGGGTGTGTGTGATGGCCAGGATTTATGCCACACATAATTCTTATACATTCATCTTTGCATTGATCAATAAATAAAAGGACATTACTATTTTGGTTTGTTTAAAGATCTTGTTTTTGAGTTAGTGCACAGGCTTACTCAAAGCCAGTTAAAACCAGTTGAAAATCTAAAATTGGCTAAAATGGGATTTTCTTTTTTTTTAAAGTTCATTTTTTAATTAAGATGACTTGCAATGTTTAGTACCTGGTGTGTTGTGGTAATGGACCAGCCTAGTGATGAAGAGATTCAAACAGGAAGTTGATCTGTTTTTATGGGAATTCTAAAGGAAGTGAGAATGGAGGAATTATACTTTCCTAATCTGAAACTCAGTGGGCAGTTGGTTATCACCTTTTATAGTTTAAATATTTTCTATTGAGCTAGATCTAAAGGGAATTTCAATCAGATTGGAAGGGATGGTGCAGATCTGAAATAATCCAATGAGTGTAAAAAATATAATAACAAATATTATATCAATTTGATTTTTTTATTTTTATTTGCTTGCATATGCCTTATGAACTGGTCAGTGGAGGAGCCTGAATATTTACCAAATATTTTTATTTTTATTTATATCTCTTTTTAGATGTGTCATTGTAACGGATCCACTACTGGAGAATTTAGAATCCATTTTCTGGAGTTTATTAAACAAATCAGCAAGTCCAGGGCAAACAAACCAGACGTTAAACAGGAAATCGTAATCAGTGTCCAGACAGAAATCAAGAAACCCAAATAAGCAGTCCAAAAGCAAACAAACCCCAAAACAAGATCCAAAGACAGTAATCCAGAGAAAGGGTCATGCACATGAGACATGATAGTAGTCTGTAAAAAACAGGTTTTGCCTGGCATGTTTAGGATTCAAACTTTTTGCTTCATTGATGAACTCCAGATTCTTGTGATCTTAATGGTTACGCCTTCTTAACTTTGTTCATAACTGGCTATTCCAGAGACTGCCTTGAACTTATTAATATCCATAGCCATTCTGCTTGTTCAAATGACAGCCAAGAAAAAGAAAAAGAAAAAAAACACAGAAGAAACACAGAAGAGACTTGAAATTCACACTTCTCTAACTACACAAAATGATTGTTTGCTAGGTGAGGCTGTAGCACTGTTTTCACATGTTGAATGTATTCAGCTCTGGAAGAAAACATGCTTTACTTAGCAGTAAAGCATGTCAAGAATGCCATTATTCTGGAGTTAGTAAGATACGGGCTGTTAGTGAGACAAAAGAGTATAATCCCATACTCATACTTGAAAGTCAGCAGGGGGTATTTATTATTCAAGGTAGCCAAGACTTGGTCTTAGTTCAGTGTCAGTCAGATCAGTCAAATCAGTAAATAATTGATCAGCCACAACGTTAAAACCACTGACAGTTGAAGTGAATAACATATCGTTATCATGGCACCTGTGAAAGGGTGGGATATATTAGGCAGCAAGTCAGTGAACAGTCAGTTCTTGAATTTCATGTGTTGGAAGCTGGAAAAATGGGCATGTGAAAAGACCTCTGACAAGGATGACTGGGTCAGAGCATCTCCAAAACAGCGAGTCTTGTGGGCTGTTTCCAGTATGCAGGAGCTTTTAAAGTTGTGGCTGATCGGTGTATGCTATGCAGGTCACTTTAAAAAGTAAATACTGACCTTTAAATAAACACTAAATCTAATTTAACATCAGGTCCTCCTTATAATTAACAGTGATTTCCATTTGTTATATAAATACTTACCTGAGCAGATGATAAGAATCGCACATTCTGTACTGCACATATCTATGCATCAATCATCAGAATGTGCACTGTGAAACTAAACGATTAACTGAACTCTGAGTTTTTTAAGTCAGGAATCTTCATGCTTTGGACATGTAAGCACAGGCACACAGATAAAGTCTTGCCCACATGTTCATGCTCTGATGGTGCATTAACCCTGGTGCCTATTCCACAAAAGACATAGCAGGAGCTTCCACTCTACATACACACACCTTATACACAGCTTCCATTCTGCTCACGTGTCCGGTGTGAAACAGAAGTAAGATTCTATCCTTACAAAAAACATATGATTGGGTTAGAATGACTGACTACTCTGACTTAATACAGTAGTCAACATTTGAAATGGATCAAAAAACTTCATCAAAGTTGTCCTAAGACAAGTACGGGTATTGTTCAAAAATGTATGTATAACTTTGATGAAAGGTTTTGATCCACTTCAAAAGTTGACTACTGTACTATAGGGGCTTTTGCACCTGATGAACCTTTTCATAGTTCCTAGAAATAATGGCAGAAGTACATGCTTTTTGGCGTATTCGCACCACAGGAACTGGGAACCATTTTAGAATGCTTTTAGGGGAACTTAATAAACTCCTACTTCAGAGTAGGGTCTTAACCAGCACTATAGGAACTACCAGTGGCGTAAGTGTACGCTGACTGGCCGAACACACATGCAGAACACCAGCACTTTGCTTTTACTTTCATGTTGTTTATATTTATTATATTATTAAAGTTATGTTTACCATTCACCGGTACCAGCCTCCTTCTTTCCTTATGAATAAAGGTTGTAGTCAGCCCAGGATGTATCCAGGAGCCTGCCCAGTGAAGGGCATCCGGCTGTACCCGTTCTTGTGCACCAGCATTGTCATGTCTCTTTCTATTTTCCTTGAATTCATGGAACATTTAGCACTCTCATTCATCTCAAAGCTCAAAGACAGCATGAGAAAACTGCTCATACGCACTCAGTTCTGTTTTGGTGCAAATACCCATGTGACTAATCTCTTTGGAGCTGCAGGAAAATAGCCAAGATGGCATTGACTGGCTGATAGCACCACAATGACTCATACAGTGGTCAGAGGTGTGGCATACTGGCCTGTGTTATCTAAAACTAAAACTAAAACATTTACCATTCAAATTTTTTGTTTAGTTTTACTTGAAGTATTAAATAAGTAAAAGACAAATAAATCTAACAAACAAACAAAATACATTTCCCACTATATATTCAAAAAAGAGCTCGAACAGGTTGTTTGAACACTTTTTTCACAAGTTTATTTGTATTTAAGGTGTGCTATATTTTACCCTTGTTTCTGCATTTTCTGTCATTTTTCAGACACGCCTGTGATGAAAATCACAGCAACTGACGCAGATGAAGCAGGAAATAAGAATTCGAAAATTTCCTACAGCATTGTTCAAGAGAGTCACGCTAACATGTTCTACATTAAGCAAAAGACTGGTTGGATACACGTCATGCAGAACACGCTAGACAGAGAGGTATACAGTCACTAACATGAATTTAGATTATTGAACCGCTTAGCATACAGACTCATTCAAAACTGATTTTGTAGTTCATTTCAGACTTAGGTGTTAAGTCAAATTTATTCTTGAATAAATGTTAGATTAAAGATTGAAAATTTCCCATTGACTGACATTCAGAACATTGATTTCCTCTACTTTTCTGGATCGTTTTACCACAGACATTAACTAAAGGTTTTGAAATGTTTTCAGAATTCAAGTTAAATAAAACTGTTAAATTTATCCTAATTGTATTTCTGATATTTGTCTTCCCCATAAGACTGAAGTTTGTGCTTTTCTCATCGCAGAAAAAAGACACTTACACGTTGACCATTGAAGGAACCGATTTGGATGGAGCTTCAAACGGAAATAAAGGGAGGGGGACAGCCATCATCAAAATTCTTGACGTCAATGACAACATTCCTACTTTGGAGAAAAACTTTGTAAGATGTCTTTTTTTTTGGAGTATCACTACATCTCAGGTCCAGCTAGAGCCACTGCAACATATACAAAATGACTTAAAATGACATCTTTAGTTCATGATGTGATGACAGATTTATGCAGACGTGAGCTTGTAAAATGTATGAGGGGCCGTACAAGCCAAAATCCATTCTTCTACTCTCACACACATACATTCTCCTTTCACATACATACATTTCTACTGTCACACACATACATTCTCCTTTCACATACATACATTTCTACTCTCACACACATACATACTCATTTCACATACATACATTTCTATACGCACACACACATACAATCTCCTTTCACATACATTCATTTCTACACGCACACACACATACATTCTCCTTTCACATACATACATTTCTATATGCACACACACATACATTCTCCTTTCAAGTACATACATTTATACTGTCACACACATACATACTCCTTTCACATACATTCATTTCTATATGCACACACACATACATTCTCCTTTCACATACATACATTTCTACTCTCACACACACATACATTCTCCTTTCATACACACACTCTCAGACCCGGAAATACATATGCAAGACTTGCTTAGCTCTTCATCACAACTTTACAATGATGCTAATGCTATTCAAAGTAATCCTGTTTTCTTTTCAGTTACAGTTTTTACTTTTTGGAGTAGGTAGCAATGAACATGAAATCAGACATTTTTTTAATAATGTGCTGACCAATGTATTGACCAAATGCAAAGAGAAACAGATTATTTTGTGCATGATAGGCTGCATTGAGATCTTTGTGATCACATTCAAACCCTATGTGGATTTCTGTCAGTCTCAGGATTTGTTGAGGATTCAAGAAATAGAGCAGCAGTAAATACATTGGAGTCCTTATATGGATGTCTAAATGTAGTGCAGACTGCTTATGAATTCAGACAAAGAATCAGGTCTGAGAACAGTTATGTCCTGTTGCACACACAGAAGAGGCTCTTTTTCTGGTGGCACATATAATTTTTATTTCTGTCACACACTGTACAATCTGCAAATTCAACAAAGACAACAATAAATTCGTTTTCGTTTCACAGCGTTGAAATAGCTGGCAGTGTGACTCTTGTCAAAAAGTGAAACGCTCTTTCAGTAAACTCACATTACACATTTATCTGAACTGTAGGCTATGGTCACAGAAAATGAAACCGTGTATTCCACCAAATAAAACAATACTGACATTAACATTTCAGTAATCAGATAAAGCCCAATTAACATACACCAACTCTATACAAGCACTTAACGTAGCTATTTAACTTTATAACTGTAAACTCTCTTTACAAAAAACATTGAGTGCACTGAAAATGAATCTCTTTTAAACACTGTCAAGTCGCAATCTCCCGCACGACATCCGACAGCGCGGCCGCAGACATCCGCCTCCTGAGTAGCTAACGTTAGTCGGATGAAAAAAGTTCTCTTGCTGCAGTTCCTGAATTTACAGTAATCATAATAGACGTTCGCTGAACGTATATGATCGGAACTCCACGCAGCTCCCGTACGACTCTCCTTTAGAAATGAATGACTTCCGGTCAAAGGGCTATCGTTTGTCATGTGCAGTTGAAAGGCGGCTTAATAAGCGCACACCCATTTTTTGGCGGCTGGCTTGACCCATGGCTTGACCGTGTATTTTCAAACCGCGGCTCGCTTGACCATAGTCCGGTGACCCCGATCGCGCCAGACCTGCCTTCCGTTTCCATTATACACCTTCCGTTTCCATTATACACCTTCCGTTTCCACTATACGCCTTCCGTTTCCACTATACTTTCTCTCACACATACATACATTATTCTCTTACATACACACTTTTTTTTCAGACATACATACATTTTCTTCTTACATACATTTATTATTTATAATAATAAATGCATACTTTGAATACATTTGCATAAGAGTAAAATGTATATATATGAAAGGAGAATGTTTGTGTATGAGAGTAGAAATGTATGTATGTATGTGAAAGGAGAATGTATGTGTGTGAGAGTAGGAATGTATGTGTGTGACAGTAGAAATGTATGTATGTGAAAGGAGAATGTATGTGTGTGAGAGTAGGAATGTATGTGTGTGACAGTAGAAATGTATGTATGTGAAAGGAGAATGTATGTGTGTGAGAGTAGGAATGTATGTGTGTGAGAGAGTAGAAATGTATGTATGTGAAAGGAGAATGTATGTGTGTGAGAGTCGAAGAATGGATTTTGGCTTGTACGGCCCCTCATAAAAATGCATGTATTATATTTTATATTACATATTACACTTCACAAGCATTGAAAGGACAAGGCATTTAATTGATATGAAATGTTTTCTAATTTAAAAGTATAGTTCACCCTAAAATTAAAATCAAGTCTTCATTTACTCACCCTGCTGTTGTATCCCGCTCTTTCTTTTTCTGACCACACAAGGAGAGTTTTTAAAAATGTCCCACTCGCGCTCGTCCATATAATGGCAGTGAATAGCGATCAAAAAGACGCAAAAGCATCACAGAATGATCCCATGCGACATGTGTCATATATTCCAAGTGTTCTGAGGTTCACGATAGGGTTTGGCGAAAAATAAACAAAAATATAATGTATTATTTAACAAAAATCCTGACCTTGGCCATTGGTCTTCTGTGGATGGCACATGTTCATGACACTCTATTAGCTCCGACTCACCCAGAAAAAACACACAAAACACCGCATGAAACACCAAGTCTAGAAATCCCAAAAAGTATCCGTGTAGTTTTCTTCACCAAGTTAAATATCTCCGGACCGGAACAGTCAGAATGACGGCTGACAGATGTGAACACGGTAATAACTTGTGTTGTGACGAACACATCGGATATATTCACCTCAGAGAAGAAAGCACATGGATTGTATTTCATGTCCCATTTTTCTTAATCTTGATTTCTCACACCTTGTGTGTTTTCCTGGGTGAGTCGGAGTGAACTGAGTCTCATGAACGCGCAGTCAACGGCCAAGGTCAGGATTTTCGTTTAAAGTCCCCCTTTGGTGAAAATCCAGCTTTTAATGTTGTTTATGTGTCTATGTGGTGTTTTTAATATGTTTTAAGACAAACCATGTGTAAATTCATAAGTCGACAGCATTGCTGAGTATTTTCTCCTTAAAACTGCAGTGAACCAAAGACAGTCTCAAAAACACGCTTTGAAATCGCTGATGTTTCTGACGTCACAAACTACCTTGTAACCAATCAGATCAACGTGTGATCGTCAACGAGTGGATCTCTGAGCTGAGTGAGTGAGTGGAGGCGGGGCTCATTTGCATATTCATAGAACCGCGTATACTAAATGAGGCAAGGGTATCGAGTTACATTCAAGCTATTTTAAGGCATGAAGACATTTTTCAAGGAAAAAACTTTTAAATATTTAATTTTGGTGATCAAAGATGAGTTTTAAAGGGGAACTTGGCAACTCTAGCCATTTCTTTGCTGATTTTCCCTTTTGTTGTCGCATGTTTTCTCAACGAGCTCCCCCTACAGCTGTGGGCCGTATATTTCACAACACTGTCGTAAAACATCTCACTTGCGGTGGCCTCCTCCCCCTTTCTACCGCTGCTCATGTGCATTTGTAATTATCAGAGCCGGCCAGCTTTATCGTGTGGAGCTATGTCTACCGAGGTGGGTAATACATCATACACAGTATCATATGGCGTGTGTGTTTATGTCGAATTGCCGTAAAGCTGTTCGTGTTTCTCACTCGTTCTCGCTTCTCACTTCCTACGTTAGTCTCCATGTTGCAAGATTGGTTTTCCGCCTGGGAACGCTGGGGGGAGCGGGGAAAGTCACCATTCTCACCAGAACAGGTTATTTAACCATCCAAATGATTTCTAAACGGTTTTATTAAGTTGAAATAGTTGCCAAGTTCCCCTTTAAGGGATACAATTATTTACTACAGGGGGACTTACATTTTTTTTCTCCAAACCCTGTCATGAACCCTAGAACACTTGGAATATACGAAATGTGTAGCATCGGACCATTCGGTGATGCTTTTCATATTTTAAAAAAAGCTTGATGCTGGTCGCTATTCATTGCCATTATATGAAAGAGCACAAGCAGGACATTTTTTATTTTTTATTCTCCTTTTGTGGTCCGAAAAAGAAAGAATGGCATACGGCATTAGAACAACACCAGGGTGAGTAAACGATGACTTAATTTACTTTAAGGGTGAAGTAACCCTAATTATTAATATATGTGTAATCATTTTGTTTGGTTTGTAGTATGAGTGCAGGGTGGAGGAAAACACTAAAAATGTGGAAGTGACGAGAATTCAAGCGATTGATGCTGATCTGATCTATTCTGAGAACTGGCTGGCTGTGTTCACAATCGTGTCTGGAAACGAGGCCAGTTATTTCTCCATAACCACAGACAACAAGACCAATGAAGGCATCCTGATTCTCACTAAGGTAATCTGACCAAACTGTCCTTTTTTTCTGTTCTGCCTTTACAAACAGGGCTTTGTTTTCCCTTGTCCACGAGCTGTGTTCAAAAACGGGGGAAAAGAATGGCCATGTATTGTTCAATTTCTGATTACTTTTGATGTAAAAATCTTACCAGCATTATAAGTGGACCTCATGGAACAGGAATAAATGTGAAGCAGTTCGATAGGAAGTGTCCTACATTCTTGCATCCCCCATTTCCTGCTTTTCACCCTTTGTTTCGTTTGAAGGAACTGGACTATGAAGAGCTGAAGGAAATCAGTCTGCAGGTGTCTGTCTCTAACAAGGCACAGTATCACTCGTCAGTAGTTATAACAGAGAGCAAGACGTACACCATTCAAGTCAGTGTGGTCAACCAGCCCGAGGGCCCTCGCTTCAAGCCTGCAGTCAAAGTCATCACCGTATCTGAAGAAAGCACCACCAGTATTTTAACTAAAGTCATAACCAACTACGCAGCAATCGACAGCGACACACTATTAGTTGCTACTAACGTGAGGTGAGACTGCAAACATTTTGTGAAAATTAACATGCCTTTACAACATAATCAAGAATGTGGTTTTGTTCAGATGCTGTAATAAAAGTTCTCATTTCATTCATTTTAGGTATGCAAAAGGAAAAGACGTTGACAACTGGCTAATTATAGATGAGAGGACGGCTGATATAAGACTCAATAAAATTCCTGATTATGAGTCCAAGTTTCTAGTCAATGGCACATATTATGCCCACATAATCTGCATCACCAATGGTAAGTCAGTCTGTGTACATTTCATGATACGGATGTAAGACAGTTAGCATTGGCAAGCAAAAAAAAAGAAGAAGCAATAAACATTAGGGGTGTAACGATACCCTCATGTCACGATTCGATACATTTTACAATACTAAACACACAATACGATATAATTTCGATACTCCAAGACATGATAAAAGGTTAACACATTTTTTTCTGTTGATTAAAATGCTAAATTTGGTATTACACATTGTGTGTGTAAATTAATAGGTTTGGACTTGGTGCTGGAAACCCAATGAACTGGACAATAGAGACACCAGAATAAAAATATCCATGATTCTGAAGCTGAAAACACAGAATTATTGTAGTTGAATTTGCTTGCACTGTCACTGACGAGATATATTTAAAATAATTTAGGCCACTTTTTACTGGTAACGTCAGACATACTGCATTATCAGGACCCACAAATATCCCCCCATTGCATTATTATACATTATTTTCAACATTATATATAGTAGTTTAATGTAGTACTGACACTAAACATTTTTTTCTTTGGGTGAACTATCCACGATAAATATTGACACTATCCACGATACATATAGTTGCATTTTTGTATTACGATATATTGTGACACGATATATTGTTACATATATTGTTGTGTTGCAAACATTTAACACAAACAAAGTCATGGGAGGAATATATCACTTCTGTTACAGAACTCCCAGCTAAAACTGCTACAGGTACCATTGCCATTCAAGTAAAGGACTTTAATGACCACTGTCCTGTGCTGATCCATCAGTCTCAAAGACTGTGCTATGAAGAGCACGTGGTTTATGTCACGGCGAAGGACGAAGATCATTTCCCCAATGGAGCCCCCTTTGGTTTCACAGTGGACACCAAAAGAACAGAGGAGTCATGGCGTGTCGAACATCTCAACGGTAATGAAAAACTAGGACTGAAACTTATTGTCTTATGTGTACATTTTAAGATTTTAAAATACTTTATTAACCATACTTTCCAGCTACTGCAATCATAATCGTGTTTCAACAATAATAAGATAGTATAACAACATAATAAGTGATTATAACAATAATAAGAAATTGATTGATTGACTGATTGATGAGAAAACAGGCTGTAATTTAATTCTTCAGTCATAAACGTCCATATTTATCATCTGTTCACACTTAAAAAACAGTGTCTGTAGAAATCACTAGCTATGTTTCCATCCACCTATTTTTATGCACATTTTGGGATATCGCATCAAAAACTGCTGGATGGAAATGAGCATAGATGTGCATAGATTTTAAAAATAAACATAAAAACTAGATGCACTCGTTTGAGTCGGATACATTTCTTATTGGATAAGAAAACATGCGCATAAACTATAATGGCAACTCGTTTACAGAATAAAGGCATAACTGGACTAACCAGCGGACGATCTTTTAGCACAACATCTGAAATAATGTTTTGGTCGTTCTGAAATGCCTGAACAAAGTCCCAGAACTGACTTGCACGACTGCGTTCCCAAACAGCAGCATTCGCCTCTGAAAGCAAGATTATTGCTTTTTTTGTGTTTTTTTAGCACGTGTATTGCATTTCGTCTGCGTGCTCTGAGACACAAGTAATGAATCATATGCGAAAATTTTTATATCCAGTCAGTGGCTTCTCCTACTTTTCTTAGTTATATTTAGCACCTGTTTATCAGGAAGTGAAGATTTTGTTCTTTTTGACTGGCATTTCAAATGTTCTGTGTTATATTCCAATTTCGCGCATAAGTTTAATTCCCAACTTTGGATGGAAACAGCTACTGAGACGGGTTTGTCTCCTGCATTTACACAATGTCATCACATATTTCTGACCTATCACAATGTATTCAGCTGTTCTAATTTATTATGCAGGAAATATTAAAACATGACCATATATCAAAAAATAACGTTTGTCATTAGCGAGCTTGTAATCACCCTCCCCTCACTCTATTCCAGTCACAACGTTACATGCCTGGGTGCTTTTTTCATTTTCGTAACCAAAAGAAAATACAGTCATTTCTTTGTCTCTTATGGTGCTAACAAAATGTCAACAATTTGAACATTTTAAAATGAATTTAGAGTTGTATTCCAAGTTGAATGACTCTTAAACTGCATTACCTAATGACAGCATAATGAAATGCTTGAGAAAAACATGCTTCACCTCTTTAAGTGCTTACTGTACTTACAGTGTGCGGGAAGGGACGTGTTCAGTTTGTTTAGTTTTGTTGCGGCCAATGCCACATTATTATAAATATAAATATTTGCCATATTATTTGCCATATTTACACTCACCTAAAGGATTATTAGGAACACCTGTTCAATTTCTCATTAATGCAATTATCTAATCAACCAATCACATGGCAGTTGCTTCAATGCATTTAGGGGTGTGGTCCTGGTCAAGACAATCTCCTGAACTCCAAACTGAATGTCAGAATGGGAAAGAAAGGTGATTTAAGCAATTTTGAGCGTGGCATGGTTGTTGGTGCCAGACGGGCCGGTCTGAGTATTTCACAATCTGCTCAGCTACTGGGATTTTCACGCACAACCATTTCTAGGGTTTACAAAGAATGGTGTGAAAAGGGAAAAACATCCAGTATGCGGCAGTCCTGTGGGCGAAAATGCCTTGTTGATGCTAGAGGTCAGAGGAGAATGGGCCGACTGATTCAAGCTGATAGAAGAGCAACTTTGACTGAAATAACCACTCGTTACAACCGAGGTATGCAGCAAAGCATTTGTGAAGCCACAACACACACAACCTTGAGGCGGATGGGCTACAACAGCAGAAGACCCCACCGGGTACCACTCATCTCCACTACAAATAGGAAAAAGAGGCTACAATTTGCATGAGCTCACCAAAATTGGACAGTTGAAGACTGGAAAAATGTTGCCTGGTCTGATGAGTCTCGATTTCTGTTGAGACATTCAGATGGTAGAGTCAGAATTTGGCGTAAACAGAATGAGAACATGGATCCATCATACCTTGTTACCACTGTGCAGGCTTGTGGTGGTGGTGTAATGGTGTGGGGGATGTTTTCTTGGCACACTTTAGGCCCCTTAGTGCCAATTGGGCATCGTTTAAATGCCACGGCCTACCTGAGCATTGTTTCTGACCATGTCCATCCCTTTATGACCACCATGTACCCATTCTCTGATGGCTACTTCCAGCAGGATAATGCACCATGTCACAAAGCTCGAATCATTTCAAACTGGTTTCTTGAACATGACAATGAGTTCACTGTACTAAAATGGCCCCCACAGTCACCAGATCTAAACCCAATAGAGCATCTTTGGGATGTGGTGGAACGGGAGCTTCGTGCCCTGGATGTGCATCCCACAAATCTCCATCAACTGCAAGATGCTATCCTATCAATATGGGCCAACATTTCTAAAGAATGCTTTCAGCACCTTGTTGAATCAATGCCACGTAGAATTAAGGCAGTTCTGAAGGCGAAAGGGGGTCAAACACAGTATTAGTATGGTGTTCCTAATAATCCTTTAGGTGAGTGTGTGTGTGTATATATATATATATATATATATATACAATAATTCTTGGGAACGTCAAAGCAATGAGGTACAGTAGTATTATTTATCATCATGAATCACCCACTAGCGAAATAAATGCTTACTTGAAATCAGCATGAGGGGCAATAGGGTTTGCCTCATATTTCTTTTACAGCGCTTTAAACCCCCTTCATGGGAATAATGCTTTAGATGCAGATGCATGACAGACGTGTTATATAAGCATTGCATTTAGATTTTACATTAAAATGGAAACCATCAATAAGTAACTGATTGTAATTAAAACCAAGAAACTGAGAAACACAGGGAACAGAACAGAACATGCGGATTAAACATCCATGTATAAACTAGACCTGACAATGAACACTTGAAACACAAGGGCTTAATACACAAGAACTAATAGACTAAGACACACCTGGAAACAGGGACTAATGAGGAGAAATATGAACAGAACAGACTACAAACTGAAAGTCCACACAACAAAAGAAAAGCACAATGAACATGTTACACTAGTGAATAAATAACTGGATGCAGTCTAGTGCATCAACAGCCTGAGGGTATTTTCAAGGACATTTCTTTACAAGCACAAGAATGCACTGTTCAGAAAAAGTCTGGTTTTGGACAGTATGACACTATGTTGCTGTCTGGGATCCTGGAGAAGCTCTGGTAATTATCACATTACCCCACATCCTATCAGAATAGGGCTTAAGAGTATGTTTACATGAAAACGATGTACTAAAAACAGACGATAACGTTGTCTAAACGATCTCCGTTCACACAGATCTGTGAAAATGACCAAAAAGGCTGTATTATGCTTGCCAGCCCAGTATTTGGCGATGTCAAGAAACACCCCACGAACACGTAATACACATGTGTGCAGCGTGAACATGTAGTATGTATGCACATGACGTCACTTTGAAACTCGTTTTCAAAAGCTTGTGTTTTCAGGCCCCCAAAATGCCGTTGCCGTGTCAATGAACGGCCAAAACGAGTAAAAAAAATTCGGTTTTCAGTTGAAAATAGTGTCGTGTAAACATACCCTAAATGAAGTCATGCAATTAGTTACCTAAAAATGTTAGAAACTAATTTTAGTACTGAATATTTGCCTCAAAACAGGTCATTAATCATGTATGAATCTTTTTATGTCTTGTTTACCATCATATTTTCAGACACTACAGCGATATTCAGGTCTCAAACAACACTATGGCCCGGTGTGTACGATGTGTTTGTGGATGTGAGGGACCAGCAGGGGAAGATCTGTGCTGCTCAGAGGCTCAGCATAGACATCTGCACATGTGACGCATCGAAAGTTTGCCTGCCACGAGAAACGGTCTCTAGATTTGGGATATCTGGTGTCTTTCTAATGTTGCTGGGACTGCTGCTGCTTCTGTGTGAGTAGCACCACTTAACCTCTCTCTTGCTGTAGGGACGCGCTGTTTGTCAACATAGAAAACGCTTGCATCATGATTTAAAAGTAAAATGTGTGTTTTCCTAGAAATAATTTTTTTACTGCTTTCACACAGACAGTTTAGTAAGGAAGCTTGTTTACGCCACAGAATAAAAAATAAAAAAGGTAATTGCGACTTTTTATCTTTTTATTTTTTTATCTTTTTATTTAGAATTGCGTGATATAAATTAGCAATTGCGAGTTATAAAGTCAGAATTGCATGATATATACTCACAATTCGCAAGTTTATTTCTCACAATTGACCCTTCGCAAAGACCCGCTTAGTTACTGTCGCTATGTCCGACAAGCTACGCTGCTCTCACGCCACACCATGTTCTCACGCAGTGAAAAATACATCACGGAGCAGAGAGGAGACTGACAACACGCTGACAGACAGGACAGACCAGGTTACTTTTCGGTTACTTTTGATATTAAACATATTAAACAAAGTATCACCTTTCAAAATTGGTCATTTTTTAAAAGAAATTTAAACGATACATACCGTTTTGTGGCTCTTAAATGTGTCTGACAGATCGCTGTAGAGCATCAGTTAAAGCTGTTCGTGAACCGATCATCTCTTCCTTCTAGTTCATTTATAGCATCAAATAAACATGAATGAACATAAGAAGGAATGTTGTTTTAAACCGCGGAAAGGCGTCAGTACATTCCGTTTTTCAAATCCTCCCATGTTAATCTGCTATCTCTCCTGACTGCTTTGTCGGACAAAATGGCGGATTATGATTGGTTAGATCGCCTGTCAATCAAGCTCCCGAAGGGTCAATTGTGAGTTTATATCTCAAAGTTCTGAGATTGTCACAATTGTGGGATAAGCTCACAATTATCTTTTAAAATGTTTTATTCTGTGGCGGAAACAAGCTTCCATAGTTTAGTTTGAAACAGAGCAGGGTTTGCATGAACATTTGTTAATGTGAAAGCAACTCGGTTGAAAGCAACTCGAACTAGTTGCAAAGTTACTTATAATTAGTAGAATGTCTAAAGTGGGCCATTGAAATAAAGTGTTACCAATTTTTTTGGAGCCCTACATCACTGTCAAACTAAAGGCTACTCTATTCAAGTAATAAGCACTTAAAAAAACAAAATATTAATTACATCTGGTCCTCCATGTACACATCCTGGATTTTGAAATCTAAGTATACCTGTACGTACAATACATATTAGTAAAATGTAAGTGTTACATATAAGAATCCTGAGTGGTTGTGGATATGTTTAAAGAGGACTACAGCTGAATGAACACTGAGTTGTCTGTGATTGCAGTGGTTCCTCTTCTGCTGCTGTTCTGTGTTTGTGGCGGTGCCGCAGCTGCAGCAGATTTCAAGACCATCCCATTTGATGCTAAAGAGCAGCTTATCCCATATAACACTGAAGGACCGGGAGAGGACAAGGTATGTGACACTACAGTACCAGGCAGAATTTTACTCTTACACATGCCCTAACCAGGCGTGGCGCAGTAGAGGCATTTCTGTCATGTTAATGAGAGTTTTTGTCCCAGCCAGCCGTGACGATGACACTCGACGTCCAACACTACTTTTTTTTCTCGGTTGCTTGGTTTCTGTTTCTGCAGTGTCAGTAGTGCTCCTCATGTACAGTCAAACCAAACTTTATTCAGACACCTTCAACATTTCTCACATTATCACAGTTTTTTCGCTATAGTTTAGAAAATGGTTATCATGCGCGCTCTTTAAAAACGATGCTTTAAATCTCTTGACAAACTAAAAGACGTAAATTACATTTGTATATATTCTAAATAAAAAATACAGATTGTACTGAATGTCAGCTTGCTTATTTGGCTCAAGAAAATGATTTATTGACTCCATTTATTGATTTATTGTCGTGCAAACAAAAAACTCTGCTTCTAACCACAGGTCGAGAGCTGTCAACTATGGTCGCAAGTTCCGTCGTTATAGTTCAGCGAGTCAGTGTTTCCCGAAAATTTTCAGATCGGCCAACGTTAGCACTATGAAAAGCTAATTCACAGTTTTGCACACTTTGAAGATTTTGAATTCTTTTCTACGAATACTTAAGTGCCCCCAAATCAAATGATCATTACCATTAATGCAAGGACATTTTCAGTTTTGACAATTTTGGTAATTTTACAAATTGCTTGGACCCTTGCAATTTTACTCCATACTGACCTTTTTTCACCTTTGTTGCCATTTTGGCCTGCTTAGTTGGGGACATTAAATTTAACATTTAATTTAATATTCAACAATAATATTGATCTGCCTGCATTGACACCATTATATGAGAACTGAACTGAGCTGGACGATGACATCACGGTTTACTCCAGAGCGGCTATATATTTATAAATGAACTAAATTAATAACTTTTTTTACAACAAAATGAAACATCGCTGAACTTACTTAAGCTGGACCGTGACACTATTTTCTTCTGGAAACAAACTGTGTTGCATTATTTTCCTGTTATCTCTGTAAAGCTGCTTTGAAACAATCTGTATTGTAAAAAGCTCTATATAAATAAATGTGACTTGACTTACATGTGTAAAGAGGCTCAAGAAGCACAATGTTCCTCCACAGATGATCTGTTCATTTTGTTCCTTTTCTGTGGCTTTATGTAAGGGATATTGCACATTTAAGGAAGGAAAAAAAACTAAAGATGTCCTAGATTAAATTTAGAGCAAACGTCTGGTTGTATGTTTTAGTTTCGGACGGTCTAAAGTTTTGATGTTTTATTTAGTAGAAAGAAAAAAGTAGTTTTCTTTTTGTCTTTCATCTGAATCGCTTACATCTGCAAGGGTCAAACTATCATTCCTATCAAGTTAAAGTGATTTGGTAATATCATTTACTCGCCAAAGATGATTTTCATACTTAGCAGGTGTTAATTTAAGACCCTGCATTTTACAGCTTACATGTGAATATTGTATCAGGCACTGTTAACAGAGGCATATAAATATGTTGTTCTCTGCCCTACAGAAAATGGCTTTCTTACAGATGACAAAAGGTCATGATGACATCATCACTTTGGGCCATTTAAAAGGGGCTCATACGGGGAATGTGGGAAAAAATGTAAAAGATGGTGGAGGGAGAGCTGAAGGATCACACTGGTCCTCTTTCCACCAATATGACCAGCACGATAAGGCATATCATCACCACAAGAGTCAGACTGATGGGGACTACATGTATACAAAAAGGAAAGACATATATAGCAGATTTGACACCGATGATGGGCTTGCACTGTCTGGAGCTTTCTTAGGCAACTACTATTCTCAAGTAAGTATGAGTTTTATACAGCTTAAGAAATCAATGCCACATTGAGTTTAAAGGGGTCATGACATAAAAGATCAAGGAAAGTTTGATTTCTCAAGAGGTCTTTGTACCAATAAAACATCAATGAATATGTGCTTTAAGCTTTCCAGACAGATCTATCTAGTTTTCAGGTAAGAAATACTACAGAAATTCAAAAAGTCCTCTTGTGGACATCCATGCATTTCTCTTTTGCTGTTCCACATACATGCTGTGGTCTCTTGCACAGTTTCAGCTCCAATATGATTTTGTGTTGAATCACAATTTCGATTCTAATCGATTCCAATAAGGTAAAAAAAAAAAAAAATAAGATAAAGATATCATTCACATTTAGTCTTATAGCAAAACATTTAATTGTAGCTGAATATCATGAACAAATCTTACACAAGGAGCGTTTGCCTGGGTTTAAAAACACATAGATAAACTAGCCTAACTAATATAAATTTCAAGCATTATTAAAGTCATGTAAACACTCAGTAATTAAAAAAGGACATATAAAAAATTAGCAATCACAACAAATAGATTCAACTTAAAAAATATATGATTGAAATAAACAGTGTTTTAAGATTTTCAGGTATTCAGGTACAGAAACTGTAATCAAATGTAAAATAACACTGCACTTTATAAATAAAATATACATTACAAATATAGTTACAAAACGTATTCAGTCGAGAACGAGTGAGTTTTCCAGTTGAACATAAAACAGCTCGTGAGTCGTCTCGCACTTGAATTGTTTAAAGTCATATTGAAATGCACACAAATTAATCGATAATTTTATAACAAGTATCCGATTCCTGACCTCGATTCCCAACCCTATTCACAGACATTGTTGTGACATGCTGGTGCTGTGCATGTAACATACATAGCAGATCTATACAGGTGGAGCTGGGGAAGGGGAAGGGTTTCTGAAAGCGTAGTACACTGCTAACAGCAACTCTACCAGTGTGTGAATGTTGAGCTGCAACTCATTGGCCGCTGATCCAACAGCAACCAATCAGCTGTGCCATGTAGATAATGATGTGATCGCTACCAAATTGAGTTGAGGACTCATCAGCCTGTGCCATCTAGAGTTTCATGACAGAACTTGGTATATGTAAATGCAACGTTATTTCTGTGTTTTTACAGAAATCAGACTATGTGGATGAGAAGCATGAAACGGGAGACTGTGTGAAGGTCTATGACTACGAGGGTCAGGAGTCTTACATGGGCTCATTTGAGGACATCTGCAGTCTCTTGCATGAAGACGATGACCTTGCTTTTCTTGATAACCTTGACATAAGGTTCAGAACCCTGGCTGAGATCTGTAGTGGTTCTACACTAGAGACTGAAATGAGCACGACCACCCATGTGACCTCCAAACCGGTCCTGTCTGCCACACACAAAAATGACAAGGTACACGGGACGGCTGGTCTGCTACACTCTCAGGAGAAAGCAAGCTCTTCCGCCACTATTCATGCTGGAGGAGCACATCAGACAAGCAGCATGTCCTCTACAGGAGTGTATGTCCATGAGAAGGTGATGGCTCCTAACCCAACTCTGTTAGTCCAGCAGCCTGCGCTGTACTACTCCTCTGCCAGCCCCATTTATGTGGTTGAACCCCATCCTACTGTGTTGATGACGTCCGGCCCAGTCCTAGGATTTCAGGAGAATATACTAGTAGAGGAGCAGAGGAGACCTGATGTCGGCTTGCGTGGAAATGCCAATCATGAAATGCAGCACTACCAGAGCGTAGTCCTTGTTGAGAAGCAGCCGGTTCCTAAAGCGTCTGTTCGGGGTCAAGGGAGTGTCTCTGGAGGGCTTGTCTCTGGAGGGCTTGTCTCTGGAGGGAGTGTCTCTGGAGGGAGTGTCTCTGGAGGGCTTGTCTCTGGAGGGAGTGTCTCTGGTGGGCTTGTCTCTGGAGGTCTTCAGATTGTTAACACTGAAGTAACGCAGTCCACAGAGTCCACAGAGTCTCACGAGGTTAGACGGGCCAGAACGGTGAAGTCAGGAGGGGCCAGAGAGAGGGAAGTTATTGGTTCGTTGGATATGAGGTTTCCTCAGAGTCTGTAAGCAGTCTCACGATCTATAATATATCGGATTGATATTTCCATCCCACATCTGTAAGTTCATCTCCGCTCGCTGCTGATTTATAATGATTGATTGAGTGATTAACCTTTATTTAACCAGGCAAGTCATTTAAGAACAAGTTCTTATTTTCAACAACAGCCTGGTAGGAGAGTTCAAATCTCCTGAAAGACATACTAACATATTACAATACACACACACACACATATACATTCAACACAAAACTATTTACACTCCCTAATAGTTTTTTTGACTGCAGAGATTGAAATAAGTGACTCTGATGTCAATGACTTTAGTCGCACATTCCAATCATTGTGGAGCAGCTTGAACAGTTTTATTTCTAGGGAAACCCTTACGAAAAAGAAGTATACTTCAAGTTCATTTTATGAAGTATGCTTAAGTAATGTTCAAGCATATTTTTAAGTATACTTTATGGAGTAAGTATACTAAAATCAATGTGTACTTGTAGTAAACTTGTAAGTGTCCTATTTCAATACTGCTTGGGACTAAATTGGCCCACTTTTAGTATATAAAAGTATACGTTTAAGTGTACTATAAGTGTTAGAGTAGTAAACTACTTAGTTTACTATTTTAATACAAGTAGTAAATTTTTTAGTTTATGAAAGTACACACTGAAGTGTACTCAGTAAACTACTAGTTTAGTAGTTTATACTGCAAGTCTACATGTAAGTTTTCTTTAAGTGACCATAACATACTTATAGTTTACTATTTATATATTATTTTTGAACCTGCAGTAGGCCTATACTACTATGATCAAATGTAGATATTATTTTTTTATGCTTGAAAAATACCTTTAACTGTACTTAAATTTTAAAACATTTTATTAGCTTCATAAAATTTCATAAAGAAAGGCAACATTTTAAACAAAAAAGTTGAGAAAATCACATGTTTGTCAAAGACTACGCCTTGATCAGATTCAGAAATGTGATCAAAACACAGATGGAGTAGATCGAGTCCAACACCCCCAAAGCTTCACAGTCACTTTCTCTTCATGGGTTCGACATTTCATTTGGAAACATTAAGCAGTTTTGATTTACACGCTGTTTAATGTTTGATGATCACGTTATCTTACATTTGAGTGAGCAATCTTCTTCAAAAACACTTGTTTCAGCTTCTTCATCTTCATGTTTTGATCCAGAGATTCTGTACTAGAAGATGTGTCATATAGCGCCCCCTACCGTATAACAGTGAAAACATGGATAGCTGGAAAATTCAGACAATGGTGGGGAAAGAGTAGAATTAGAGTAAATTCTATGTTTAGAGTCTAATTCCTATGTAATCTACCAGTGGACTAGCCTACCCAAAAATTCAGATACGCAGTCTGTTTTATATCAATATTCTAATCAATATTTTCAAACAATGTAAGTTTCATAAGTCTGTATATGGAAAAACTATGTAAAAAAAAAGAAGTATATTTATTAGGCTACTCAATCTAAAGAGTTAACACAACTACAAGCCAATTATACTTTGAATACTTAATTATATCTCGATCAAAAGATTGAGTACAAGTATAGGCCAAATATACTTGGACTTTTCTCCCAGTATAAGTCAAGTACACTTAAGTGTAATTTTAAGTATATTTCTGAGAAGTATGCTATATAAAATGTAGACTGAAAGTATACTTTCTTATTTTTAGTTTAAAAGAAGAATACTAATAGCACACTTGAATAAACTTCTTTTTCGTAAGGGTAAGATGAGTGGGTTGAATACTAACATGTGGTCTAATATGCACTGACGTCCAATTTAAAAGGTACACAGTGATGCGTTCTGTAAGGTGCATTAGTGATCAGTCTAACAGCTGCGTGATATAACACATCTAATTGTTCTAAATTTGTGCATTCCTATATACTACTACATCACCATAGTCAAATAACGCTAAAATACTGGTTTCAACAAGATATTTCTTGGCTGATGTAGATGGTGCGATGGTATCTCTCTCCTTTGGCTACATGTAGCTTCCCTTTTCATGGAAATTGTGCAAGCTTATTTTGTCCGTTAGATTGAGAGATCTGAAAAAATCCACAAATGTACCCGCCCATAGACCCTCCCCTCGAAGAAATCAGGACAGAAGTGGTTGAAAGTGGAAACAGAGATGGATTAAAACACCAGGTGTAAACGGGAATGTGTCTCTCGTCTACTTGTGATCTGATCCACCGAAACACATCTTAATAGCAGCTGTAAACTGGCCTTGCTCTCTCCCACTGTGGTGAAATGATTTCCAGCCTTCGACAGACCTTCTGAGACCATTACACAACTCTTCTATGAGCATTAATTCATAACCAGAAATAAATGCTGCTTCTTATGAGTAAAACAAACTAAGAAACAACTATTTTTGTTGCATTTATATTTCTTCACACACTTTGTGCTTTTCTGGTGGTGTGCACACTTTATATCGCAGCACTGCTAATATACAGTTTTTTATTCTATTTTTATTCTTTTTTTCCAAGTTTGTTGCTTGTGTTTTTGTGTATTTGTAAGTTCCTTTGGATAAGAGCATCTGTTATATGAATAAATGTAAATACTTGTCTGCCAGCACCTAAACACTGTAATGATCATCCGCTGATAAACTCCTGCACAGATTACACTGGAATGTTTGTCAGGATTTTGTTTGTGATTCTAATTATTCTGATTTTTATACAGATCAAAATCCAGATTGTGCTTCTTTGTTTTTTACTAATCTAGAAACAAAATCTAGGATAATCACCATTGTATATGAGATGTATTGTATTTTATTTTGTGGGATTAGATTTAGTTGGCTTTATCCTTTCCAGAAGTTGTGCAGAATTAGCAGCTGATGTCTGTCAGTGTCTTAATGAGCGACAGCTGTTGATGAGCAATAGTCCACTACTGTATACTTCAGTTCACATTTAAACTACATTTGTTTAAACACCTTTATCAATGGCATGCGTAAATGGGGAATTATTTTTTTTTTTTTTTTCAGAATGGGAATAAACAGAAAATAAATATTGAACTATAAATGACTGTAAAGTTATAGACATTGTATAATTTGTTTTTCCACCCAAGCATTAATGTAGTACATTTCTTTTCAGTAAGTAATTCTGTAGTTATTAAAAAAAAAAAAAAAAAAAAAAAAAAATTCCAGTGAAAGTTCCTGTCTTTTCAACTAGAAACTAGAAAAGGGAATGATTAAAATCAGTATGATCTTATTTGTATGCTTTTATGTGAATTAAAAAGTGTGTTGCTTACTGTGGATGTGTGTTTGTAAGAGTTTTCATTGAAAATCATTTTCAGTTTATTGTATTTAGTTAAGAATGGTGGTTAGATCTGACAGTACAATGTGTTAAAACAATTTTTTTGTAAATAAATTCATAAAGAACGAACATGCAAGTCATGAACGTGTCCCATTATTTTGTCTTAAGTTAAAATTCACCTCAAGTAAAGTCAATTTTACTTCTATATCATTTTTCACAATACACATTTGTTTGAAATCAGCTTTACAGAAATGCGTTATTATAAAGCCATGAGCTGTGAGGTATGAATGCATTAGATGTACGCTTGACTAAAAGAGTGCGAGAGTGTGTCTGACTCCTGGACATTGCTATTCAGGAGCCAAGTAGGAAAAGGATCAACCTTCTTTTGTGGGTTTTGAAATTTTGTTGGATTATTGCACAATATAAAGTACACATAAGCAATGATGGGCTAGAGTCCATTTAAAGCTTTGCATGTAATTATTGGAATTTGAAACATTTATACTGTACCTGACAGGCCAGCATGATGATAAAACTGGGCGGATATGATATGATATGATATTGTTCTCGTAAGCTCTCTAGCCACTGAATGTTGAACCAGCTGAAGTTTATTTACTGAGCCTGAAGGACTTCCACCAACTAGTGTACTGCAATAATCTTGAGGTTATGAACACACGTTTTTTAGCATCAGCATACAGTATGTCTTAGTTTAACAACCTTTATAAAGGCCATTTCACTATACAGACGCTGACCAGCGGCATCAGACACGTACAGCGGGTTTTGTCTGATCAGTGTGTTACTCCCGTCAGTGTCTGCAATAGGTTCCATCTGACTCATCTGACTTTCAACTACTTTAAGCATTGTATGTCGGGTCTTGGAATGCCTGAACTGCAAAAAACTACAAAAAAAAAAAAAAACTCTTGCGTAATCTGACCTGGCCACGAACCGTTGGTATGACTGTGAGGCAAGAGTTCTTGACAGAAACAAAAGTGCATATGTGTTTGCGAGGAGTGCTTATTTTAATCAACTGATTTCTGGAGGTATCTGTTTATCCCTTAAAACTCATCTTTGATCACCAAAATTACACATTCAAGCATTTTTTCCTTGAAAAATAATTGCTTCATGCCTTAAAATAGCTTGAATGTAACTCTTGACCCTTACCTCATTTAGTATACACGGGTCTATGAATATGCAAATGAGCCCCGCCTCCACTCACTCACTCAGCTCAGAGATCCACTGGTTGACGATCACACGTTGATCTGATTGGTTACAAGGTAGTTTGTGACGTTAGAAACACCAGCGATTTCAAAGCGTGTTTTTGAGACTGTCTTTGGTTCACTGCAGTTTTAAGGAGGAAATACTCAGCAATGCTGTCGACTTATGAATTCACACATGCTTTGTCTGAAAGCACATTAAAAACACCACATAGACACATAAACAACATAAACGGCCAGCGGGAACGGCAGAACAAGTGAAACTTTGTTTATTTCTTGGTGCTATGATCAACAAAATGTGGAAGAGATTAAACAAAATAATTTTTTACTTGAAAATAATTACAAAGGTAAATATCAATGTACAGACACAGGCAATAATTAAGGGAACTGGAAGAGGAAAAAGGGAACTGGACCAAAGCAAAGAACAAAACAAAAATGCAATCTTTCTAACTTGTTTTTACTTAACCTGTCTAATAAAAAAGAAATGGTAAAAAAAAAAAAAATGGTAGAAAGAAAAATCTTCAACACCCAAGACGTCTTATCTACCCTAAATACAGCAGGCGCACATGTCCCTAACCTGGTGTTTTTATACAGAAACAAAAAGTGTGTACCATGTGTGTCACGTGACATGACGAGTGAGGAAGAGAAAGAAAAAAAAAACAAAAAAAACAATATCACTAATCAATAAAACATACCATAATCAATTTCCTGATTAAGTCCTTTAGGAAATAATGCATCTAAAATGAATATCCAAACCGTTACCCTGGACCTGCGGGTCATATCCTGTGGGTCACATCCAGATCCGATCCGATGAGTCAACTTCAGTTCACTGACTGAATGGGGACAACATGAGTTACAGGGTGTGCCATCATTGCTATCATTGTATTTGATGCCCCACTAGATTAGACTGGGTAAACCCAGCCAAAAGATTGAGCCAGACTACCACTAGATGGCAGTGTAATGTAAAGTGTCGGTAAGAGCTGTTTTAACAGGCTTATTGATGTAATGGAGAATAGTTTTGTATTTAAGTGAAAGAATATGAAGAATGTGCTTATTTATAAGAATCAGTGTATACATTGAAAAATCAATGAATTAAAAAATTATTATCAAAATGAAATGATAAAAGCTTTCTGGACAAAAATAAATAAATAATAAGTATAATTTTAGGGCTTCTGACCAGCGAGGGAAGGATACAGGTGCGGGAGGAGAGGATGAGGGCTTAAAAAGCAAAGGCAAGATGGAAAGCTTGAAACCACCATATAAACTGAAATGAAGGAATGTGGACAATAAATGGAGAACTTTTAAGCAACAATTTGAGCTGTTGGACTGGAAAGTAAACCACATGCTAGAACAATAGCATTGCTCCTGACTGTTCAAGTCACAGTTTTTAAAGGGGTCATATAATGGTACATGCACTTTTACAAGTTGATTGTACTGAAATGTGTGTTGGCAGTGCCTGTACACAACCATCATAAAATGATAAAAATCCATCCAGTGGTTTTTTAAAAATCTCCTTATATGTTTTCCCCTCTCTCAAATCAAGCCCTCCCACGATTGTGATTGACAGCAGCGTTTCAACACAGACCCGCCCTCGTGAGTGAGCTGTCTGTCATCATAGTGCATTGATATGCTGGAGAATAATAGCGTCGTCAAGAGATTGTGGCGTTCTGTTCTTGGGTGTAATAAGGAACACAGCAGTCATTTTGATGGAATATTCCCAAAGCATTGACACGGGGATTCCCCACAATCAACATCAATGCTTTCATGTTTGCGTGAATCATTTCACCAGACTGCTTTACAAACGAGGATCAGTATAAAACTGGTTTTGCTAAGAAGCTGCTCCTGAAAAAAGTGTTTGTGTTCGTGCTGCACCTCCAGAAGAACTGAAGTGAGTGTAACGTTTTATTGACCTTTATATTAATCTTTATATTACTCTTTGCAAATCGCTTGCACGCTTCACGATGAATGTGGCTGTTTACACTCAGGGTACATTACGCCATGTTTTCTATGTACGACGTTCTCAATATAATTCATAATCCCACGTTTATAATGAACAACGCGTTATGGTTATTGTGTTATTGTGTTAGAAACGGTGTATGCACAGAGCAGAGGGGCGGGGTGAGCAAAGCTCATTATCATTTAAAGACACATGCACTTAAACGGCTTGCTGAAAACAGAGCTGTTTTTGACCAGGTAAAATAAGTGTTTTCTTACAATACTAATGAGAATTTTTAATTAAAGTATATTACAAACTTTTAATTTATACCCTAAATATTCATATTAGCTTGTACAAAAATGGCATTATATGACCCCTTTAAGAACAGAACACTGTTTCCGTTCCAGAGTTCAGCAAAATGATAAAGCATTGGACTTTTTTTTTTTCTAACAGATTTTTATTTATTTTTTTAATTAAATTGAAGACCTAAACATGTAATTTTGCAGACTTACAGGAGTCTATGATTTTCAATCAAATTGTTTTGGGGATTTCTGATATGAAGGTCAGAGAAAGACCCATGTGCAGTCCCGGTGAATGAGAGACTGCCTGAGAGTGAGAACTGAAGACAAACACTGCCAACAAAGAATGCAAAGCATGTGAAGACTTTCAACTGCAAACGTTGCGGTTCCCGACACCAGCCTAGGAGATGCACTTCCTATGGAAAACAATCACGGAATTCAAAAGTAAAAATCACTGCCAAACAGTTCCTCAAAGAAAAAAGAAATAAAAATCCCTGATGTTCCTCCTCTGCTGCCTGTGCTACTATCTGCACTGCGAACACCTGGACTATGTCCACCATGTACATATGGTAACATGGTCTGTGTTGCACAGTTTTATGGGCGCACTTTAAAAAAAAAAAAAAATCCCTAATACTATTGGTATGAATTTAAATAAGTCTATAATTTAACAAGGCGTTAAAGTATGTGTTACATATAACCCATGTGTTTTGGCTTAGAAATAGTATTGCTTATGGCACCATTACATACACTGTGAGCCCACAATGTTAAGCATAAATATATGCGTTTCATTTAGAAATTCCAGTTCAGTGTTGTTTTTTTATAACCCAATTTAAAACAAAGAAATATGTAACTTAGTCATAATGATTTACTATCTGATACAAAATAAAACCACCTGTACCTGTGCATGTTTCAGCTCCTGAAGTTTAAGGAAAATGTGGAATGACCAAAACCTGTCTATTACTAGTACTTTCCAGTACTTGAGCGAGCTCTTAACGCATTATAGTCCTTCACGTCTATTGCGATCTCAAAATTCCGGCCAGTTTATAATACCTAGAATATCAAAATCGACTGCTGGCGGTAGATCCTTTTCCTATTTAGCACCAAAACTTTGGAACAGTCTTCCTACCATTGTCCGGGAAGAAGACACACTCTGTCAGTTCAAAGCTAGATTAAAGACACATTTCTTTGACCTAGCATTCACATAACACTTTATAGACTTCTATAATTCAATGTTAGGCTGCATAGATTAGATCAGCCGGAACCGGGAACACTTCCCATAAATCCTGATGTACTCGTTACATCATAAGAAGGATGGCGTCTACGCTAATATTCAAGCCGTATCCAGACCTGCTGAAGGACCTGCTGCTGGACATGATGACAACGCAGTCCTGAAGTGTCAACCAGTCCATCCCCTGTGAAGGCCTCCTTCCCTTCCCTTTACCTCAGTGCAGATAAAAGCATTGTCAAAATAATTCCAGTTCACATGGATACGTGGAAGCGATAAATAATTCTGTATTATGAATTTTTAAGGCCAGACAAGTAATTTGTTGAGGTCAATTTGTAAAGAAAGATTACAGACCTGCGCACATATCAAACACGTAATACGCATGTGCATGCCATCGGCTTTCTCACTGGTTCACATTTTTTAAGTTTAAGCGGAGGTGATAAAAAATGTCAACGCTTGCCCCCTGGAACTTATTTCAAGGTTTGCATTCTCGAGACACCAGGCACTGTTGTTGTGCGGATGAGCGGCCGGAGCGCATTAAGGGTTTTCTGTTAGAACGGTGTCGTGTTAGCGGCCCCTAAGTTAATAACTAATGATCTTTGCAATGGAAGTGAATCAGTCAAAACTAACTTTAGCTGGACAATAACTTAATTCTAGAGCTGCTGTAAAGCCTAAACAATCTCTGTTACTTTAATTTCCTATTATCACTGTAAAGCTGCTTTGAAACAGTGCATATTGTTAAAAGCACTATATAAATAAAGGTGACTTGACTTAACTATTGCACAGACTGCATTACTGATGCCTGAGGAGTCCATGTGAGGAAATCAGCCAATGCCTGTTTTCTGAAAGAAAGACATAAATAGTAGATATGGAAATACAATGTCTGAAACATTTCAAGTTTAATATTCATATGCACTCCACTTACCCAGCCATGCAGTCGCAATGACCTGTCATTACAGCCCTGTCCCCCTGCACCACAACCCAGGTCTCTCTAAATCTACAACATGTATGTTAGACCCTATACCAACTAAGCTACTGAAAGAGATGCTTCCAGAGGTCCTAGATCCTCTTCTTAATATCATTAATTCATCTTTGTCTCTAGGATACGTACCAAAAAACTTTAAGCTGGCTATGATTAAACCGCTTGTTAAAAAACCGCAACTTGATCCTACAGAATTAGTCAATTACAGGCCGATCTCGAATCTACCTTTTCTGTCAAAGATATTAGAAAAAGCAGTATCCTCACAACTGTGTTCCTTTCTTGAAAGAAATGATATCTGCGAGGATTTTCAGTCAGGATTTAGACCGTACCATAGTACTGAAACAGCTCTCGTTAGAGTCACAAATGATTTGCTCTTATCATCCGATCGTGGTTGTATCTCTCTATTAGTGTTACTCGATCTTAGTGCTGCGTTTGACACCATTGACCACAACGTTCTTTTAAATAGATTAGAACATTATGTTGGCATTACGGGAAATGCACTAGCATGGTTTAAATCATACTTATCTGACCGTTATCAGTTTGTAGCAGTAAATGATGAGATGTCTCATCGATCACAAGTTCAGTATGGCGTACCACAAGGCTTAGTACTAGGACCGCTGCTGTTCACTCTGTACATGCTACCCTTGGGAGATATCATTAGGAAACATGGAATTAGCTTTCACTGTTATGCTGACGATACTCAGCTCTATATTTCTTCAAAACCTAACGAAACTTATCAATTCACAAAATTAACGGAATGCATAGCGGATATAAAAAACTGGATGGCTCGTAATTTCCTACTTCTAAATTCTGAAAAAACAGAGTTTCTAATTATTGGACAAAAAACTTCCTCACGTAATAACCTAGAATACTGTCTAACACTCGATGGCTGCTCTGTTAAGTCTTCGTCGTCGGTTAGGAACCTGGGTGTGCTCTTTGATACCAATCTTTCATTTGAAAGTCACGTGTCTAGTATCTGTAAAACTGCATTTTTCCATCTTAAAAATATATCTAAATTACGCCATATGCTCTCATTGACAAATGCGGAACAATTAGTTCATGCGTTCATGACCTCAAGGCTAGATTATTGTAATGCTCTACTGGGTGGTTGCCCTGCACGCTTAATAAACAAACTACAGCTGGTTCAAAACGCAGCAGCTCGAGTTCTTACCAGAACCAGGAAGTATGACCATATTAGCCCAGTTCTGTCAAAACTGCATTGGCTCCCTATTAAACATCGCATAAATTTTAAAATATTGCTGATTACTTACAAAGCACTAAATGGTTTAGCTCCGCAGTACTTGAGCGAGCTCTTAACGCATTATAGTCCGTCACGTCTATTGCGATCTCAAAATTCCGGCCAGTTACTAATACCTAGAATATCAAAATCGACTGCTGGCGGTAGATCCTTTTCCTATTTAGCACCAAAACTCTGGAACAGTCTTCCTACCATTGTCCGGGAAGCAGACACACTCTGTCAGTTCAAAGCTAGATTAAAGACACATCTCTTTGACCTAGCATACACATAATACATTATAGACTTCTATAATTTAATGTTAGGCTGCATAGATTAGGTCAGCCGGAACCGGGAACACTTCCCATAAATCCTGATGTACTCGTTACATCATGAGAAGAATGGCATCTACGCTAATTTTAGTGTCTGTGTTTATCCCGAGGTTTTCCTGCAGCCTGCCGGATCCAGGCCGTATCCAGATCTGACGAAGGACCTTCGCCTGGACCGATGACAACGCAGTGCTGAAGTGCCAACTAGACTCTCCCTATGGAGGATCCCTCTACCACTATATAGATAAGGCGTTGTCGGAAAATTCGTTTCGCGTTCCTACCCCAAAGCAACAAAATAAAATAAAATTCTTTATCAAAATTTATAAGGAAAGACAAGTACTTTGTTTAGGCTTGGCTTGTAGGGAATTCCAAACCTGCGTATATTCAAACGCACATAACTATAGAACCCATTCTAAATGCGCATGTGAACGCCATCAGCATTTCTCACAGGTTCGCGTTTAAAGTCTGTGTAGAGGGAATGGTGTCGTCTTAGCGGCCCCTAATTTAATAACAAATGATCGTTGCGACGGAAGCAAATCAATCAAAACTAACTTTAGATGGAAAATAACTTAACTCTGCTATAAAGCCAAAACAATCTCTGTTACCTTAAATTATACGCTTATCTCTGTAAAGCTGCTTTGAAACAATCTACATTGTTAAAAGCGCTATATAAATGAAGATGACATGACTTGACTCATGGGGCTGTTCAGTAACCCTCCAAGATCGCTTCACATCACAACGAAATAAATAAATTGTGATGCAATGTATCTCTACTTTAATATCTTCCAGCAATTCCTTCCTTGGCACTGAGATAATACTCTTGTTACGCCTTTATTTAACTATGTATAGTATGTTACGATAAAATGTATTGTACTATTTTTACCATCTTTTGGAGTAAAAATGATAAATTCTGACCCCACCATAAAACATGCTAATTACGTCATAAAAAAGAAACGTTATCCTGCTGTTCCTGACTACTATTGGTCATTTCACTCAAAATAGGTGTGGACAGATTTTTTAAGGACGATGACAATAGCTATCGTTGCTCAGTCCTTCTTGTCGCTCAGTCTTTTTTCCCTGCTCATTTTTCCTTTCCTTCGGATGAGACGGACCTTTCCTAATTTTCCAGCAACTTTGCTTTTAAGTAAACCTTTTAACGTTCCTCTCTGGAGGAACCGAAAGAACGCTTCAATCTCACGGACGATACAGAGGATCTACACACACACACACACACACACACACACATTATTGCGCAGCACCAAAGATCCATGCAAGTATTATTTAGATGTGTTTAAGAGGTTAACTATTTGTGATATTTGCTTGAGAGTTGATAAGAAGATCCTACTGTCGGTTCGGTGGACGAACAGATTAGTCAATTTAAAATTAAGGGCCCTATTTTAACGATCTGAAACGCAGTATCAAACGTGAAACACAAGTAACTTTGTGGGCGGATCTAAAATGGGTTGGTCTGAAGTAGATGTGGTTTGGGCGTAACGTAAAATAAACCAATCAGAGCGTCATCTCACATTCCCTTTAAGAGCAGACGCGCTTGTTCCATGGCGGATTGCTATTATAACGGCAGATTTGCCAGGAGCGGTTCACAGCCGAGGAGATCGATGTTCTCGTCAGGGCCGTAAAACACAGAGAAGTGACATTGGGGATGAGAGAAACCCACCCAAATGAATAATATTTATATCTAATAACCCCTCCTTGAACTGCCACCTTAACGTGGTGGAGGGGTTTGAGTACCCGAACGACCCTAGGAGCTATGTTGTCCGGAGCTATATGTCTCATTTCGGCCACCTGTATCCGCGATCTTGTCCTTTCGGTCATGACCCAAAGCTCATGACCATAGGTGAGAGTAGGAACGTAGATTGACCGGTAAATCGAAAGCTTTACCGGTCTCCCAAGGCAAACAGGTCCTAGGCGACAGGTCAGACTAAGAGTGGTTCAAAAAACCCTTATGAGTGACATTAAATCGAGGACCGTGACGTCGCCCAGTATGGCGCAGCCGGGGCTGGTGTGGGTTTGCTTATAGCCCCCCAGCTCAGCCGCCATGTGTTGGAGTTTACCCCGGTGAACGAGAGGGTCATTTCCCTGCGCCTACGGGTCGGGGATAGGTCTCTCACTGTAGTGTGCTCCTACGGGCCAAACGGCAGTAAAGAGTACCCGGCCTTCTTGGGGTCTCTGGGAGGGGTGCTGGAAAGTGCTCCGACTGGGGACTCTGTCGTTCTACTGGGGGACTTCAATGCCCACGTGGGCAACGACAGTGACACCTGGAGGGGCGTGATTGGGAGGAACGGCCCCCCTGATCTGAACCCGAGCGGTGTTCAGTTATTGGACTTCTGTGCTAGTTACAGTTTGTCCATAACGAACACCATGTTCAAGCATAAGGGTGTCCATCAGTGCACGTGGCACCAAGACGCCCTAGGCTGTAGGTCGATGATCGACTTTGTGGTCGTTTCATCTGACCTGCGGCCGTATGTCTTGGACACTCGGGTAAAGAGTGGGGCGGAGCTGTCAACTGATCACCACCTGGTGGTGAGTTGGATCCGATGGCAGGGGAGGAAGCTGGACAGACTCGGCAGACCCAAGCGTACTGTAAGGGTCTGCTGGGAATGTTTGGCAGAGTCTCCTGTCAGAGAGATCTTCAACTCCCACCTCCGGCAGAGCTTTGACCAGGGGTGGCTGGAGATATTGAGTCCGAGTGGACCATGTTCTCCACCTCCATTGTCGAAGCGGCCGCTCGGAGCTGTGGCCGTAAGGTCTCCAGTGCCTGTTGAGGCGGCAATCCCTGAACCCAGTGGTGGACATCGGAAGTAAAGGATGCCGTCAAGCTGAAGAAGGAGTCCTATCGGGCCTGGTTGGCTTGTGGGACTCCTGAGGCAGCTGACGGGTACTGGCAGGCCAAGCGAACTGCAGCCCGGGTGGTTGTGGAGGCAAAAACTCGGGCCTGGGAGGAGTTCGGTGAGGCCATGGAGAAGGACTGTCGGCTGGCCTCGAAGAGATTCTGGCAAACCGTCCGGCGCCTCAGGAGAGGGAAGCAGTGCCCTACCAACGCTGTCTACAGTAGAGGTGGGGAGCTGTTGACCTCAACTGGGGATGTCGTTGGACGGTGGAAGGAATACTTTGAGGATCTCCTCAATCCCACCGTCACATCTTCCATTGAGGAAGCAGAGGCTGAGGGCTCAGAGGTGGACTCGTCCATCACCCAAGCTGAAGTCACCGAGGTAGTCAAAAAACTCCTCGGTGGCAAGGCACTGGGGGTGGATGAGATCCGCCCTGACTACCTCAAGTCTCTGGATGTTGTGGGGCTGTCTTGGCTGACACGCCTCTGCAGCATCGCGTGGCGGTCGGGGGCAGTGCCTCTGGGATGGCAGACCGGGGTGGTGGTCCCTCTTTTTAAGAAGGGGGACCGGAGGGTGTGTTCCAACTACAGGGGGATCACACTTTTCAGCCTCCCTGGGAAAGTCTATGCCAGGGTACTAGAGAGGAGAATACGGCCAATAGTAGAACCTCGGATTCAGGAGGAACAGTGTGGTTTTCGTCCAGGCCGTGGAACACTGGACCAGCTCTACACCCTCTACAGGGTGCTGGAGGGTTCATGGGAGTTTGCCCAACCAGTCCACATGAGCTTTGTGGATGTGGAGAAGGCATTCGACTGTGTCCCTCACGGCGGCCTGTGGAGGGTGCTCCGGGAGTATGGGGTCCGGGGTCCTTTGCTAAGGGCTGTCCGGTCCCTGTACGACCAAAGCAGGAGCTTGATTCGCATTGCCGGCAGTTAGTCAGACTTGTTCCCGGTGCATGTTGGACTCCGGCAGGGCTGCCCTTTGTCGCCGGTTCTGTTCATAATTTTTATGGACAGAATTTCCAGGCGCAGCCAGGGGCCAGAGGGTGTCATGTTTGGTGACAACACGATTTCGTCTCTGCTCTTTGCGGATGATGTTGTCGTGTTGGCCTCATCAAACCAGGACCTTCAGCATGCACTGGGACGGTTTGCAGCCGAGTGTGAAGCGGCTGAGATGAGAATCAGCACCTCCAAATCCAAGGCCATGGTCCTCAGTCGGAAAAGGGTGGCTTGCCCACTTCAGGTTGGTGCAGAGTTCCTGCCTCAAGTGGAGGAGTTCAAGTATCTTGGGGTTTTGTTCACGAGTGAGGGAAGGATGGAACGGGAGATTGACAGACGGATCGGTGCAGCTTCTGCAGTAATGCGGTCGATGTACCAGTCTGTCGTGGTAAAGAAAGAGCTGAGCCGCAAGGCGAAGCTCTCAATTTACCGGTCAATCTACGTTCCTACTCTCACCTATGAGCTTTGGGTCATGACCGAAAGGACAAGATCCCGGATACAGGTGGCCGAAATGAGCTTTCTCCGCAGGGTGGCTGGGCGATCCCTTAGAGATAGGGTGAGAAGCTCGGTCACTCGGGAGGAGCTCAGAGTAGAGCCGCTGCTCCTCCACAGGGGTCAGCTGAGGTGGCTCGGGCATCTGTTCCGGATGCCTCCTGGATGCCTTCCCGGGAAGGTGTTCCGGGCGCGTCCCACTGGGAGGAGACCCCGGGGAAGATCTAGGACACGCTGGAGAGACTATGTCTCCCGGCTGGCCTGGGAATGCCTCGGTGTCCCCCCAGAAGAGCTGGAGGAAGTGTCTAGGGAGAGGGAAGTCTGGGCATCTCTGCTTAGACTGCTGCCCCCGCGACCCAGCCCCGGATAAGCGGAAGATGGATGGAAGGATATATCTAATAATATAATAATATATATAATATAATAGTATCCTAAATAATTTGGGTAAAGGTGTAAGCTAAATTTATGCCTATTTTTTCACATCTTCATGGACACAACAATGATTTCCCTTATGTGGTAATATTTTTCCTTGTAATAATGTATGGTTTGCAAAAATGAGAACTGTGTAGATGAGAGAATCAAAGTGCATGCGCGTTGTGCACACGCTACATTATGGCCAAGCATGCGCCCTTAAAATAGAACCGCCCCCGGGAGCGCAACTTCATTCCCTAATTTACCAACGTGCGTCTGTGGAGGGAAAAGTTCGCTGTGCGCGGGTGCAAAATAGGATTTATACATGTATAATGTGTCGGTGTACAAAGTCAATTGCGCTGGGTGCAAGATAGGGCCTTAAGTCTGTTAAAAGTTATCTCCTATCTATATATTCATAATTAATTATAATCTTTTGTAATTAATTGTCCATATATATATATATATATATATATATATATATATATGGACAATTAATTACAAAAGATTATAATTAATAATCTAATAATAAATAATAAATATATAAAAAAGGGAATACATAGCCCATTGTCCATATATATATATATATATATATATATATATATATATATATATATGGACAATGGGCTATGTATTCCCTTTTTTGAGCAATTAAAATATTTAGGCAATAATTGATCATAACGAGTTATGATTAATTATATACATATATTTCCCTTTTTGAGCTAATTTGCTTACACAACAGTTGCTTTTATGATCTTTTGTCAATCCCGGCAAGGGCTGCGGCTCCGGCTATTGCACCGGTGCTTCCATATGGTGTTGTGAGGAAGGTCAGGTTGTTATACCCCAGATCCATGCTAAATTTATCCAAGAGCTTTGTCTTGTCGTTGCAGCGGAACATATAAGCACAGTAATCTGGTAACTTTTTACTATGATCCCCAACCACATGAAACCTTGTTTCAGAAATCTTGCCGTCCCACTCTGTGATGTCATCGCCACAGTCGTCAAAGGGTCGTCACCACAGTCATTCAAATCTCTCCGAAACTAAATTTTAAAATATAAATCAATCTTTGGCAGGGAAAATCATGCAGGGGTCCTGTGACGTGAAATCATCTCTAAGATCCACAGTTTCACAGTCTGTTAGAATAGTTATAGTATATTGTTATTATTAATTATAGTAGCTATATTATAGTCTTGTTAAATCAATTAGATACGATTATTTGGATTGCTTTGGATTTTTGGATCTGGACTGGAATGCTTTTTGATTTGGATTGCCCTTTTGGATTTGTTTGCTTTTTGTGACCTCTTCCTTTTTCCTGGTAATGGAGCCAGCAAGAGGAAATCCTCCCCTATCTGGGATCAACAGATGCATCCGTATCCTTGTTTACAACAGCTGGCACTGGCATTTGTATGTTCCCCTGCATCCTCTGTTCTTTGTGAAAGGATCTTTTCCAAGGCTGGAGAGATTTTTGTCTGAGAAGAGGAATTGTCTAAACCCCAACACACTTGAAATAATTCTGTTTCTCAATAAAAATCTATTGTAATCCTTCCTTCACCCACCCCAAACTGCAGTGTTGCAGGTTGCTCCTCTATATCCCCAGTCCCATAAGCACAACACTGCACTAAAAGACTATTCTGTTGCAGTTTACTTTATTACACTACCTCCACCATAAGCACTGCACTCAACACAGTGCACTTTTGTTGTTCATACTGTCACTATCCAAACAATTTATGAATAATTAATTAACTGTGTATGTGACAGTTGTTTCTGCAAAAGTAAATTCAGACATAGAAAGATACATATTTTATATTATACCCAGGCAATGGACAAATGTCTGCTCAGGTCTTTTTATTATTGCAAATGAAAGGTTACAGACATTAACAATGAGAAGAAAATAAATAGGGGATGGGGGTGAAGCTTCGAGTAATGAACCTTTGGCTGAAGCAATGGGCTGCGAGGTCTCAGTGGTTCAGGAAGCCTCATTTTGCCATCACTACCTGTGGGCGTGAACCAGCTAGAGACAAAAGTAGGCCTGGCAAAACAATTCGGTATGATAATTTCCTGATCACACAGCAAATGGTGTAGCAGATTGACTGGGTTTTTCTGGGGTGCCAACTTATAAGTCCACTTATAAGTAACATTTTTAATTTTCAAATGCTCAGGATCTTTCTCACTGTTCAGTGATTCAGTGACTCAGTTTTTGGGAATGGGGCTCAAGTACAGGAAGCTACCAAAGTTTATCACAGGTTACTAGAATTCCTAGCCATTCATAATTCAGCCTGTTTCAATATCCAAAGTACATGTCCAAACTCAACATGCTCCACAGCAATGGGAACCAAGCAGACATTCTTGCAAAATAAACAGCGAAATACTTTTTTGACGTTCCGTCTCTGTACCAGGGTTCAGTAGTAATGGTAAACTGGGAAATTCAAACTAGCCTTTGGTTGCCATCTCTCGTCTCGCTACCAGCGCTGGTCCGTAGCAAACTGCATTGAGTCAGGGCTCAATCACTGTGTTAAACTTCCAGTGTTTGTCCATATTTCCCATCTCTAACTTCCGATATCAGACGAAATTAGTGTGTTCAAGGTGGTGTGGCGGTAGTACGTGCTCTCTCTAGCTATCCCCTTTCCATTTTATTTCTTTGTTTTTATACTCGCTACTCTCTATGACAATATCGCCCTCTTGTGGACATCACAACCATTTTTGGTGACAACTTCTAGTTCGTCACAATGGTATCATAAAAGAGCACAAACATAGACAGACTGGAAGCGGAAGTCAAAAGGTGAGAACCGAACATCTACTGGGTCATAGATAATTTTTGACATAGAGTCCATTATATTTTCTTCTCACATTGATGATTTGCGTGTCAAAGCCTGCGCAGCGCATGGGTGTAGTCACATTAAAGATGAACCTCGCATTGGTTTACATCAGCCATTCCCAAACTGTGGTCCGCGGACCACTAGTGGTCCGTGAGGGTACTGCAGGTGGTCCGTGGAAAGGCAAAATAAAATATAAAATAATATATATTTTTTACCTTCATTTTACTAGGAAATTCCCATTAAAAAAAGTAAAAAGAATATGTAGGCCTATATTGATATAACATTTTAATTAAATTGTCAAGTTATTGTGTGATTACTAAAATAGCCTAGTGGTGTTCTGCCGTGACATTCAAGTTCAGTGCCGTTAGAACCACAACATTGGTTCGGTGGATAGCAACAGGTTCTCTGAAGAGAAAAGGGCAGAGGCAAATCTCATTATCACATCACACGCATAGCCTTTAATGGTGCGTTCACAACGGACGAAATTTCGCTTCAAACTTTTGTTTTTACGCGCGTCAATTTCGCTCTTGACGCGCGAATTGGTACAAAGTGGTCAAGCGTATCACTAGGCGCGGCAGGCGCGAATTTGACATATGATCCCTTTTTCAATTTGACGCGCTATGAACGCAGTGCACAGTGGCATATAGGCAGTTTATATGAAACGAAATGTTAAATGGAATGAATAAGGCCTGTTATTATTTTAATTTCCAGTTAGTTTCTTGATTTCGCGTTTCTGAAATGTTTTGCGGATGTGCTGTTAAGTGGACAAACTCAAGCCTAGGTAGGCTACTTTTTGAGGACTTGTAAAACTCTGAAGATTAATAATCCCCTAAAATCGCCAAAGGTTTTGAAATGTTGACTATATTCCAGTGTTCTTATTACTGTATAGATTTCATACTCCATTGCTATGGAAATAAGCATGTTGTTCAAATGAACCTGATTATGCCCTCGGGCGCTTCAGTAAATAAATAAATATATGTGGCAGCCGTTGTGTGCAGTAAACTTTCTTTTAACAAGCCTGTTGTACTGATATGATGACCAATGATAGTTTTAGTGCTAGTAAGCCTATTTAGAGGTGCGGATTAATTCAGGTAGGACTCTGAGACATATTTTATTATGAGATGGTCCGCGAAAATTCTTGATTACAAATAGTGGTCCACACACACAAAAAGTTTGAGAAACCCTGGTTTACATAATCAGAGAATTTTTGTTTTTGATATTTGATCTTTCTAAAGACATATCTCTCATGTCTGTGTGACACATATTCGCTGAGTTACAGTTCATTTTCAGAAGCGTTTCAGAATGGACTTCAAGAATGGAGAGAGACAGCAGAACGTGCATCATTTTTGTTTTCTTTATTTTATGATAAGCACAACGTTTTGTTTTTATTGTAAGTATAATAACACAAATAAATTTAGATACTTAACAGTTTCGAATGGTATAACACTTGTCTGTATGACAAAAACTGACAGATTTATTTAAGTCTCTTTTGCACTGATAAGAAAAAAAGCGAGGCGGTCGTGGCGGCCGACCCCTGGGGGTTAAAGTCACTATGGAATTAACAATTCTTAATTTTTTATGGAATCTTAAAGTGTTAATTCTAAATGATTTATCAGTAATGATAATCATTATTGTTTTAAATTCATGTTCATTTTGATGATGTGGGCGGATAACCTGTCACTCACATGAGATCCACCAATAGCAAACCACCACCATCCAATCAATTCTCCACTGACAAAATCAAGCCCCGCCCTACATTTGTTTTTGTTCCAGAGACATTGGATATATGTCACAACTAGGTAGAAAAGACCAGTACAACTTCAGTTTCACACTGTTTCATGCTGACGAAAAGTTAGGAAAGGGCCTATAGAAGAAATTATGATAGTGCCCTTGGTTGCCACCAGAACTCCACCAGACTATTGCCACTCTATTAAGGACTTCATTACCCATAACTCTCTGCCTGGTCTATTCATCCATGATTGTTTAGAGCAGTGTCTTCTGCCTATATCTAACCTGGGGTGCTTCTCATTTCTTATTTGTGCATCCTCGTTTCCTTTCCTCGTTTCCTTTCCTTGCGTCTCAGCTCCACCCGCTGTAGGATGCGAGGAAAGGCTGCAAGGGAAGAAAAGGAGGATGGAGGAATTGAATGAAAGCCTTTTTATACATTGGAATACTTGATCACTCGAGCGTCACTCCACATCGTCATCAGCAGCGCTCAAAGGATCTGCCCTTATGTTGTTGAAGTTTATTTATTTAAGAAATTCATAATAAATAATGATAACAGGAAGATACCCTGTTGAAATATGTGAGATGTGTGGTTTATATAAACATCAAAGGTTTAAATTTAAAGGTTTAAAATGATTGTCACCGTAGTGAAGGGGGAGGAGAATTTATACGTGCGTCACGTTTAGGTGATAAAACTCTTCCGCATAATACACCTGTGTATCCTCACTCATGACTCCTCAGGAAGCCTCCTCACTCCTCGATCCTCAGCCTTTGTGTCTCTGTGCAGTTTCATTACAATAAGTAACATTTTACCTAAATGTCAACTAACTCTCATTAGAGTATTAGTAGAATGTGCTTAATATCTGCTAACATGGCTATGGTGATGGTCCACCAACAGACATTCTACTGACTATAAGTAACTTTGCAACTACATGTCAACTTATTCTACAAACTCTCAACCCTACCAGTCTACTAATACTCTATAATGAGAGTTAGTTGACATGTAGGTGCAATTTAACTTGTAGCCAACAGCATTTCTGAAGTGGGCCATCAAAATAAAATAAAATAAACTTCAACTTTATTTTATGTCCCCCAGGGGACAATTAGTTTTACGGCAAGACATACAAACAGACAACCATGAAAATAGAAAACAATACAACCCCCAACTGTCCTTGAATAAACTGCTGACGCTACTAACCACCTCTATTACCTACATTTAGATGGGAAATGTATGTGGAAATAAATATATTGCTATATCTATTATATATTGCTATATCTATCTCTTAACTCGAGGAAACTTAAACCACAAGCTGGAGGGTAAAATCTCAAACTCAGAGTAAAAGGGGTGGTCTTTGCCACTTTTAGTTGCAAGAGTGCTCTGTCATACCAAAGTCATCAATGGAAGGACTGTGATCATTTGTAACCGAAATTATCACAGAAATTATGACAAAATTGATTTGAAATAATTTAGGTTGCAAAAACAATACTTTAATGCAATCTCATAAAACATCAATCTATCAGGGACTGCTAAAATATGACTGCACATAAGTTCATTGAACATGTGAAAAAAAGAATATTTCATTACAGTAAAAGTTATGTGAAACAGATAATGAGTGCAAAATGAAGTCCAAAGTATATAATTTTTTCAAACAAATACAAAAATCAAATAATGTTAGATATCATACAGATGGGTGATGTTGAGAGTTTTTAGAAGACAAAATGAAAAAGATCAAAATCGTTGTGTAAGTCACTTCAAGGCATGAACCAACTCTATGCAGGCAGTAAATTCTAACAATTAAGCTATATTAAAATTGTAAGTGAATATAAATATAACCCTAAAACAGGCAACGAAAATGTATTTTTCATCCAGTCCTGTTGTCAATATCATAGTTGAGTCTGTTTGGAGTATGTGGGTCACATGAATTGGTTAAAAAAAAAAATTGTCAGTTTGACCTAAAGCCAACATGTCCGCCCATAGTGCTGGGCATAACGTATAGGCATATATTAATAAAAAAATATAATAAACCTGCTAATATTAATTGTGAACATTTTCTTAAGATGTTGAAATAGAAAATGAAGTCATATATTGATCATGCATGCTGTTATTTACCGCATTTTGAAAAGTATGTATGCCCTGAGATATGTTGCCAGATTTGGGTATAAAAAAAGGATTATCCACAGTATTTACAATGAATTGTGTCTAAAGGCAAAATGGGCCCCATGTACTGGTCATGGCATTATTGTGCATTCCGGGATGACGGGTGATTTATTCAGTAGAAATCTCGTTCTAGGGCCCTCAATCTATGTATTTTCAGTTAAAAACTGTGCAAATTATAATATTAAATTCTGATATTGAATATAATCTAATATACTATTCAAATAAAACTGATATTATTACATTTAGTTGACTACATCTTTGCATTTTTAACAAGATTTAACAAGTCTTGCATAGTTTCACACAGCTCATTTTGTGGTAAAACAGGGGTGTCAAATACTGCTCCTGGAGGGCTACCGTCCTGCAGAGTTTAGCTTTAACCCTGATCAAACACACCTGAGAAGTCTAACTAAAATCTTCAGAGTTATTTAGAAAATTATAAGTTGTATCATAAATCAAATTATATGATTGATTAAGGATGCAGCTAATAAACCTCAAGGGCTAGAGTTTCCACATCTCTGAGGTTGAAGACGAAACTGTTCAGCAGTGAAAAAATAAAATAAATGTATATGCCCTAATTTTAGGACACTAAGATGTCATACAATTTTCTTTTTTTTTTTCTTTTTTTTTTTTTGCATCAAACAAATCACAGAAACATTGATGACTTGGGCCTTTTTTATACTCTAATAGGGCAACGTAGCCTGGGAGATACAACTCATACAATCCAAACTATATCAAATATTTCCAAAATTCCTTTGGACATGTTGTACTTAAGTCCAGATGATAGACAACATTAAATTAAAAGATTGAACATTAAAATATTTTGATGATCATTTTCCACTCTTGCCTGTTTTAGGATTAAACATGGCAATTGAAATAAAATATATATTTTTAAATTCAAATCTCTCTGTCTCTCTTTTTCCTTATACAACCTTCTAAGTCATAGGGCTGGAGCCTATTCCAGTTTTCTAGGCCAGAGGTACCCTGAAAATACCCAGAAAATACATGGTCTAATTTCAATTTTCTTTGTTCTTATTTTCAGTTGATGATTTACGTTTTAAATGCTTGTATATCGCTGCTCCAACTCCAAAAGCTCCAGCTGCTGCAGCAACACCTACACCCCCCACCACTGTAGAGGCAATTACTGCACCTTTAGCAGCACCAAATCCTGCAGCTGCTCCTCCTGCTGCTCCTGCTCCTAATCCTCCTCCTGTTACAACTCCTACAGCATTTGCAAAGAACAGTTTTCTTTGAGTTTCCTCATATTTCTTTTTAGTGTAAAGTTCATTGTTTTTCCTGTCTATCATTTTCCTTATCTTTCCCACAAGCTGAGTGACCTGGGAGCGATCATTATCTCTGTTTTTAAAAACCTGATATCTTTCATTACACTGCTTAACTAATCCCTGCAGCTTTGCCGATTCATTTATATATTCTCCTATTGTCATGCCATTGTACTCTAATTCATCTCCATTTGTAAACAACACTATGGTGTTTTTTGAAGCCTCTTCACCAAAGTTATCCTTGACCCACTGCACAGTATTCCTTTCCTCCTCTGTAAATTTAGTGCACAGTTTGATCACCAGCAGAATTGCATGAAAACCATCACCAGAATAATTGAACAACTTTTCTATTTGTTGTTTAAGCTGTCTTTTGTTCATTGATGTGTCATAGAGTCCCGGCGTGTCAATCACAGTGATTTTCTGGCCGTCCACCATCCCATCATGTGCATTACATTTCTTAGTGACAGACTCTGAAGAACATTTCACCCCAAAAGCGTTTCTGCCCAGGATGGTGTTTCCTGTTGCGCTCTTCCCGGCTCCAGTTTTACCCAGCAGAACAATCCGGAGATCTTTTTGTCGTAAAATAAGAAAAAATACATCATTTTTTCTTCTCATATGAGATATTTGTTATTAAATAATATTGAATTCTTTCAGAAATTTAAAAAAAAAAAAATCTTAACACTTAGATTATCCAAAAATGATAGATGATCAGAAAAGCAACCTCAAAAGTACATTACCAATGTAACGCCTTGTTCTTTAAGGCTTAAATAAATTTAGGCATGTAATTACTTAACATTAAGTTATTTTATACTGATTAAAAATATATATTGTGTTAAACCAATTTGCCTTTATCTCATAGGAAAGTCCAACCCAGGACTTAAACATGGGTCCGCATCAGCCTACAGCTCTTGTCTCGAGCTTGTACAGGCTATTGTGCCATTACTTTGATTTGGCAAAGCTTTCACATAATGCCAGAACAAACATACAGATCAGTACTCACCCATCTGTGCTGTAGTTTTAAGGCGTCAGGTAAATCTGTGACACAAAATTATAGTTTGCAGTTACACACATTAATAGATTCTACAAATGAAACACTTCTACATTATAACAGCCTTCTAAATAACTAATATCATATACATATATGTGTGTATGATAGCCTCAATATAGCCTCAATATCATATACGTGTGTGTGTGTGTGTGTGTGTGTGTGTGTGTGTGTGTGTCTGTGCGAGTGTGTGTGTGCCTGTGCGAGTGTGTGTGTGTGTATTATAGGAATATTTGAATCCTTTTTGTTTGGTATTAAAATAGATTCAATAGATCACATTAAATGTATTTAATACAGGAAAAAAAAAAGATCAGCTGGTCAAATTGGGTTAATTCATACATTTTATTATTGTTTATTTTAATGTATAATGTTAATGTATAATGTTTAATTGTTACAACAAGGCCATTCCAGCTTATATGCCATGTTATCACATTTACAAAAAAAGTAGCTCTTTATGTTGACTCTTCATGTTATGATTTATTATATGAATGGTTAAAACTTAACACATAAAAATCCAAAAATGTGGGTAATCATGCATTTCATTTTTTTCATGCAGATCCGGACCTGTGATTCATACTGATATATGAATCATTTCCGCTCAGACAATATCTTGTATAGTTTTGATGCTACTATTGATATTACAGCTGCTCCTATTGATATTAAAACTACTTTTGCAAATTCTCTCATCATTGTTCTTTCACCAACTCCATCTTCTTTTCCTTTCTCTTCCTCCTTCTCTTGGTTCCTTTTCTCTTCCTCTCGTCTTTTTCTCTCCTCTTCTTTTCTGATCTCACTCTGAGCCTTCTGATACATTTCCGCAGTGTAGTATTCATTCATTCTTTCATTTTGATTCATCATGTCCTTTATTTTCTCCACCAGCTCAGTGACCTGAGTTCGATCATTCTTCTCTGCATTATTAAAGGCATGATATGCCACCTTCCATTCATCTAGGAGTTCATTTATCTTGATGCTTTCTTGCAGAAATTCGTCTAGTGGTTTTTCCAATTTGTCAACTCCAGTGAACAGCGGGATGGTGAATCTCATAACATCTTCTCCAAAGTTTTTCTGAATCCATTTCACTGTGTTCTCCTCTTCCTCTGTAAATCTGCCAAGTTTGATGACCAGCAGAATCACATGAGGACCAGGATCAGACATCTGCAGATTCCTCTCAATCTCAACCTTCAGATCTTCTTCACTTGTGATGGATGTGTGAAACAGTCCAGGTGTGTCAATCACTGTGATGTTTCTACCGTTCACTTTTCCCTCATGTTTCTCACACTGTTGAGTTGTAGATTCAGAAGAGAAACCCACTTTAAACACATTTCTGCCCAGGATGGTGTTTCCTGTCGAACTCTTTCCTGATCCACTTTTACCCAGCAGGACAATCCTCATATCAGACACTGTGAAACAAAAACTAAAATAAAATCTGTTGGCTGTATAGCAGTGTTTCAGTACAGAACAGAGCAGAGATGTAGTAAAGACCAAACCAAGACCAAGACCAAGACCATGGTCATTTACTGGATACATTTATGGATTTGTTGTGGAGTAGGGTTGATTCAACTCATCGACTAGTATTGTAAGGCCCACCCGCTCGGCCCAACGACAGTTGACTAACAGCAGATGGAGAGTATCTCGGTAATCTACTGCTTTTCCTGCAGTTCCTGGATGTCAATGTTGAATTTACTGTCGAATTTGAACCACTGAATTTGCAAAGCGAAATAAAATGGACCGAAAATTGCCTGTTGAATATTATAGGTTGTATTTTTAAACAGTTTGAATATTTTGGAAGTGAAATATGAAAGGTGAATATGGATTATTGAATTTTTAATAATGAAAATGTGTTTGAAATGTTTTTAATTGTTATTCACAGCTTAAATATTCAACCATGTTGAATTTCAGCCCATAAAAATGCAAGCCCTAAAAATACAATGCATTAAAATGCAAGCATGGTTAATGTAATGCCTATTTTTTTCAAGTAGTGCAATTCAACAGGCTTTTTGTTTCAAAAACATTTGACATTATTTTACTTCCATATATATCACTGGGAAACGCTTAGCGTGAAACTTTGCGCGTTGCATTCATATTCTGAGTCCATTTGCTTGCATGTAGCCTATGTCCTACATTCCCAATAAAGTGCGAGTTTTGTCTTTTATGTCACTGTTTTAGTCCATTAAGCTATGTTAAGCATTTTATGTCCCGACGGCTGGGGAATCCTGGAGTATGACGGGAACCCCCAGTACTGCAGCGCACAGCACCAAGATATTTTTAGGAAACTAAACAACCGAGAGAAATATGTGTCTACCTCAGATTTAACATTTGATCTGCTTTGGGGAATAATGTTATGATCTCGTTCACGGTAGAGAAGCTGTTACATGTACAAAAGTAACCGCGAGGACTTAAATGTAAACACAGCTTTTGTATATTCTGGCCCAGATAATCATCACAAATGCTCAATTTCTGTAAATCCGTTTTTATGAATGAATGACTTGCTCTAACTCTTGCTCTGGTCTTCTGCTGGTGAGCTGACTAACGGCAGATGGAGATTATGCATTGGGACTCTACTGCTATTCCTGCAGTTCCCAGATGTGAAATGTTGAATTTTCTGCCAAATTTGAACCACTGAATTTGTGCAATTAAAATGGACCGACATTTGCCTGTCAAATATTATAGGTTGTATTTTTTAAAAAGAATGAATATTTTGGAAGTGAAATTTGATGAAATTTGTAATAATGAAAATGTGTGTGAAATGTTTTGAATTTAAATATCCTCCTGGGACCCAGAAAAAAAAAGTTTTTTGAATTTAGTTGTTTTCCATGTCATCACACTGTTTAGATCACAATAAACAAATGGTAAAAAAACATTTTTGCAAAATAATATTTTATTCATAAGTTATGCTATGTCCTCTGTAGTGGACGCCAGGACTAAGTTGTTTAAAAAATAAAATGACATGAAATTATATGTATAGGCAAAAACAATGGGATTTTTTTTAAATCACCAATACATTTGGGGGTTTCAGGATTTTTTCAACCAAAATTTGGATAAAGATTATTCTCAACTATGTTATGAAAGAAATAACGGAATGAAGTGATACACCATTTTACATTATGCAATATGTGGGTAAAAGGTCCATAAATTAATATTCCCATTCAATGCAATGTATATATAAACTGTATCTAATTTGCACCTTAATGTGTTCTTGGAGCAACATTTAATGAAAAAAGAAGTGTAATAATTGGAGTAATAATTGGCAACATTTTAATAATAATATCTAATATTTCATAGGAATATTGATGTATAATTTATTTCCATATTCACTTGTTGTGTCTCACAAAATGCCTGATAAACATGATGTAAGTCCTGATGTCCTCTACAGTGGACACGTTTGAAATCAACGCCCTGTTCTGTAACAGAAAATATATTTTTTTATTTGAAACCCCTTAACATTTTCCTGAGATGTTGTTTTATGAAATACAATTTGAAAAGTAGTCCAATTTAAATTATAATTACAATATATTATCATATTTCCATAAGAAGGCTACATTTGATCACTAAATTAATGTCAGACATTTTTAAAGACCAAGGAGTAGTTGTTTTCATGGTGAAACCTCCAAACATTTGGTATCTCTGAAAAGTCCTGAATGTGCTCTTTACAGGACACCCAGGTTGTGTCATGTGACATGTATGACATCAGAGAAATTCACTAAAATATAATGTCTACTACAGTGGACAAAAGTCTATTCTTGGGTCCCAGGAGGATATACACAGCTTAAATATACAAATATGTTGAATTTCAGCCCATAAAAATGCAAGCCCTAAAAATATAATGCATTAAAAGCTAGCACTGCTAATGCAATGCATATTTTTTCAAGCTTTCAAGGGAAGGAAGTGGGGAAGAAGGAACAAATGTGAAAGAAGGACAGGAGGGAAAGACCTTTTTGCCACAACTTCACTTTGTGGGGTGTGGAGACAAATGGCAGAATGTGTTTGTGTTGTTCATATCTCAGGAGATATCTTAGTAGTATCTGAGGTTCTGTTTGTCTTACAGTATGTACCGTCATGTTAATCTTTTGTGCAAATCCAGCGTTGAACTGACCTTCGTTTGTGAAGCAGTCCATTGTTCTGACGAATATTCGCCAAAAATAAGAAATCATCACACTGGTGTAAAATGATTTGCGCAAATATATAACACTTTACTGACTTGATGACCAACAGATGACGACAACAAGCATAATAACGCAACAAACTCATTTAAAACAAGAGCCAGAGAAAATACGTTACATTGTATCGACATTATAATATAGAATCAACACAGAAACAAAATATGTGTGAAATGAGATACTAGTAACACTTTCGCAGATATTCCGTATCATAACAAGCAAAGCGTCTCAACTGTTTTGTTTGAAGTCACCATTATAGTGATTAGTGTTTTCTTTAGTTGGGTGTGTGTTTTAACTATTATTGTATTTTGTGAAGTTTCTTATACTACTGTATGTACAGTATATATTTTAAGAATGATCACTGTAATATTAAAAGTTTAAAAAGTGCCTTTCAAGTGTTCAACACAAATGGGATTGAATAATATTTCACACAGTGAATATTATTTCTTTTTATTTCCTTAACTAAATTGCAAAATGAGTATCACTAATGAAGAATATAATCATCAGAAAAACATCCATTTACAATACTTTTTTTTAAAATTCACCATTAAAATGTAAGCACCTTTTCCCCTTTTCATAAGAATAAATTAGAAAACTTACTTGGTGATGATTTGGTTATAAACTGCAGGTAATCTCTGAGCTGTTGTCTGAAGATGTGCTGCTGTGTGATCAGAATGAATGTACATGTGAATATATCAGTCTAAAAGGGAATAAAGAGTTACATTTCCCTCCCTCTCTGTAAATGAACAAACACGCCCAATGCAAGTGACGCAGCGTTTCCTGTAAATGAAGGCTGTTGTTGTAAGTCAGCCTCTTGTTGTTTTGTTGAAAATGTTTTGTTTGAAGTCGCCATTATAGTGATTAGTGTTTTCTTTAGTCGGGTGTGTGCTTTAACTATTATTGTATTTTGGGAAGTTTCTTATACTATGTATATATTTTAAGAATGATCACTGTGTAAGAATTGATAAATTAGGAAATTCCAGACAGTCTGTTTCGGGGGTGACCAGGCCCTGAGAGGACAAAAGGACCTCTCTGGAGATTACCATTTGAACTGGCCCTCGTGCACCATCCAGACGAAAGTCTCACCGAATCTACATCTCCTTCCCTCTCCCTTCACCCCCTCTCTCTCATGCTCAGATGATCACCTGAATTCACCCAAGAAAATGTATAGTTTAATGTGAATGATTATCACAGAGTATTTTCATGTTTGGTATCGTTTAAAATGTCACAGTGCGACTGGTACAATTCTCTCATTTCAGAATAAATAAAACACAAGGTAATAAGGTTTTAAGAGTTTATGGATAGTTGACTTACAAAGGAAGGTGGTCTCCCAAGAAAAATGGTCACTCACCCCCAAGAGGTGCTACCTCTGAATGCAAATTTCTTTTGTTAAGCACATGTTTCCATGTGAAAGAGGTCTGGCTATTTAATGAGATGCAGCAGGGAGATCGAGGCCCTTTCTGTACTTCAGATCGGCCCGTGAGGCTGAGAGAGAGAGCGATCTCTTAGCCTCACGTATTTCTTAAAGTTGGGTTTGCATCTTCTCTCTATTCCAGAGCATTTGATGTTTTGTATCGATTATCTTTGAATTGATTATGAAATTGGCATGATACATTTACCTGACATGATAAATTGTTACATTCTAACTGACTTTGACATTATTTTCATTGGGGTGGAACAAATATATATATATATATGAATATATATAGGCTATTCATTGAATATATGAATATATATTAATTTACTTCTATGAAAAAAGGGAGAGTATTCTGTGTTTAGAGTACCTGAGTATCTGTTTTCTTCTGAAGTATCGCATCTAAAGTTAAATATCTCAGATAACTACATTACTGCTTGCCCTAATTTACTTTCTTTACAAGCTCTCAACATAATGTTGTGGGTAGAGAGCTAATAAAATAAGGAGCTAGTTTACATTCTGTTGACAAATAGCAGTAGATTAACATTAACCGTTTAAGCATGTGTGTGAATGTATGGATGGGTTTTATGTGTATATGTTATTTTTATATGACCCCAGCAAACTCTTTGGTCAATCAACTTAAATATGATACAATTTTCCCACATGGCCTTCGATGATTTGAATTATGATGGAGAGGATGTAAAACACTGTATTGATAAAGATAAGAATTTAATTGGTAAATATTACATTCCTGAGCAACTAAAAAGCTTAAATAATACAAATAGCTACTCATTTTTGCACCTTAACATTAGAAGCTTGTGTAAACATCATGAAGAATTAGCTACCTTACTCTCAATCTCTGACTGTAGCTTTGATGTTATTGGTTGCAGTGAAACCTGGCTTAATGATATGACCTTTACTGATATTCTTAACCTTGATGGATTATCTAGTTATCAAAAACAGGCCTGGCCGCACTGGTGGTGGTGTTTGTTTATATGTGCACTCCAGATATCGTATGAGTGTTTGTGATGACATTGTCTTAGATGACAATCACTCTGATTCACTTTTTATTGAGATACACCTCACAAATGCGCGAAAAAAAAAAAAAAAAACTTAGTAGGAGTGATTTATCGCCCCCCCTGACTGTGACCTTGACACTTTCAAGGTCAAACTGGACGATATTTTATTTTCCATAAACAGGAAAAACAAAGACTGTGTCCTTCTCGGGGACTTCAATATTGATGTCTCCAGAGATGATGTTGTAAAGAGTGACTTCATTAATACCTTACATTCATCTTCTTTTTTTTCTACCATAAATCAGTTTACCAGAGTAATGCATTCTACTAGGTCAGCTATTGACTATATAATCACAAACATTCGAAACACTAGGCTAGAATCTGGAGTTGTGTTATCTAACATTACTGATCATTTTCCAATTGTATTATTTCTAGATCTTGCTAGTAAAACTAAATGACCATGGCGAAAAACAAAAACTAAAGTACTAAATGAGAGAACTCTGAAACAACTGAGTGAAAGCTTATGGGCTAAAACTCTTCCCTGGAGACTCAATCAGGTCACAAAAAAGTGGGGAAACAAGACATCTGGGGCCTCATGTATAAAACTTTGCGTAGATTTCATCCTAAAAGTGTGCGTACGCACATAAGGCAGAATTTGCGTACGCACAAAAGTTTTCAGATTTATAAAACCGTCCGTACGCCAGAACCTGCGCAGAATTCACTTTATAAATCCCAGTCAGCGGAAGATTGTGCGCACATGCGTCTCCACCCTGAAATAACCATATATGGAGCTTACAACGCCTAGTTTTACTATGCAGATCCTCATCTGCATATCATTTGCATATGATTATTCATCCACGTGATAACGTTTAACGGTACAAGACACATTACATTAATAAAAATCATGTATTTGCCTATCCTTGCCTTGTTTTTGAATACATAAATCAAATAGTGTAAAATACATTTAATCTTATCCACTGGCCGAATAGTATTTTTAATTGATTTATATTTTTAATGGAAACAGATAGGCCTTGGGCATTATTTGCACGAAACTATTTTCTCAGACAATCTGGTATTATCATGATAAGCAATTATCTCTGTGGTTAAAACATTAAAGCACGCCACAGGAAACGTGTTCAAAAACATCGCATCCACAACAAATATTTCTATTGATTGAATTTGAATATAAAAAATGTTGTAACTTCTCAGTAATGATTTAATGTTTAAGTGTTCTCCATTAATTTGAATGGCATATTTAATCTAAATGTTTATATCATAAGTAAAACATAGTTTATATCAGAAGTATTTTATTTATTTAAACTGTTATTTGCATCAGTTTCACTAAACGGCCCAACGCGCTCGCTGCCGCGGACATTTAAGAAGGGATGGATATTTGCTTCAAGTGACAGGTTGGTGAGCGAAATTATATTTGTATTATCTTGTATTTCTTTAGATTTTCTGTCTAAAAGTGATCTTCTGCAAGACACCAGTGCAGAGCTATAATGAAATAGAGTCCAAATTTTATTAAAATCAATGAATCCATCAAACTCCATCATAATCATATCATAATGATAATTCAGGTTGATGCAATTTGATTTATTGGGTGATGTAATAGGATAATTTAGAAGTTTTTAATTTTAAATAGTTATTGCTATTTGGGCCAGTTGGTGTCGCCAAAACACATACTCTTCTAAAAGAGTGCGTACGCACGGTCAAGAGCATCCTTACGGTGCGCACTTATTTACGCCAAGTTTATTTTTTATAAATCCCGATATGTGCGTGGAAAAATGCGTACGCATATTTCTATGCCCATTTTGTGCGTACGCAACGTTTATACATCAGGCCCCTGGTCTTTCTGTCGGGTCGTTTGTCCAGTTACAGATACTGTACGGACAATCCGACCCAATACGAATCAGTGTTTGTGTTTATATGTGTCTTGCTCTGTTGAGCGGCATAATTGATTCCACTTGGGCCATACTGGGTTAACACCATGCGTTTCCAGTCAGGGATTGTTTTGAGTACACAACGAACAAGTCAATTGCATTCGGACCGAATGCAATGATTGGACGAGCATTTTTTTTTTTGGTCCTGAGACTTCCAAAGAAGATATTTAAAGGTGCATATATTTATGTGCAATATTTATCTTTTCAGTGGTGTATTAAGACCTTACACAATGAACCATTAGGTTTATTAGCTTAGAATGAGCCATTTCTATCTACATACACCGTGGGTTCCCTTAAATTGAAATAGCCATTTTGCACCGCCATGTTTCTACAGGAGCCCTAAACGAACAAACTGCTTCGTCACTGTGTTGTGCTTCATACAAAGAAGCAAGCTAAAGTCAGTGAATAAAATGCTGACACAATGATATAACATATTGTTTTACTGAATAGTTAAGTAAATATAATTTCTAACTTTTTCTTTGTAAAGAAACCTCATTGCTTTACTGGCTACTCTCTGCTGTCTCAGACGACAACGTCTTTTCCTGTCGGACACCGAAACTTCTTTTGGTTGCAATTCGCAACCTCACCACTGGATGCCGCTAAGATTTACACACTGCACCTTTAATATTTAGACCACTTCGATTGTTGATTGCTATCAGGATGTGAAGAGAGTTCCAACCTAAAAAGGTTTTATTTTATTTTATATTGCCTACCCTACCTTTAAACTACAACCATAATTAAAAGCACTTTGCATATATAAATTCTATTTTGGTATCCAAGCATGTATTTGTACTTGTACATTTTTATTTTCTGCCCATAAGTGTCTGAGACGTAACCCTAGAGATCTCAGACTTTAATTTTAACTTTAGATTTTTCACAGGCTACTACAGTATGTTTTTATTGATGATGTAGTGAAAACTCTTGCTGTATGTATTACAGACACGCCCCCATAGCGGTGTGTGTGTGTGTGTGTGTGTGTTCAGCGGGTTCCTTCTACGCCAGTGGACACGTGCCATATGGGGCCGGTCGGTTCTGGCTCGGATCGTCGGTCTCGTGCAGTGTCCGCCGTCACGAGCCCAGAGCCCGCTGTCACGTGATCCCCGCCGCAGCTGAAGGAGAGCGGACAGCGATTCAAGGAGAACGTCTCATTCACACGTCTTTATTTGACAGCATGCACTTCATAGAGAGTCGAAAGAATATTTCCAAAGCTATGCATTAACCCGCTCGTGTGACGTGTGTGCTGCAGATGATGTGTCGCGTATGAATATGATGCGCTTTATTCTAGACTGCCTGCGGCCGGCACGAGCGCGCGCTGCAGCCGCTGCCAGGTACACGGATGCATGATCCTTATCTTTATACATATCACCAGCTGCACGCAGTCTATGTCTTTAAATACGATTTAACCGACATCCTTCAAAAAACATCACCTCGCACGTCGAGGTTAATTGTGCACTGAAATAATAATGTCATAAGGTTTGCATGTACTGTACGTATGATTCATCATCCTGACATCATCTGACACGTATGGATTGCATAATCTTGAACGTATGTCTGCAGTGATCTTGTGTATATGCGCTTAAATCGGAGCCATGGAAATCATACTTAAATCTTGCGGATATATTGGCATTTCAGTTTGCTTTATTACGTGATTTATTGTTTCAGGGACACGGAGCTTCAGGCTCAGGGTAAAGACTCTTCTGACGATAACGAAATCAAGGTAACGTTACAGTGTTATTTTCTGCACTCTACACAGGCTCTGTAGAAGGAGCTGCACTGATGAGCTCTAGCTGTAATTTACTGCCACTTATAGTGCTTTCTTCCTCTGCGTCTGAAGCGCGCATCTCTTCAGCGCATTGCTCTGGGTGAAGAGTCAGTCGTCGATATTTGTTTTGCATAGCGTTTGATGTGAGATTTACTTTATTGTCATGATTGTATATTTTTAACCGTGATATGGTTTTCTCAAAATACAAGTTCCATGCCAGTCGTCTTTATTCGTGTGTTAGTGTTGGAGATCAGCAACATGTGTGATATACCACAGAGATCATAAATGAATGTTGTAACGGGCTAAAGACACCTTAAGAAAAATGCGCCATATATGATCCGGCTGAGGTAAAATGCCCCTGGTAGTGATTCAAATACTTTACCTAAAATAATGTATTTTGAGCAATTGGGTGGTTTATGTTTGTTCAAAATATATCAGCAACAGTTGTTTTATTTTGATGAATAAAAAAATAAACATTCATTCAAAAGTATGAAAGAAGTGTATTGCCACCACTGTCATTAAAATAGGTCATAAATACATTTTTAAAATACAGTAAAACATAATTAAACAAAATAAACTTTCTGGAAGCTATATATATTGCCGGACAGCAATAATATGGAATTACAATACTAACACTACAATATATATATATATATATATATATATATATATATATATATATATATATATATATATATATATATGTAAGGGATAATGCCCGACGAGGTGTCCATTAACAGAAATTAATGGACGACGCGGAGGTGTGAACCGTCCGACGCGAAGCATTAATTTCTGTTAATGGACACCTCGAAGGGCATTATCCCGCTTATACCATGCACTTACGAAAGAAAGAATTATTTAATCAATTAATAATACTTTAATGTGTTTTAGAGTAAAAATCGTGAGGGTTTTTATTTATTAACTAAGTCGAGCGCACTATTTAATATCTCCCGTATACAGGCGTTGCCAAGCAACGTGGCCACAGCGACCCGACCGCAGCAGTTGATCAGTGAGTTTGAGCCAGCGCAATCATTTAGAACTGTCATCAGGCAAATTGACGGGACGCCTTTCCTAGGTGTACACATTATCACTTTTTAATGGACACCCTGCAGCCAATCAGAATCGTGTATTCACCCAGACCATGGTATAAATATATATATATATATATATATATATATATGTGATGACTTCAAATCAATATATGACTTTTATAAAATCAAGTTTTGTACCGAACCATTATTTTTGTGTACCTGTTAGCACTGTTAGCACGCTATTAACAAATGCAAACACTCTCAGAGAATGTATGTTTGTCAGTTATTTGAGAATTGAGTCTCTGTTTAAAAACACTCTGTTTGTAATAGAATTGTGTCTAACTCAGACCGGTTTTCACAGCACTTTTGGAGAGAAAAAATATCAACTTGTGGTAACACTTTATTTTTAAGTGTCCTTGTTACACATGTTATATGTAGTTACTGTAGTAATAACTACAAATGATGCATAATTACAATCAATTAACCCTAAACCAAACAATAATCCTTAACCTAATCCCTATAGGAAGTACATGTTGTTAATTATTAATACTTAGTACTTAATGTATAATTACACTGTAATACAGACACCTTAAAAATAAAGTGTAACTTGTTTTGCGCTAGACTTTGGGTTCACCCAAGTTTTTTGAAAAGTTGTAGGAAGTTGGAAAAACTTTCTCTCATAATCTGCACAAAAGTTCATAGGACTTATGTGGTAGAAGATGACATACAGTACGGCTGTTATCAATGATTAGAGTTTAGTGATTTAGATCAGGGTAACGTATCCTCATGAATATATCCTCAGGGTCTGAAGGATGAGGTGCATATGGAACAGGAGACTCTTCAGACGGTCAAGGCTTTGTGCCGTGACACACAGGAGAGCATGGAGAAGCTGGAAGAGAGGAAGACACAGCTGAAGGAAGAGCTGAAGGTGATCTATGACCTCCAGAAACAGGAGAGGGAAGTGGTAAGCAAATCTTTAAATTATTTCTGGAGAAATGTTCCTGTTTAAAGGGATATTTCAGGTTAAAAGGTCAAGCTCTATATGGATCTGTATCCTACTGTCAGTTACCACAGAAATTCATTTTTACTCACCCCTCAGATCACTTTCATTGTCAATCTACAGCACATGTGTCAAACTGCGCTCCTGGAAAGCCACTGTCCTGCAGACTTTAGCTCCAGCCAACTCCAACTAAAGACCTGGATTAGCTGTGTTTAATTACAGTTGGAGCTGAACTCTGCAGAACAGTGTTAGACGTCCCCGGATTACAGGCCAGTGGTGTGAAGCCAAGGCTGGGTTTACACTGGGACAAAAAATAAATAAATCACATTTTTTACTCACTGAACAACTTCCAACTGTTGTTTTAAATCAGACACACATCCGATATCTTGACATCTGACCTGCGTCTAAACGTGTATATCTGATTCCCCTCGCCACCGCAAGGCGACAGCGACACGGTTCCCACAGAGATCGCTTTTTAATGTCATATCATGAAGCAGAGGTGTCGGGCTCTGTAAATGAAGGACAAAGATCCGCTTCCGAGTGAAACAGAAATGTTTATTGAATAATGCAGGAAATAGATAGAGATGCTGGTCAGTCGTCGTGGGCAGAGAATGATGCTGGGCTCGGTAACGCAGGGACGCAATGGGCAGATAGTCCAGGCAATCACAGATGATCCTCAAGAACACAGGAGACGGAAAGGAACGAAGTCTCAGGAACTGCAAGCACGGAGAATACCCCAGGAGAACACAAAACGATCTGACAAAGACAGAATGAAATCACAGACAATAAATAGGACGCCAATCATGAAACTCAGCTGCCACTGATCCGCTCATCAGCAGCGATAATGAGCCACACCCACCACACACACACACACACACACACACACACACACACACACAACATAGCGAGGGCGAGTCAGTGAACCCATGAACCGTGACAAGATGTGCCTGTGTGTGCTCACACTAAAACTCTTTTTCCCCCTCTTTCCCCGCCAGCGTTTTTCACCAAATTTCCAAGGCCCCCAGAATATTTTGTTGTATGAATATCTGAACATACAATATATAAAAAGAAAGAACAGAGCCTCTGGTTTAAAAAAATTATATATTTAATTATGTTGTGTTACGTTATATAAATAAATGAGCAGCTTCACTATTACATACTGACGCACACAGGTAATTCAAACTCACAATCTCTCTCTCTCTCTCTCTCTCTCTCTCTCTCTCTCTCTCTCTCTCTCTCTCTCTCTCTCTCGTTAATTCCTTCTTATTCATTCCAAAAAAACTGAAATCTTACTGTGCTTCTAAACCAACAAATAAACATTACCACTATTTTCCGGTCTATATGCACTGCAAAATCTTTTAACTTTAACACTGGAACAGATTTGAACTGATCCATGCTGGCATATAATTATGGCCACCCGATTGGTTGAATTATAAAATAATTTTAGTAAAGCTTTCCAAACCCGAGGGTGAACCATGTCGCATAATAAAGCGATCAACAACAGAATCATTTTGGGCGTGGATTAACGTAAACACAGATATCGGATACCAGTCGTGTCTAACGTGAGTGTAAACTGGCAGGACAAAACATTGGATATGATCCAGTTATAAGATCAGATCTGTCCATTAAGACTTGCCGTGTAAACGCAGCCCAGGACGGGTGTGATGTCAGCTCTTCTTGGTTGATTAAAGACAGAAACATTACTGCGTTCTGGACCGTTGGCGGAGTCATGCTGGCGGGAAGGCCGGCCAAAAGAGCACTGCAGTCTAATCTTCAAATTGTAAGAGCTTGGATGAATAAGAGACTTAGACGTTTTTGTTAATGTTTCGCTTAATGCAGATACTCCAGTTTTCTGATGCTATTTGATTAGAGATCGACCAATTGCACAATTGATACACTTTTCTACTAGTGGGTCGACATCTGGTGGGTCTCTAATAGTCACTACAGCACAGTGTGCTCACAGGTAAAGTTAGTTATTTAATGCATCGTTTGTTTTTACATTTACATTTATGCATTCAGCAAGTGCTTTTATCCAAAGCGTCAGAGAGCCAAAAATATTTGTAATATGCAGTGCAAGGTTTATAAGACGCTAGAGAAGAGGAGAAATGCTGTGTCTTCAGCTGCTTCTTGAAAACATTGTAACAAATGAAGTCCCTGTTTCGGAACAAAACAAACTATCTATAAGTGTGAAAACGCCCTTAAACTCACTTTTTTTTCTTTCTTTTTTTTTAAAAACTTTTTTAAAAACTTTATAGTTTACTTTTTCCCCTCCAGTGTTTTTTTTAAGTTGCCAGATGTGATGGTTTCAGGAGTTCATGTGGAAGTTCTACCAGAGAGGAACAGAGAGAGTGAAGGTTTTGGAGAGTGACTATGCCTCATTGTGAATAGGGTTGTGTATCGTTTGAATTTTAGTGTTTACAATTCCAGTGCCGATTCTGCTTATTGATTCCAATACTCATTGATTCCCAGTTTCGAAATAAGCGAATTAGCAATAGCAAAAAATAAATGCATCTTAACAAAGTGTAAAAATCTTAATCAAATGTAAAATAACACTGCATAGTTTTCTTTTTAAATAAAATATAAATTAATCCTTATTAAAGTTATTAAAGTTATGCAGTCAAGATTTTCTTTTGTTCTTTGATAAACATTAATGACATAGACGGCAGCAGGTTTATTAGGCTGCTGTCACTTTAAGAGCTAACACACAGATCCAATATACTGTTACACGTGCGTTTTCTTTCTCAACTGTTCACGTTCATTTAAGACAAATCCGATTGTGTTTACGAGGATATTTTGACATCATTTGTGTGAATTGAGTTCTCTTTCAAGTCTTATTGCGCTTGAATGGTTTAAAACCACATTAAAATGCACACACAGGATTCCTGAACTTAAGTATCCAATTCAAAAATCGGAATCAATTTTCGTTTTCCAACCCTAATTGTGAATGAACAACAAGGCGTTGCTCATTCACTGGCCATAGCTGGTGGGAGGGAAAGCCTGCGGAAAAGCCTTAAATTTGATTCTGGCCACAACTGGGAGCCAGTGGAGTGAAGTCAGGATGGGTGTGACATGGGTTCTCTTTGGCTGATTGAAGACCAGACATACTGCCACGTTCTGGGTTATCTGCAGAGGTGTAGTCGTGCTGGCTGGAAGGCCCGCCAGTAGAACATTGCAGTCGTCCAGTCTTGAAATGACAAGAGCTTGGACGAGGAGCTTTACCACATGTCCTGACAGGAAGGGTCTGATTTGTGGACCTGCGTGACAAGGCTGTTGTTATTGTTACAGTGTTGTTATTGACCATTGGGAGGCAATATAGGCATGGGGATAGGCAGCAAGTTGGTTGGAGTTAGTAACTGGGAAGATTTGAAAGGATACAATTGCCTTTGGGTGGCAGTAGAGAGAAGGTGATTTTGGACACCTGGTTGTTTTCATGTTTTGTATGCACATGCTGGACCTTGTTTGAAGAAGTGATGACAATAGGACAGTGGTGGCGTGTCTTTGAATATTTTTGGAGAATAAAGGAATGCACTGAGCAATATTGAGGAATTTGCATTTATTGAAGTTAATTCATATACTCATACGCCACTCCCAAGTCACCACTGGCTTTATTGAAAAGGCGTTACACATGGTTTTAAAACAATAGTAACTTACTAGAAATACTGCAGTATCCATTTATTAACCATGGTTTTAGTAACCATAACTGTAGTATAATTGTGATTGCTATGGTTTACTACCAATACTATGTTGTTAATTTGTGTAGGTTAGAGTAGGGCTTTGGTGTGGAGTTTCTGTTGTATTCGCAAATACAGTTTACACACGCACACAGAAAAAACACAATATATTGCAGTGATGGCCCTATACTGTATGTTAGTAGTAGAATTGGGATACAAATACAGTTTACCTCAATTTACACCAGGTTTGGGGTACAAATAAAACATGGTCTTAAGTCGCTGCCATCTGTGTGTGTGTTTGACCGTGTGTGTGTGCAGCTGCAGTGCCTGCAGGAGGAGCAGCAGGACTTGGAGCAGACCGTACAGCAGTACGACAGCGAGCTGTGTGCTGCGGCTGAAGACCTGCTCCAGATCCAGCGGGAAGTGGCGTATGCCAGAGCACACGCAGAAAGCCTGCATGAACAGATCTCTCCGCTGCAGGACGTGTTCGAGGAGATCGTACAGGTCACAGTTCAGTCAGCATGTTCTTAGGCTTTTGCATATTTTTGGAACCAGTTCAAATAGACACTTCACATAATTAATTAACTAAGGGAAATTATGCTTTGGTATTCAGTTTCATAAATTTAGATTCTAGCTTTGCTACATCTCTTTTCTACATCTAAGGTGTGGTGTGGACCCAAAATAAACAGGAACACAGCAAAGTAAATACTGTATATATACTTGCTACATACAGAAACTAAAATGGATAGAAGAAATGAGGGCTAAAATACCATATTTCTCTAACTCCTCTACTTACCAAGACAAAAGAGAAAGTAAAAACAGTATTTAAATCTTTTAATTAACTATTTGATAAAGTAATAGCAAATGAACTCATATAATATTGAGAAGGGCCCCTTCGGACACAGTAATACATTTTCACCTGCTATTTCAATCACAGGCTGAACCCACATTAATGAAGTCTAGTAAAGAGAGAGGTTTGAACCCCACTGAATCAACAATTAACTGGTTTCCTGTTTTCTTTTTAGAGCTGCTTTACAGCAGAATTGAACTCTGTTTGCATTATTGAATCACTGTTTTCCTGTTGATCACCGTAAAGCTGCAGTAAACCATCTATATTGTATAAAGCACTATAGAAATATAGGTGACTTGACTTGAGAGAAAACAATAGGTCAAAACAGCAACATACTTTATTTATATAAATATATATATCCATACTGCACACATTTAAAAAAAAAAAAAATCTCTATGGAAAATAGTGTTTTCAAAATGCCAACATTTCAGTAGTAGATACCTCTACCAGTGAAATTTCACGATTCTTGGTTGCAAATGAGGTTCATTATAATGTTTGTGTAGTTTTTTGTAAAATAAATAAATAATAATAACAATACATGACTGTTTTACATCCTGTCTGTGATCTGATTTGAGCCCTATTGTCTTTGTGACTTCAATGCCTAGGCCACTATTATAATTGGCCTACATCAACTCAAGTGAAATTTCAACAAAAAACAAATACTACAATAAAACACGATTACACGTGTATAACTGTTTTCAAAACAGCAGATGGCAACGGGTTGGTCCTGAACTCTTTCGCTCTTGTCAAATCAAATACTGGATTCCTTCAAAGTCTATTAATGAAATCTTGAATGTCACAATTGTGTAAAGTTAGTGTGTTTTTTAACTGAAATAACTACAGTAAACTGAGCTAAATTGGCACGAAGTCTCTAAAACGCATTAGACATAATATCAAAGTTTCAGTAGTCTGTACCAATACCTGTAAAATTTCACAAATCAATTTCAATACCACAGCAAAAACAAATTTGCAGTGGAACACCCTCCATTTAACAGCTATTTTATGTACAACAATTTTTATGAATTAATAATTAATATAGATATTAATGCAAAGGGTATAACAGTGACTCACTGTCTCTTTGTCGCCTTCATGTAACATTCTTATTTAAATTACTAAGGTATTAAGATGTGTTTTGGTCAATTAGGGATGTGCCTGTCACAATACGCCCTGTCCATCTTAAGATAACATCATTTACATCAGAGTGAGTCCATCTCAGGCGGTTGAAAAATTGAAAAGCTGGTTGCTTATTTGTGCTCGCTTGAAGATTTCCACTTGAGAACCACTGTATTAGACCTCATTGACAAGCAAAAGCTATTGTTTGTCAAGCATAAACACATTTTCTGTAAGAGACTGTTTATTTTTTATTATTTGTTGTGCATATATTGATCTGTTCATTCCTTAAAGCTCACGATTAAAGGAGGCTTTCTCCAGATTTGTAGTAGCCCTAGCTCTGTGGCCAGCAGAATCTCAAACTCCAACTTTAAAGTATAATGCTGCTATAGAGGATGTATGTGAAAATGTCAGTAAACAACACTTTCTCACTGTATACCTGAACCTAAATGTGGACCTTTCAGCAATCCTGAGTTGTGCCATGACACAAAGATAATCAAACTAAGTTTAACCAAGTAAAATAAAATAAAAAATGTTAGTTTTGCTATACCAATATACAGAGGCAATCACTCAAACAAAAATTAGAACAATTTAAAATGGTCAAGCCACATTTATTGGACCATGTATTGACCCATCATTGACATTGCTCATGATTCTCGATGTGCAATCTCTTATGTGATGTTTTCTTTTTTTAATTGACTTATTTTTTTCTTTTCTTTTTTTTTGAATAGGTTAAAAAGAAGCTGGGTGAGCTGGTTGCTGGCCTCATAACAGGTGAAAGTGCAATGACTGATATGACAGAAGATGCTGATTGTGTGGGTTTGGACCAGGAGTTGGTTGGAAAAGTGGATGTTGTAGAAAGCGAGTGTGATCATGTCTACAGTGAGAAGATCTTGTCCAAACAGGAAAGAGAGGAAGTAGATTATGTTGAGCAGGAGAGCACCCCAGAGGAGCTGGATAAAATGCAGTATTCAACGGAGAACTTGGTATGTCCATTGGCATTCAGTGTGCTCCTAGTTGTTTATAAGTTTGTTGAACTCATGATCTGTTATTGATTACAGAAGAGCAGTGGCTCGTCGTCTTTTACTGAGATCACATTGACGGAGGTCAAAGAGGAGGATGTTATGTTCAGATCCACCACTCCACAGGTAGGACACACATACACGGAGCTTGTACCTGCTGTTTTGCATTGTTGTGGGATGTGTTCAGTCAATTTTAATTTTGCCATTTAATTCAAATTCAGATCTGTTGATTGCCTTAAAAGTGATTTGCTTGTTTAATTGTTTTCAAACTGCTGTTCGCATTCGCACAATGTAAGTATTTCTAGAGCACATTTCTAGAGCAAACATCACAAAGTGCTGTACATCTAAATATAAAAAAAGAAAACAAATAAGTGTGACGTATATTTTAAAAACAAACAATCGGATAAAAAAACGGAGTAATACAAAACTATTTAGACAAAAGCAAGTGGGTTTTTAGCTGCTTTTTAAAAGTGTCCACAGATCTTAAGTCTGTAGGGAGAGCATTCCACAATTTGGGAGCGACAACCTCAAAGGCACAGTCATCTTTAAGACCGTTCACACCAAGAACGATAACTATAAAGATAACTATATTAGCGTCCACACCAGCGGACGTTATTGTTCTATTTATTCTAAGCGCATGCTTGTCTGTCACGTTAAATGCTCTTTAAAGCAGGATGGATTCTGATTGGCTGCCAATGTTTTTATTGTTCATCAGCTGGATTAAATCGTTCTGAAAGTGATTCCAACGATATTGTTTCTCTGTGCCGTTATCGTTATAGCTGTTATAAGGTTGCAACAATTCTTTTATATAATCAGGAGCTTGACCATGCAATGCTCTACACACTATCTCAAGAATTTTAAATTTAATTCTAAATTTAACTGGGAGCCAATGTAAAGAAATTAAAATTGGTGTTACATGTGATCTCTTTGATGACTTAGTTAAAAGCTTGGTGGCAGTTTTTTGAACCACTTGTAATCGTTTCACAGATTAATTACTAAAACAAGAAGTAATAATTAACAGAAGAAGATAAAGGGCCAAGACTGTCCATCACATTTGGGAGAACAAATTATCTGCCATTCAACTTTTTATAGAGTTTATGCAATTTAGAAGAACAGACAATTTGTAATTTCACGAGGCTTAAAAGAAATATATAATTGAATATCATCTGCATAACAATGATAACAAACACCCTTAAATGTACTTATTAATTGCCTAAGAGGCAGCAAATATAGTGCAAAAAGCAATCGGTCCTAAAACAGAACCCTGGGGGAAACCACAGGACAGAGATGCTGTTGATGAGGCATAATAATGAACTCTGACTGAAAAAGACCTGTCTGATGAGTATGAAGAGAACCATTTCAAGGCTGTTCCTGAGATGCCAACACACTGTGAGCCTCTCAACTGATATACAGTGATCCACATTTTCAAAAGTAGCAGTAATATCTAAAAGAACCAGTACAGAACATTTACCTGCATCGCTCATAGCGTATTAAGTAGGGGTGGGGGAAAAAAATCGATTCTTAGATGCATTGCGATGTGGACGATTCTGAATCGATTCACAAATGTCAAAAATCGATTTTCTAAAATTTTTTTTTTTTTTTTTCTTTCTAATAACGTAATATTGACGGAACGCAAAAGGTGGAACTCTAAAGCGGACGTGCAGTGCGCTGATGAATATAGGAAGTATTGGAAGTCAATTCTTTATGGGTCATCATAAATACTTTGCTTTAAAAGTACCAAGTAGTCACACACACAAAAAAGATGCATCGATAATCGTTACCCTCTGAATCGTAATCGAATCGAATCGTGAGGTGCCTAGAGATTCCCACCCCTAGTATTAAGACCTCATGGTGCCCCTGGGCAACAGGCCCACAAGTGCAATTTCTTATCAATTTATACAATTTTGTAAGAATGAAACTGTCAAAATTAACATGACACTTTCTTGTAGAATATAACACAAAAAAATCTGAACTCTTTTATAGAGAACTTTGGTGGAGTCGACCCTACAGCTCCATCTTGTGGCACACAGAGATTTAAAAGTCAAACTAATGTGAATGTCACTGTCATGAATATCCGATTCCAGCGATGAGTGGATGCGCTGCAAAAGGTATAAAGGGATTGTAAAAGATTGAAAAAGGATGTGACCTCATAGCAATCATCTATGCTGTTGACACCAACGAGATTCAAAGAATGACCAGCACAGGGCATGTAGTGAATTAAAGGGTTTTGCATTTTCAGGTGCGCTTGAAGTCCATTATATATACCAGACACATTGTTCGTATTATCATAGCTTTATCCACGGCAATTTGACAAGTCCAACCCTTGTCTCGCACCATTTTTAGGAAGGTTTAGCCAGGTTTTCACCTGTGTGGCTATGGAGGGGCTCAAATCCAAGAAATCTTTCAACTACTTTGCCCTCAGCACTAACATATCTAAAAATAAATGTCAACTGGTCTACATGAGAAATATCTGGTGTTGAATCTACAATTACAGAGAAATATTTGGCCTGTTGGATTTCAGCTGCTATGATGTTCTTAGTTTTCTCGCCCATTAATGAGATAAACATCGATTCGAGAGGACAAGTTAGAGGACTTACCTTTGCCCTTCTGCCCATGCTTCTTTAAATGTTCTTGTAAAAAGGGGTCAAACTCTGCAATCAGTTCAAGCAAACCAAGATAATTCCCGTTGTGTGGTGATCCCAGTTTTTCGTCACATCCCTCAGAATGGCTCTTCTCTCCTAAGAACTTGACAACAGCTACTACACGCCTCAAGACCTCCTTCTCTTTTTCTTTATCTGCCTGCAAATCGAAGCATCCACTATAGATACTGTACGTGTTTGGCTCTGTTAAAGTCTTAAATTTAGATACAGTTCGATTTCATGAACTGGTTCAGTGGTTACTCTTGCTCAAAAGTCTGAAGCATAGCCTGAAGCCCTACAGAAACTTGCCAAATCGAGCTGCACCCTTAGAGCCGAAGGCAACCTACATTCCTTATAAGCTTCAGATATTGCATCTTACATCTGATTCAGATCAATTTGATTAACTGGCTCAACTGGCTACTTGTGCTCAAAAGAACAATTTGTTAAAGAATCACCATGAGGGTGACCGCATACCCCCCTGATGGTTTAAATAGGACATCACCGTCGTGTTGTCCTTCCATATCAGGGCGTGCTAGCCCTGGCCTGAATATCTGGAATCTGAGTGCCAGACGCATTGCTTCTGTTTCCAGATGTCATTTACCATGCCCTTTGAATCTTCAATCGGCCCTCGACCATCGCATACAAAGGTGCATCCATGCATTTTGTAAATGTGTGAGAAAAGTCAGCTTTGGTATCCCGCAGCTTTGTCGTTCTCGACTGCTTGAGGTGCACACTGTGAAATATAAATAGATACTTTTTTTGTGTGTGGCTGCTGCATGTCATTGACCAATCGGAGATGACATTATTCACAACCACTATGTTCAGCAATGCTCAGATTAAGGAAAAACAAAGTGTAAAAAACAGCGAGTAACTATAAAATCCACTCTAAAACAATCTTTGAAAAAAATCAGTTTTTACTAAATCAATTGTAAAACTGAACAAGAAATGTTTTTTTCTGATACTGGGCACTCAATAGCTTATGGTTTCTCTCTTGAAACAGTCTGATTCTTCTGATATGGAGAAGGAAGACTTTGAGATTGTTCAACCCAGTCAAGCAACAAACAGACAGTTTGACTTCTTCCATCCAAACCCCTTCACTTATGGTGAGTGATTGTTATGGCGTGATTGTTTCTGGATTGTACATTTACATGTGTATAATGATTTTTTAATGATTTCCAGGTGATGTATTTGGAGATGACCATTTTCCAAAGGTTGATGTGACAGGTTGGTAACTTTGTTTAAAACCTGACTTTTTTCCTGTGATGATGTGTACATATTTAAAACAAAGTTTTGAGTAAGTTTTATTCATACTGCACAATAACAAAAATGCATTAGTGTTAGGGAATCTTCTTTAAAGCTATCTTCCAATGCTTCCAACTACTAATTTAAGTAGCTAATAATTACACTGCAGTTACTTAACTACAGTCATTTTTGCAATCAGAACAGTATTTTATAAGGTACAAAACAATAAGGAACTCAATTAGGATGAGAGCATTAAACTAGAACAAACAAATTTACTCAAAATTTGTAATAAAAAAAGAGTAACAATGTAAGCTATGTAACAGAATCAAGTTCATTATGCCAAATATATCATTACAATGGATAATAATGGGGCTTTTCACACTACTTAACCGTTATCTTTTAGGGAAGAAAAAAAAAACGTAATTTTAAAAGGGGGTTAGAACCGTTACGAAATCCTGCCCCCTGATATACTTAAAGTAAAATCGAAGAATGAACTGATGTGACGTTTTTAAACCAAATCAGGCCAAAACGAACTTCATTTGGAGTTTGTTTTGGAAATTCGAAACAGCTTGCCAAAGTGAACTTTCCGGAAAGGTTCGCTACGGCTGGTAAACACCTTTGTAAGACCATTGGCCATTTTTTTTTTTTTTTTTTTTACCCCTAAGCAAAGAACGAACAAGAACTTCGCCGTGAGTATATAAGGGCCTTAACACTGCTTTTGTGGGGTAGCTCCACATTGCAGTTCCAAAGGTAAACAGTATGGTGTGATGATTCTTACATTTATGGTAAAAACTTACAAACTGGGTATAGACAGGAATATAAGAGCCCGAATGATGAGTGTAACACAGTATGTTGTAATGGGAAGAAGGAGGCGGGAACCAGTGAATGTTCAAAAGACTTTAATAAAAAAATAAACAAATAACATAACGAAAGTAAAGGCAGCAGTCCCTCACGGACGACTACTGCCACATACAATAAAACAGAAACAAAACACAACATAAATCCAGGCCTGTCATCTCTCGTTCTTTACTGTCGTCGCTCCTCCTTTTATGCTTCTGCTCCTCCGTGAGAGATACGAGACCGGTGCGTCGTGCAGGGGTCGCTCATCAGCAATCACCCTACCGGCCTCGCGTCGTTCTCTCACTGCCCTCAGCCTCGTCCTGCTCGCCACAATGAGCTTATAAAAATGCAAATAAAAAAGTTAACCTAGGAGCTAACAAATGTACCATGCAAAACTTGAATTTCCAGGATTAATTACTATCCAAGGGAAAAGACTGAAGTGAGTGGAAAAGGATAACCCAGGCTTCCGTTAACCCATGATTTTAGAAAAACCCAAGGTTAACGATTTTAAGTGTGAAAAGCCCAAATTCTGCACAGGCATATCTACATGAGAGAAGGATTGATTATCACCTTTGTTTGCTCTGCTGTATAACTGCATCTGCAATACTATTTAACTTAGAAATCACAGATACTTGTTTAAAAAATGTGCTTGTTACTGGAAAAGTTACACTGCTTTGAAAAGAATTTAGCTGATGATAAATGGGTATACATTTGTTGCACTGCCACTTATAGTTACCTATTCCCAACACAGAAACGCACTAATGGCAGAGAATAAGAGAGTCAATCCATTCTCAGACAGTGACTAATATGGTGCTGTTTTTCTCAGAGCAATTACCAAGGGACCCGTTTAAAGGCACAGACCCTTTTGCCTCTGACACTCTCCTGGTTAACATGCCAGAGGAAAAGCATTGTCAGGATGACTTCATCACTGCAGAGAACAGTCTTCCAGACACTGTACACTACCCTCTCCAGTCCTCTGTAAAAGACTATGGTACCTTTAATACTCCCATCAACATGCCACTAGTTGCTGACTTCAAACAGTCCACTGGAGAGCTTGATTGTGTGTCCATGTCCACTGAAAATAGGAGTCTTGAATCTTGCAGTGACGCCAATTCTGGTGTACAAATAAATGCCAAACAAGACCAAAATCACGATGATGTGCAACCAGATCTATCAAGAGAAGCTCAGTTCAATGAAGAGTGTGTCCATGAATCTGGCTCTAGTCACAGTTCTACAGTGTTTAATTCTTTTGATGCCGATTCCAGTATATTTGCTGAAGCTGAAGGTTTGGAGGACAGGGTTGAAGTTCAGGATGGATCCAGTTTTAATAAAAGAGCTAACTCACTGTGTGGTCTACAGAGAATCATTGCAGGGTCCTATACTGGGTTTCCTCTAAGTCCGTGTGACCCTGAGCCGCTCCCAGGCATAAGTGATATTGAGAAGATTTTTGAACATCATATCTCTTCTGAACAAAATGCTGTAAATGACAAAGATAGTTCTCATTCAGAACTTGGAAATACTGAGAGTTTCTCCAGTGATCATAGTCCAGGTCCTCTGTGTGAACAGTTGCATGATATAAATAGTAATCCCTCTACTTCTCCTTCCATTTGTGCTTCTCAACCCTCTGCTTTAGATGTGAATGACTACAAATATGGAGATATGTTCTTTTTCACTGTGAGATTAGATCCTGGTAGCCCTGAACTACATACTCATAGTTCAGTTTGTCCTGAGCCAAATGACATAAAGAAAGATGAGTCCCACGAGCAGTTGCCTTGGAAGGATCCTGCTTTGAGCCCTGAATTCAATGATATAGATGAATTTGAATGTTGCAGTATAAAGCCTGAAGACACAGAACAACACAGCCAGATTACAGAACAGAACGACCAGAACAATTTTGAGAATGTGGAGCAGGAGATCACGACAAACAGTGACCCTCCAAAATGTAATGAAGTATTAGAGTCTGATTCTGAGAGGGTGGATTTACATATTCCATGTCTTATATTTGAGGATTCAGATGCTTGCCAAAGCCTGTCTAATTCAGAGTGGAATGACCAATGGAAGGCAAATCTCCCTGCAGCTGAACATGTTCCTGATTCATCATTCCTGGATACAGATAGTAGTACACCGAATTCTCCAGTTCAAGACCTCTTGTGTCTACAAAGTAAGACAGATGCATCAGCTACTGACCAGGTTTTTGTCTGTGAGCAACTCATCCCCGAATCCAGTAGTTCACAACAGCACAGCCCGTCTTGCTCTGAAACCTTGGCCATGAGTAAATTCGAACTCCAGTATTTTGACCCATTCAGTCCCATACCTGCTGAGCCAGTCGATTGTGCATCTGAATTAGAAGAAATGAACACTGTTGTTCATGAAGCTCCAAGACTAGATTCTGGTTATCATGAAGTTGATACCCCTGCCCCTTTTAGTCCAGAACCTACTTACAAAAGCAAATGTAGCATTGACTTTCAAGGCCAAGGTTTGGAAACCAGTAAGCAGAGCAACTCTGAAATCCATGTCCCTGATCCATTCAGTCCTGAATCAGTTGATACAGGGATATTTGACTCAGAAACAGAAAACTGTGAGTCTGGTAATATTATTACAAAGTGTCACTTCTTCAGTCCTCAGCAAGTTTACACAGATTTAAATAATCCAGAGGACAAGCAGATGTCTTTCATCAATACTGTGTCCTGTGATATGCTAAGTGATCATCTCAGTGGATCCGAACTTGATGATTGTTACGCCTTTGGTTCTTGCCCATCTAATGAGGAGAGCTATGCTTATAGTAGTGAGGAAAATGTAATTACTGGACCCATCCGAGATGGATCTGATGTTTCTGGAGAATTCAAACCTAGCTCCATGGTGTCAAATGCTAGTCATTTTAATCAAGTAATCCACAGCGGTTCTGAATGGAGTACCTCTGAAATGAGAATTTCCTACCCTGAGGCATTTGACCCAATGAAAAACAACTTTTTTGATTTTAATACAACTGATGTTGGCTCATTTGTGACCAACATAAGCCAAGAAGCTGAAGAGGCTACACATTGTGGTGGAAAAGTCACTAAAAAGGCTGACCTTACTGAAATTGACTATTTCTGTACTGAGCTCAGTAAAATGGTATCCTCAAGTTCATCTGATTCTGTTCAACAAAGTGTTGCTGAGATGTTATTTGGCTCGGATCCGGACACCTCAAGCTTTTACCCCTGGGATTTTGAAAAGCAGCAACACAGTTGTTAGTTTTCACTCACCATGTGCTTTAATCAATCTAATTAAATCACAGTTGCATTTACATTTGACTTTATCATGGTTATATCCAGTAAAAAAAAATGTGTAAATGTGTTTGTAAATGTGAAAATGTCTAACCATGGACTGCAAATTGGACTGTCAACCTCCTGTGTCTCACTTTTGTAACTACATTTCTAATTTCCGTTTAATTACAGTTATGTAGTGTTTACATTATATTATTTATTTATTTATTTTTTCAAATGCCAATAATAATCAAATACTAACTGCTGATATGTAGCATAATAAATATGTAACATTTTAAACGTCCTCTGCTGGACTTTGGAGTTATGTCCATTCAACACGAATTTACCATGGCATGCTTAGTAAACGGACAGATGAGGCACAAAAGTTTCAATTTTGAGGGAACTTCGACACTGCGTCATTACATTAACGCTATGGGAACGACTTGTCTGAATCATGTGTGCACACATGCCAATCCCTTTGGCCACAGATGAAGTCAAGTGACACTATGCGCACCCCATGGTTTGAGTCTAGTGCCTGTTGAGGCAGCATGGCGACTCAGATCATAGGGCTTACTGGATGAGCCTTAGACAGGCACTGCCCTTTCGCTTGCTCTTTCCAGACTCAGAGGGTCCCGTTCTGGACTTGGAAGCTCACTTTGTGATTTCTTCCGGTCTGGACAAGGAGCTGCCTTCTATGGGGTCCCGTTTTGAGGAGCTAGATGTTGAGGGAGGTTCTAGATCCGGTGCAGCTGGCGGGCAGCCAATGTTAGGCTAAGTTAAACATCGTTTGGTCCGATCAGGCGCCTCGTAAACTGGAGGAGCGCTTCCTTACAAGTGGTCAGGCACAGCCACCAAAGCTTTTCAAGCTTATCGTGTCTAAAATTCTATCTGAGGATTGGTTTGTCATGACAGGCTTTAAGGACAAATACTTCCACATAGAGATATTGCCTGTGCACAGGAAGTCCCTGAGGTTCGCTTTCGGGGGAAAAGCTCACCAGTATTCTTCCCTTCAGCCTAGCCTTTTCTCCTCGCACTTTCAGCAAGTGTGTGGATTCAGCTCTGGCTCTGTTGCGACTCCAGGGCAATCGTGTTCTAAATTATATAGACGACTGGTAAATATTGGCTAAGTTGGAGGAGTTGACATCAAGATGTCATCATTGCTCATCTAAGGAGCTTGGATCTAAGACTAAACTACAAGAAAAGTGTTTTGTCACCAATCGAGAGGACTACTGTGACTACATCAACTACCAATTCCATTCTCGCCATGGTGGGAAGCTTGAGGCTAGGTCAGGAGATTTCCATCCGTCAGTGCCAGAAGCTGTTGTGTCTGATGGCTGCAGTCACCAAAATAATACCATTGGGATTGCTACACATGAGGCCCATCCAGTGGTGGCTCAGGAACAAGTGTTTTCACCCCTTATGAAGTCCTATGCTTATAATAAGGGTTATGCGCAGAGGGCTTTGTGCACTTTCTATTTGGAGGAATCCCCAGTTTCTCACCATGGCTCCCTCTCTCTGGGCGTGTTGCCATCGCAAAACAATAACGACGGACATCTCTGATGGGATGCTGTAAAGGCCCTCATTTCATGTGGCAAATCAAGTGCCTGGAAATGAGGGCTGTGTTGTTCGAATTGAGACACTACCTCCCAGATCTCAGGGGCTACCATGTCAGTATGGTGGTGTGGGTTATAATGTTTCTAAAGCATCAACGCAATGACGCAGTGTTCCCTCGATAGGGAACGTCTCAGGGTTACTAATGTAACCTGGTCCCCTGAGGTGGGAACGAGATGCTGCATCGTGTTGCCATACGCGACTTCTTCAGACAATTGAATCTGGTGATGCTGTATTCAGGCACCATTTTATAGATGCAAGTGAAATACTGTCTAGTGTCTTCTGACTTCGTCCATGGCGCGTGTGTACACTTGATTCCCTACAGAGGACAAAGCAGGTATAGAAGAGAGATGGATGGTTTCCTACTGAATTAACTGATTTTTAAAAATACTAACTGAAAGAAGAGTGTGTTATGGCACTAAATGTCTGTTTACATGTCATAATATAAATATAATGTGACTAGCTGTTGCAAATTTGATCACATTACAAGCTTGGAAAATGTATAACTTATGAAAACCAGAGTAATAAGAAATACTGCATCCTCATTTTCATTTTGAATTATATATGCATTTTGCACACAGAATTTGAAATTATTTCAGACAGTGTGGACTATCTAGGTCTAGAAGATAAATCACCTTAAAAAAAGCACCTCTCTAGAGGGATTTAAAAGTGTGTTTCTGATCAAGCTAACGGGTGAATGAAGACAACAGCACAGGTGAGAATATGCCCCACAAAACAAGCCAGAGCTAAAGATGGCGAGTAACCAGAGTGCAGTCTGGATGATGGGGTGGGGTGACGCATTACAACCAATTACATTGGTTTATAAAACAGCAGAGTAGAAACATTTATTTTGAATGCTGCATTATTTTATTTTTATTGTATTTTATTGTATTGTATTTGATCAATAAATGTTCATATCACTTCTCTGCTGAATATGTTTATCTAGTTTTTCACTTTTATTTTATGCACAAATTAAATTACTGTTTTTTTTTTTTGTTTGTTTTGTTTTTTGGCTCGTTTAAAAAGAACCCACATAGGCAATAGTATTTCTCTATAATCCACAAGTATCTATTATGTAAAATAGAACTATATACTTTACTGAATACCCCTTTTGCTTTTGTTTAGAAATTAATCATAGTCATTACTTGATAAATAAAAAGTATTAATCACAGTTAAGGTCTTTTTTACTCTCCTTCTTAAAATCTTTAAAAAAGTCCTCACATTACCTATTGCAGATTTACAGCTCCAAGTGATTTTTTATTTGCTAGTTCAGCAGCTATATAGCATAAGTGTTAATAATTGAATCTAATTTCATCCTGTACATTAGTAGATTAAGAATCGTTTACACACATGAACTGACACCTCTGAGTCCAGAGCTTATATTCATTGAAAGTCTTTGGGATGTGCTGGAGGAGACTTTACAGAGTGCTGGACTCTTGCACTGTCAATTCAAGATCTTGACCAAATATTGATGCACCTCTTAATGGAAATAATATCACAACATTTATTTTACAATTTGAGCCTGATGAATCTTAACATTGTCATCCTGCAATATGGCCATGATGTGTCTTCCTACATGGTTGTTTCAAGAAATGAAAGGCTACGCACTCCATCAATTAGGTTTAGAAGAAATGTTGCCAAAAATTTAACATGCTAGAAACATAATAATCACTGCAATAATGATCTAATGATCCAATCATATTAAGCATGTGCCAATTTAAATCCAAACAGCGACTTTATATATATATATATATTATATATATATAGTCTCTTGACTATGGAGGCAGAATAGTCTCAATTATAATTCACGCAAAAAACATGATTCACACATGTGTAGACAATTTCACATGCATGAACCCTAATTCACGTACACACAAAAAAATTAATGTGCGTGAAAAAAAAAAAAAAAATCACAAAAGGCAATTCACATGCGCAAAATAAATTTGTATAGTCATAAAATACATTTCACAAATGCAAAACACAATTCGTAGATGTACAACTGTGCACAAAAACCTTTGAATGTTTAAAATGTGTGTGTGTTTTTGAGACTTTCCTGGCAGCGCTCTTCTCCTACACAGATGAGTTGTACTCTTTAGCCAATCAGATTTAAGCTTATCAATCAACCAATCAGTATCACGTAAGGGCGGGCCTACCTGCATGTTACATCATCAGCTTTCGACCAGTTCATGGCTGAACAGATATATGTTTATTGGACACATCTCTGCTTACACTTGGCTACAACCATTCAGGCAGGCTCTACTGAAGACAATAGTGTCGCTTTTATTTTGCAAATAAGAGTCGATGTTGCAAACTTTATCCGTTTTTTGACAAAAAAAAAAAGAAAAAGATTCAGCTATAAAACAGAAGACAATAGGCTCAGTTCAGTTATTGTTCTCACCTAGTGTTAATGCAGTAAATTAGTAGGCTAATTTTGCTGAAAATTAAGGCTCCCCAAAAAAGCAAGCCAGAGAGGACAGTGGCAAGGAACCCAAACCCCATCAGAAATGGAGAAAGAAAAAAAACCTGATGCAGTGGATGAGATATTTTGTGTAAAATATCTCTTGATTTGTTTTTTCATTGAAAAAGAACAAATTTCAATCAAATCAGAAATATGCAACATCATAGTTTTATTGTTTACAATATCATGGTGTTTACAGTAACTTTATCAGCACTGTGTTCAGTGGGACCAATCACTCTATGGCTTATACATTCCATGGAAAGTGACCGGAGAGATGATTTCAACTTCTGCCCTTGCAACCTCAGACAGGTCCTTGGCATTCAAGATCAGGCAATATGTTGGTCTCTGGGCTCCAGGCGCCACCACAATTGTCATTAGGATACCTGGTAAGCATCAAAGCATTACAAAATACACACTTTACAAGACATAATATTTGGCAATATGGCATGTCTCACCCACCATCATCCTCATCCACCGCATCGGGGTTTTGCACAAAGAGTGGCTCTGAAGGGTACGAGTCTGGCTCCTGCCATACCCAGGTCTCCTTAGTCCTCACATTCAGCTTGCAAATCTATGAATCATAAAAGACAGCCTAAAAAAGCACATTCTTCAACACTTGTTATAAAACACTGAACAGATGATGTGTGATTATTCATACCCTGTCAGGGACAAAGTGGTTGAGGCCTAGTCCATAGGCATAGGTGTAATTCTTTGCGTTGTTCATTTTGTAGTTGATCTGGGGAAACTCGAAAGCTTTGAGATTCAAACACATGATAAAACATGTCATAAAACTTCAATGTACCTCAATGTTTTATGTCCAGCATGTTAATAAGCTTTCAGGAAAAACAAGTAATAAAAACTCAGTGAGTGTTTTAGCGCAATTTTCTGACGTCATGGGATCACAACACTAAGAGATAGTAAATCTTTTTATGTTTTTTTGTGCGTTCCCGAGATTAGACCTTCCTTAACATAATGCCGAAAACCCGAAGTCTCTAGGTGGTCTGGTTGAGGAGGAGATAGAAGTGCAAGATTGGTGCGCACAGACAGAACAGAAATCATGAGTTAACAATCGCAATTTTGTCCGTAGGAAAATTGCGCTAAAAATAATGTTATTTGAGAAATGAAGTTGAACCTTTAACAAAAAGGAAGCAAAAGTTGCCATAACAACTATAAATTAAGTTTGTCGTACCTTGTCGTGGACCAGAGAAAAGCACCTCAGGCTCAAGCCAAATGGTCCCATCAACACGCATTGTGGCTGTGGCTGTGGTGTACGGCAGAGAGATCAGATTTTTGCCCTGCTCCTCCTATAAGAAATCAGTGTTAAAGGGTCATCAATCCTGAAGAATCAGTATTTTTCTCACAAAAATATTAATCCTATGTGGCTTGGTAACACTTTACAATAAGGTCCTATTAATGTTAGTTAATGAAAATACAACTGTTCATTGCTCAGGTCCAATAAATAATATTAAAGTACCCCTATTATGCTTTTTTAATTATTAACTTTCATGTAGTGTAATATAAAATAACTGTTTGTGAGTATAAAAGGTTGCAAAATTTCAAACATCAAATAATACATAAAAAGGACTTTTTGTCTCCCAAAAGAAAGAAACTATTCTGAACTGCCTGAAACGATTTGCCTGTAATTCCAGTCTCACTTCCTGCTCGAATCTACGTAGGTTTGTAACAAATTTGCATAATGACAGCCTATGGTCTTCATTGGCTACCCGCAAACAATAACACCATTGTTAATGCTTGTATGTGTATCAAGTGCTGAGGAAGCCACTGGAGCTAATATTCAGATATGGTAATGGACGTTTGGTTTCCGACACGTGGTGTAAGCGGTTGACCAATGACAACAGACTAGGCCATCTGACCAAACAAAGCAGAGTAGACCTATCACAACAGACTGGGCCATCTGACCAATTAGGGCAGAGTAGACCAATCACAACAGACTGAGCCATCTGACCAATCAGAGCAGAGTAGACCAATCACAACAGACTAGGCCATCTGACCAAACAAAGCAGAGTAGACCTATCACAACAGACTGGGCCATCTGACCAATCAGAGCAGAGTAGACCTATCACAACAGACTGGGCCATCTGACCAATTAGGGCAGAGTAGACCAATCACAACAGACTGAGCCATCTGACCAATCAGAGCAGAGTAGACCAATCACAACAGACTGAGCCATCTAACCAATCAGAGCAGAGTAGACCAATCACAACAGACTGGCCCATCTGACCAATCAGATCAAAGTAGACCAATCACAACAGACTGGGCCATCTGACCAATCAGCACAGACTGTATCCTTTATCGAACAATTTAAGACACTTTGAGAAAAGAGCTGATGCTGCAATTTACTGTATATTATGAGGAAATGAAAGTGTTTTTTGATCTTGGAAGCATGTAGACCTATTGTAGGAGACTCCAAAACCAAATCAGGAACCTTTCTAATAGCATAATAGGGGCACTTTAACATAAACATTTATTTTAATAGTGTATTAGTAAATGTTGAAATTATTATTAACTAAGATTAATAAATGCTTTGGAAGTGTTTTTAATTATGAGTTCTTGTTAACTAATGGTAGCAAATGGCACCTTATTGTAAAGTGTTTTTTAATTTTTTATTTACCTTGTAGGGATCCAGAGGAATGACGTATCGCCTCACTTCTGGCTGAGGGGCAATCATGGCATTTTTTTTAACTTCGTCCCAGTTGGCACGGAGGTTTGCCAGCCACAGATAGTTGTAGACAAATTCAAAGCTAAAGAGGAAAAATAATACCTTATCTTACCTGAAACCAGTGGTTGTTATACATGACTATACACAATAGTGACGATGAATAAAAATAAATGTGCATACATCCTATAAATGTTCCTACTAAAAAGTAATCATAAATTACAGTGGTGGTGAATGGCTTTAAAACTCAAACTTTCATGCAAGTAAATAATTCTGTTTTACTTACCCTTTCCAGGCACACAGGTCAAAAACAATGAACCCTGAGTCCTCGTAGCAGTTGATGTGATGGAAAAGACCCATTGCAGAGGTTCTGAATTTATAGTCAATGTATTGCCCTGGATTCTTCCTTGCAATGTGTATCCACGTCTGTATGAATGGACACAACAGATCTAAGGGAAAGACTTAAAGCCTCCTAAAGTTATGTCGTACTGGCATTAGCAACATCAATGTCATGTGACTCATATATTATCCTTCAGTGATAGATAAACAAGAACATACGCCTTTCTCCTCATCAGATTCAAAGCAGTCCATATAGTTGGATCCTCGAATACTCCAGGCGCTCAGGAATTTCAATAGGTTGATTTTGACTGGTGTTTCAACAAAGACAAAGTGGTTCTCGGTCATCCCAAAACTAGTAAGGGAAAGACATATAGGGAAAACGGGTGTTATTGATTATATGGAACTATTCCTTACCGTTCTTACAACCGTTTGGCCCGATGGTGGAAAAGCGGCTTTTTATACCATTTGTGACAAAACTTTAAATTGAATGACTCAAATGTCATGTGGTACAATCACACGTAAAAACATGAAAACACCTTTACACATCTAATCATTTTTTCAAATGTTTTTTAAAAATACTGTGTATATATAGGCCTATGTAGTCATTTTGGCCAGTTGAACCACATGACATTTTCAACCCGAACTAACCTTGAGTTGTTACAAAATTGTCAAATTATCTGTTGAGACTTACTGACCTTGACACAGGTTTTGTTATTATTAGTTTTTTGCATGTTGGTTGCACCACAAGTCTTCGATTTGATTGACAAATGTTTTTTCAGATATTAAATAAGCAGTGAAGTTTAAAAAAATAACAAAAAATTCTAAGAAATAATAATGAAAGATCTTGCCAAACTCTTTTTAAGTAGGTTTTCTTTTCAAGAATTTCATTCATTTAATGAGTCTTTTCCCATTATGATATCAGGACAGTTGCACCACCCAGATTTTTTTTAATGAGCTTTTGAATAAATTAATAGGACAAACACATGATCATCATACCATTGACCCCTGTACTGCATTTTTGAGCATATAACACAAGCCATGCTGATATCCAGACCTTCCATAAACATGGAGTTAATATTGAGGAACTTACATTTTAGACGCTATGGCCTGGTTTCACATACAGGGTTTAGATTAAGCCAGGATTGTGCCTTTTTTTAAGTAGATTTTTTTAAACATGCCTTAGAAAAAACAAATTCTGATGTGCATCATGAGACAAAACAATGGCACTGACATATTTTAAGATATGCTTTTAGTTAAAACAGCTCAAACATGCACTTTAAACTGAGACTAGGCTTAAACCTAGTCTGTGAAACCAGCCATATATCGCCAACATTGTTTCTCCAACAACGGAAATAGTTTCATATGAAGATAAAGCAGAATAAAACAGAATATCTGAGCAACACACATTAGTGGTGTTTTGCTCTACATCGGGGTCTTGATTGCTCTGTCAGGTTTAATTTACGATGAGCTGACTATACATGATCCTTTACTCGTGATCTACACAATAAAGTTTCTTTGGCCAAAGTACTGTAGCTATATTTAATTTCATCATTGTTATTAACTGTAATAAATTAGAGTTAAATGAAACATTGATTCTAAATATTTTTATTTATGTTCTTATGTGTTTTTGGAGGCATCATCAATTTGATGATTAATCGATTGACTATTACCTGTGCACGTAGGATGGCTTGAACCTTTCAGCACTTGGGAACTGCACAACCACCTTGGATTTGTCAATGGGGTCAGATTTGTCTGAAAGATTTTGTTGGCATTTAACCAAATGAGTTTAGTGAGCATTAGTCATTGTTTAACCAACTTCTTTAAATGATTCTCAATGATTGTAAGACCGCTTACCTTTTTGTTTAGGTGGGATTCGGACAATATTGTAGGCCAGTGAGGCTCCCTTCCCCATGCAGTTCCCAATGTTGTACACGGTGCCATCTTTCTCAATGTGGGGATGGGCTGTTACTCCATTTATGTTGACGTAATCACACATGTCAACCTTTTGGAATGATTAAGTTATATGTCTTAAGATGCTGGAAAGCTATTCAGTACTACAAAACATTCAAATCAATATACAATAAATCTTTGCATTACCTTTTTCAAGGTTTCCAAGGTGTCCACATTTACTTTGGTGATATAATTAGTCTCTGTGACAGCATAAAAATCCTCTCCGATAGGGTAGACGTTCACCAGGCAGTTGTCTGTCACCTCAACACCTTTGAAATACGAGAAGAACCTGTCAAAAAATGACAAAATGTAAAAAAAAAATCCTGATGCACCAAACCCATAAGCATGCCAAAGCTTTCAGTTTGGTGAACTACAAACGTTTGTCTAAAGGCCTGTTCACACCAAGAACGATAACTATAACCATAACTATATTGCACCCACACCAACAGACGATATTTCTCCGTTCTGTTTATTTTAAGCGCATGCTGCAGGTTTGTTGTCTGTCTCTTTAAATGCTTGAGCTCGTTCAAGCAGGATGGATTCTGATTGGCTGTCCGTGTTTGTATTGTTGCATCAGCTGGGAAAAAAAAAACTTTTTGAAAGTGATTACAATGATATTGATTCTCTGTCGTTATTGTTATAGTTGTACTGTGGACTCTTTTTTTTAACTAAATAGTTATCTTTATAGTTATCGTCCTTGGTGTGAACGAGCCATAAGCCCAGTCAGACCTAGAGAAGATATTCTTGCAGGGATCTGGATAGGCGCAGGTGCCGAACTCAGTAATGACCACACGTTTCTCTGTCATAGCACGCACGTAAGCATCCGTTTTGACAAACCTGGGAAAACAAAACGCCATGGTCAATAGGTTTTGTATTATTTTCCTTTAACCAGAGACAAGTTTAAGATAACAAAAAGATTATTTGACATACTTGCGGAAATATGTGACCTGTCCATTGCTGAAATCAAACTTGTGCATGAGGGCCTGGCCATCAAAAAGATGGTAGAAGGGCTCAGCTCCAGCCTCAAACAAACCGGGACCCAGACGGAGCAGACTCCCTTTTATAAACGAGGGGATGCGACCTAAAAAAAATGCACATTATTCACAAGAGTTCTTGTTTTTTTCTTCTCAGAACTATACACTAGAAAATGGTGGTTAGCACATAGTATGTTGCTCATGTGAGCAACTCGAGCTCAAATGCAACTCAAGTTGTTTCCTGACTCATAATGCAAAAACTGTTTTCATGAACAATGTAGAAATATTCTACAGGTGCACAATTACAAATCACTGTTCATCGTGGGGAAAAACACACACATTTCAATACTTTAGCAATATTTTAAACCGGACAGTCGCTGCGTCCGAAATTGCATACTTCACATTTGAATTTGAATTTACTTCACAACCATTAAAAAAGTATGTTCTTTGTAGTATGAGTGTGTGTAATACGAATGGAATTTGGACGTACTAGATCTGCCATGTTGTTACTGTCACATGACCAATCACTTCATGAATCCCCTCATAGGATATTAAAGTGTCCATCGAATGCACACTTCAGAATCTCACCAGTAGTGGGTCATCCCGGGACTTTTTCGGATACTATGGCTACATCCAAAATCGCATACTTCCCTACTATATAGTAGGTGAAAAACAGTATGTGACAAAAGAAGAATGTCTGAAATCACAGTACTCATAAAAGAGTAGGCAACCCGGATTACCTACTACTTCCGGTGAGATTCTGAAGTGATGAACACTTTACTATAAGTGAAGCGTAGGTCACATGATAATGACAACATGGCGAATGTAGTACATCTGGATTACAATCATACTACACACATTCATTAGTCTGGCTATCACCAGACCAAGCTCAATCTTTTAAGATTGAACATTAGTCTGGGGAGTCTGCTCTGTATTTTCTACTGCGCAAGAGGCGTGATCAACGAGCATAGTTCAAATGACTCTGTACGCAATTGGATAGTCCTTCAACCAATCAGACCAACGATCCGGGTGACGTACTTTGCAGCGATAACTCCAGGCAGGAAACGTGTCAACAAACGTGTTGGTTTGGAGCATTGATCAGCGGTTTGCAGAAGCAGCAATGGCATCGAGCGATTTTTGCAGGTTGTGCAAAAATAAAACATGAAAGTGAGTGGTATTTACACCCACTCGAGCGATTTGTTTGCGAAACTAAAGAAGCCATTGAATATCATCGAGAGGTTAAAAGGAATTGTAATGAATTAAACCTGCCAATAGCGTGCTAGGTGGATAAGCCAGTTTGTGATTGGTCCCCGCAGATTTGTAACGGAAACAGGATAGAAGAATGTACTGGTTTCCAGCCTGAGCTGCAGGGCGAAATCAGATCGCCGGCAGATCGGGCTGGGTTTACCCAGTCTACACATTCATACTATATAAAACATACTTTTTTTTTAGCGGTCACAAAGACATTTTTTATTTAAAATAAGTACGTACTCAAGAGAGTATGCAATTTCGGACACTTTTGGCATATTATTTTTCACATACTATAGACCTTCTGTAGCCCCGCCCATCTTCAGCGCTCCACTCGTTGTGTTCTGTCTTCCGGTTTGTATTTTCACAGCATGAAGGTAAGATCTTATGGATTTATCCACCGCTCGTTTTAAAATATTCTACTGGCATTTGTTGTGAATAATTATTTGTTACATTTATATAGCGTTTTTCTGGGTACTCAAAGCACTTTACATATAGATGGCAGCCATATTGCGCCAGAACGCCCACCACACACCAGCATACTGTTGGAGAGAAGACCAGAGAGTGATGAAACCAATCAGTGTATATGGGGATGATTAGGAGGCCATGGTGGACAGAGGCCAATATACAAATATGCTCATGACAACTTTTGTTAACTCTACAGTAAGTAAATCATGCTAATTACTCTTCAAAAGCAATGCCGTAGGACTATACAGAGCTTCCTCAAAAACGGTAGTTCAAACACAAAATTCGAAAGATAGGCTGCGCGTTTGTTTTTTTCGGCGCATAAGATCTAGGGAAGTATGTGATTACAAACGCAGCGAGGGTCTTTGTCAGGTCAAACAAACAAATCTTTTTCTCCTTAAGTTTTTTATAGGAGGAATTCAAGTAGTGGAATATAATCCCTCAAAAAAATTCTAATATTTTACAATCAATAAATATGTAAAAAAAAAAAAAAATGTGAAGATTGAAGAATGAAGGAAATACCAGTGACTGTTGCTGGAAGAGGTTCATTCAACTCCTCCACGGTCTCAAAGATTTTCTTATAGCCTCCAGCAGGGTGTTCAAAACTAAAAAATAATATTTATATATTTATATTAAAATGATTAAATACAAAAGAGGGCAAATTTAAGAGAATCAATGCAAACCATTTACAAAAAATAACTACAAACATATTTTCCAATGACATAAACATAGTAGTATAAATCCAAAACATACTGTTCATCCAGATATCTCAGGTATGTTAAACTATCAAAACCACAACAGAAAAGTCACTTACCGGCTAACCATGATTGCTGCTGTAAATGTAAATGTCTGAGACACAGCTTGTTCTTGTTGGTTTGTCAGCGAAGCCCTGAGTTTAATGGCTTTTATACTTTATCCTCTGACACAGTTTTTGCACAGACTAACTTTGACCCCCGTCACAGCCAATGGCGGTTATTTGCTAAACAACAATCCCATTGTACAAAGATCCTGAGATGCAAGCTACAAAAGCCATTCTTCAAATAGGATTTGCTTCCCCTGATTTGAGGTTCTGACGCAGCTAAAAGCTGTAATGCAATCAGGTAGACAAAACGTGATTGTAAAACGTCAGAAACATAAATAAGCTGAAGTCAGCTGACAAAGCCCTCCAACAAAGACTTTATTCGGCTAATAATAAAACATTAGCCCATTATAAAACATAAAAAGGACATTCTACATAAAGGTGTTTTATAACAAGTGTATCTGAGGTATGGAATATTTCCTCACTGGTTTTTAGGTCTTCCAGTAAAAAAAGGAAATAAGCAAACTTTTTTGTTGTTTTTTTGAAAGGGCACAATAAACATGGATTGCATGAAAAAAAGTCAGTATATTCTCTTTCTACTTTTGCACTAATGAAAGTGTATTAAATCTGTCAGTGACAAGAAAATAAAAATGCAAATCTTTTGATAGCCTTACAAAATAACCCTAATAAATATCAAAACCCTAACGCGTGTTTTTGTCCTTAAACAGCCATTCTTTAGGAGAGAGAGTGTAATCCATATTATGGCAGAACAACCAACACATTGTTTGCCCAGTCCGCTGGGAAAACAAGACTCACAAGCAAAAGCTGATGTTTTAAACGTGATATATCTCATAGTGTACTGTAGCACAAGTGTGCGAACTGTCAGTCTTAATGTGGTGTGATTTGACAGTTGATTGCAATAAAAATGATGATGTACAGTCCCCATTAACTTTAAACATTGCTTCCTCCAAGAATATATTTTTCTTTTATATCTTGATTTTCTTTTCCTTGCCTCATGCATCTGTCATAAAAGCTAGTGCTGCTTATTTTATTTCCCAAGTTTTGCAACCTCTGAGGTCACAAGCACCAAGGCTTTTTGCAGCACACAAACAAAGGGCTTTCAGCGTTTATCACATTCCTGAACAGATTTGCATTAACTTTGAAGAATGTTTTCTTTCGCATCACAGGCCAAATTAAACAAGCACGTTTTTGCAAAGGAGAGTAATTCATTTAAATAAAATGTCTTATTCTGCACTAGTACCTTTAGATTATATAAAACATTACAACATAACAAACTGATAAAACTATGAAATTATGTCCCTCCACCCATACCTATAAAAGATGATGTCATCTTTGAGTAACAGTAATGTCATATTTTTGAAGCAAACCAATGATGTAGAGTTTAAATACTCTAATATATATGGTGTATATATGTGTGTGTGTGTGTGTGTGTGTGTGTGAGAGAGAGAGAGAGAGAGAGAGAGAGAGAGAGAGAGAGAGAGAGAGAGAGAGAGAGAACATGCTAATGAACTTTTACGTAGAAAACCATGATTTACTCTTAAAGGCATTCACATCCAGTAACCAGTTTTCTCTTTTTAATGACTAAAATTACACTTATCTGATCTTGAAAGAGCAATAAAGACTCATAAGAAGTTAGAGTGATTCGCAAGCACTGATGCAGGTGTTGACTTAAAACAGAGGGACTCTTTTTATTTTTAACATATTTTTTGTATTAAATTCATATACGAAAAGCTTGACCTCACATGTGTAAGATGTACCCAGCATTGTCAGAATGAAAATGGCCAACCTTCTGGTGTTTGGGAACTGGGCCAAACTTCACAAATCCTCTCGACTGAAATCCAAGCTTCAAATCAAATGATTTTAATTGCAACAATCCTTCATCGGGTGACGTGAGAACTTCTTTGGCTTTAGAAGCAAATGCTCCTCCCACATCAGCACTAAACAGGTCCTTGATACTTTCACCTCCAGTCACTTTTGCTGAGAACTTTCCCACGGTGTAAGGAAGTGTAGAATTTTCACACTGGTCAAATCCGTTACAAACAAATCTCTTTTGTGTTGAAATGCATAATTTTTCCACAATGTCGCTCACAGATTTATCCCTTTTCTGCAACTCCTAATTATGGCTGTTAAAATGACCTGCCATAGATGGAGGAAGATAAGGTATGTCACTCGCTAGATTAACATGGGGTTTACTTGTGCTATTGTAACTTCTGTTAATGGTTATTGAAATGGTCTCCTTGATTGCACCTGTTTTGAAAACTAATTGACTCTATGCCTTATTAGCGGGACGAACACACAACACATATGCAGTAATGTCAGATTTGCAAATCAATTACTTTTTCAAGTTAAGTCATCTTTATATAACATTTTATACAATACGGATTGTTTTAAAGCAGCTTTAAAGGGATAAAATATGCAAAGAGAATTCTATTCATAATTCCTCTGTAAAGCAGCTGTAAAGGAGATACGATTTTCGCTTTTCCACCACTAGATGTCACTGGAAAACTAGAAATCACTGACTTGTGTAATTGTTTGCTCTTTCATTTATGTCTATATATTTGTATGTATATGCAAACAATCCCCTGTAGATGGGCTTACAGTTTTTTACAGTTGCTAGGACACATTTCTCAATACTTTGGTCACTTTTTCAAAACTCTTCACACAGATCCCCTAACCAACTTTCAGCTCGGCACTGCAGTTCATTTCACATTCAAAATGCACTAAAACTACCAAATAACTTCATACATGTCTTAAATCAACACATTCTTCCATAACACTAGCAAGGGTTGACATCCAACAAACACACTTTGTCACCCACAAAACAATGACCTAAAAAACAATAACAACATGTAGCATTATACAATGTTTTCTTCTGTAAAACAAGGACATTTCTCTACTGTTTAGAATTCACTGCAATATATGTTGCTGGAATGAATCACACATGATGCATTATGCTTCAATATATTAATAATTCCAAAATACAAGAATTTGTATACACACCATCCACCGATACAGATACAATAGGAATGCTAATCTACTCGGTCTTCTGCATTTGGCCACAGGTTCTCATCCACATCACATCTTATGTCATCTAGGGCAATACACCTAGGAAATAATCTTCTGGCATGCCTGATCCATCCCTGGCAATCTTCTGCTGATATGTCCAGGCATCCAGCATTCATTGCGTCCAGAAGGGACATTTGATCATGTGGATGGTGGTCATAAACCTTCCACCTCCATGAGGAAAATAATTTCTCTATGGGGTTGAGGAATGGAGAGTAAGGTGGGAGGAATAGTGACATCAATCTGGGATGGGCTGCAAACCACTCTGTGACTGCATAGAGTGGTGAAATGCCACATTGTCCCATACAGTTATAAATGTTGGCTGATTTCTTCTCTCTGCATCCCTTTCCTCACCTAGCACAACCCTTCCATAGAGATCATGCAGGAACACAAGGATACGCTCAGTGTTGTATGGCCCAATTAGTGGTTTGTGTAACAGCAGTCCATCAGTGGATATTGCTGCGCACATTGTGATGTTGGCACCCCTCTGTCCTGGGGCATCCACTGTGGCTCTCTTCCCAATCATGTTCCTTCCTCGTTGCCGTGTTTTGGCCAGGTTGAAACCCGCCTCATCCACAAAGATAAAAATGTGGGGTGTTTGCCTGCCTTCAATCTCCAAGACTCTCTAAAATAAATCCACAAGGCAACATAAGAGTTAGGCTAAGTATACATTACCTAAAAATTTGTCTTTGTGTGTGTTTAGTTTTGTTAAAAAACAAATCTGTATTTTATTGTGATCTTACATGGACATATTGGTTCCTGAGTTGCTTGACATGTTCAGAGTTCCTCTCAAAAGGCACAGTGTACAACTGCTTCATCCTGACCTGATGTTTTTTCAGGTTTCTAAAGATAGTTGTTATGCTTACACTGTGAATATTTGCAAAAGTAACGTTGTCTGCCAAGACTCTGTCTCGAATCTCAGTGAGATTTATGCCATTGTTTCTGATGACCATATCAACAATAGCAGTTTCCTGCACATCAGTGAACATCCTACCTCTCCCACCTGTGTGAGGTAACTGTTGAGTCCTAAGCAGAAATGCAAAAGCAATTTACATACAAGTGGGTTTGGAGGTTTTGCTCTATTTACTTCTGTAATGTGAAGCTCAGTCAGATGCCCTTGCAGAATACAAATCACCTATTGGTTTGCCGGAAAACTCTAACAATAGATGCCACTGTTGAATATTGCAGATTTGGCTGCACTCTCAGACCAGCCTCTCTCATTGAGAGACCATGATTTATTACATGATCAATTACAGTAGCTCTGATCTCATCTGAGACTACAGCTCTTGATCATCCTCTTATTCTTATTCCACCACGCATACGTATTCCTCGCCCCCTCCCAGCCACTCTTCTTCCTCTTTCAGCCACTTCTCTATCTCTGGCTGGGTCCATGTTTACATCACAATACAAAACTATTCTGAAGTTGTCTCCTTTTGTAATGAAATTGAAAGAGTAACACCTGTGTAGGTGTTCAGCTACAATTAGAATCAGCTGTGGTTGGTCCAGTTGTCCAATTGTTTTTATAGCATTTCATTTTTACATTTGAAATATATTTCATTACAATATTACTGTAGAAATGTAGAAAATTGCAGTCTTATTCAGTTTTGTATTATGTTATTGTTTTGAACTTAAGTTTAACAGTTTTGAAAACAGTATGTAAGCATGTGCAAATTGGCCTGTAGGTACACAGAGTTCTTGCGGTTGTTGTGTCGAAGTGAGAAAATTATTAATGTGATTTGAAAGCAAATTTGATTTGCCAAAGCAATGTCAAGTCAAGTTAAGTCACCTTCATTTATATAGTGCTTTTAACAATATGGGTTGTTTAAAAGCAGCTTTACAGTGATAATAGGAAATTACCGTAACAGATTGTTTAGAATTTACAACAGCTCTAGGATAAAGTTATTGTCCAGCTAAAGTTAGTTTTGATTGATTGATTCACTTCCGTTGCGAAGATCATTAGTTATTAACTTAGGGGCCGCAAACACAACACCGTTCTAACAGGAAATCCCTTAACGTGCTCCCCTTACGAAAAATAAGTTTATTCAAGTGTGCTATTAGTATACTTCTTTTAAACTAAAAATAAGAAAGTATACTTTCAGTCTACTTTTTTTATACTTATCAGAAATATACTGCCTATTGTTGATCGAGATATACTTAAAAGTATAACTAAGTATTCAATGAAAAAAGGAGGGGTAGAGGAGCGCTTCCTGGACTCCAAAGTTTGGTTAAGATAGAGGTGCTCTTTAGATGGGAAACTAAATGCCAAAAATCACAAAGAACTCCAAGGCACTCTCAATTGAAAAAGTTAAAAAGCTTCAAGTGGTTTCTAACGCTCAAACAACTTCACATCTCTGAAATACTGACTGCCGAAGAGGCTCGTTGGTCTAGGGGTATGATTCTTGCTTTGGGTGCGAGAGGTCCCGGGTTCAAATCCCGGACGAGCCCGGCGGTTTCTCCTTCCTTTGCAGCACTGAGCCAAACTGTCATGGTTTTGAAATCCTTACTGCTGCTTGTGTTCATCTGTTCTACAACTTAGCACAGATTCAGTCAGATGACAAGCATTTATTTCCTTCACAGAACGGGCTCAGAATCGCTGCCTGCCAGGGAGTACGGCTCCCCAACGACAAAAAACGCTTTCTGTTAAAACTAGTGCCTGCTCATTCTGTTAGAGGCCAGCGTTCGGTGACTGTACAAGTGTACGCAAGTAGCCCGATCTTTCTTCAGGCTGGCTCGTTGGTCTAGGGGTATGATTCTCGCTTCGGGTGCGAGAGGTCCCGGGTTCAAATCCCGGACGAGCCCTCTCACCTTTAGTATGAGTTCAAGGGTTCTCTGACTCTGTTTGCAATTGCTGCTTTTCTTTATCAACCACTTCATATGTGGCCATTTACTGAAACCAACATAGTACTTGACGTCACGTTCTGCAGCATCAGAGGCTGATGCTTCGGCCAAATTGAACTTTTTTCCAGCCTGTAGATGCTGTAGTGGGATTCAAACCATTTTATATCGTTCAAGGGTTCGCCTAATGGATAACTCATACTATCCATTAGGCCACTGGGCCTTGTCTGGCGAGCTTTGCCTTTGATCTGTAATATGCCTTCAAGTGGTTTCTAACACTCAAACAACTACACTTTCGTATCTCGACACCAGGTCGTGTTCCGTCTTTGAGATGGGCTTCACTGAATTTCCGGCGCCCTCCCGAAATACTGACTGCCGAAGAGGCTCGTTGGTCTAGGGGTATGATTCTCGCTTTGGGTGCGAGAGGTCCCGGGTTCAAATCCCGGACGAGCCCGGCGGTTTCTCCTTCCTTTGCAGCACTGAGCCAAACTGTCATGGTTTTGAAATCCTTACTGCTGCTTTTTCCGGCCTGTAGATGCTGTAGTGGGATTCAAACCATTTTATATCGCTCTTAACTGAATCACTGTGGCTCTTTTGCAGAAACGCTAAGCACAGGTATACTTCTTGTTCTGTGGAGTTTCTTTGAACAAATTATCATTGACTTTTTGCAGCATCGGCTTAGAGCTAGCTCAACAAGCATGCCCTAGGTGGGAGGCCGATGCCTAGTAGTTCAAAGTCAAGCCTACGGCATAGCCTTTATGGGGCTGTTTACATTTAGAGCCCGCCATTTCTGTTCCATGTGCTTTTCTCCAATTACACGGCCATTTTGGTTATATGGACAAAACAAACGTATCAGTGATGTTTTTGGATGACTAGGTTCATTTATAGTTCATGACTCTTTCCCACCTGTTTTGTGTGTGGAGTCTGCCTCTCTGCTTTCGTACGCAAAGCCTTCGTCGTAGGTCCAGTGCAAAAGCAAAAAGTGGCCTTTTCCCCTCTTGCACACAGTGCTTTGCGTAATTTCAGCCTGAAAGGGAACATGCACGGGCAGGCCAGAATGATGCACACAAAACCCCCCCACAGCTATCAGAAGTTTGAACAAACCATGCTTGAATTTGTCGAACATCCAACTTAAACGTAGCCCGTCATAGACGACCCAGGTGGGACTTGAACCCACAATCTCCAGCTCCGGAGGCTGATGCCTTATCCATTAGGCCACTGGGCCTTGTCTGGGGAGCTTTGCCTTTGATCTGTAATATGCCTTCAAGTGGTTTCTAACACTCAAACAACTACACTTTCGTATCTCGACGCCAGGTCGTGTTCCGTCTTTGAGATGGGGTTCACTGAATTTCCGGCACCCTCCCGAAATGCCGACCACCGAAGAGGCTCGTTGGTCTAGGGGTATGATTCTCGCTTTGGGTGCGAGAGGTCCCGGGTTCAAATCCCGGATGAGCCCGGCGGTTTCGGGACAGGCAGCTGGAGCAGCCAATTGACTCCTTCCTTTTGCAGCACTGAGCCAAACTGTCATGGTTTTGAAATCCTTACTGCTGCTTGTGTTCATCTGTTCTACAACTTAGCACAGATTCAGTCAGATGACAAGCATTTATTTCCTTCACAGAGACTGCAACCTGTCTTTTGAAAATCATATTTCATATGTTACAAAAACAGCCTTTTTCCACCTTAGAAACATTGCTAAGCTACGTAATATGCTATCTGTTTCTGATGCAGAAAAGTTAGTTCATGCATTCATGACCTCGAGACTAGATTACTGTAATGCTTTATTAGCTGGTTGTCCTGCATCCTCAATAAACAAGCTACAGTTAGTCCAAAATGCCGCCGCTAGAGTTCTTACTAGATCAAGAAAATATGATCATATATCACCAATTTTATCATCTCTACATTGGTTACCTATAAAGTCACGTATTAATTACAAGGTATTGCTACTGACTTATAAAGCCCTAAACGGCTTAGCTCCAGTCTATTTAACCGATCTTCTATCGCCCTATAATCCATCGCGCTCTTTAAGATCACTAAATTCGAGGCTTTTGGTCATACCTAGGATATCCAGATCCACCAAAGGAGGGAGAGCATTTTCACATTTAGCTCCAAAACTCTGGAATAGTCTTCCGGATACTGTTCGTTGCTCAGACTCGCTCTCCCAGTTTAAAACTAGATTAAAGACGCATCTCTTCAGCCAGGCATTTATATAATACTTTTAATCTTACAGTTAAATCCGGTCTCTAGTTCATAAAGGCCAGAGGAGAACTGGCCCCCGACTGAGCCCGGGTTCTCCCAAGGTTTTTTTTTCTCCATTAGGTCACCTGATGGAGTTTTTCGGTTCCTTGCCACTGTTGCCTTTGGCTTGCTCAGTTGGGGATATTTGGGGATATTTAATTGAATTAATCAATCAACGATACCATTGATCAGCATTACCAAACGTGGATGTTCCACTAGAAACAAACATTGATGTATTGTTTTAATTTATTACTGTGAAGCTGCTTTGATACAACCTATGTTGTGAAAAGCGCTATATAAATAAACTTGACTTGACTTGACTTGACAGAACGGGCTCAGAATCGCTGCCTGCCAGGGAGTACGGCTCCCCAACGACAAAAAAACGCTTTCTGTTAAAACTAGTGCCTGCTCATTCTGTTAGAGGCCAGCGTTCGGTGACTGTACAAGTGTACGCAAGTCTTTGAGATGGGGTTCACTGAATTTCCGGCACCCTCCCGAAATGCCAACCACCGAAGAGGCTCGTTGGTCTAGGGGTATGATTCTCGCTTTGGGTGCGAGAGGTCCCGGGTTCAAATCCCGGACGAGCCCGGCGGTTTCGGAACAGGCAGCTGGAGCAGCCAATTGGCTCCTTCCTTTTGCAGCACTGAGCCAAACTCAAAACTGTCATGTTTTTGAAACTCTTACTGCTGCTTGTGTTCATCTGTACTACAACATACCCAAGATTCAGCCTGATGACAAGCGCTTATTTCCTTGCATAGAACGTACTCAGAATCGCTGCCTGCCAGGGATTGTGGCTCCCAAACGACAAACGCTTTTTTTAAAAACTAGTGCCAGCCCATTCTGTAAGAGGCCACCGTTCAGTGACTCTACAAGTGTACGCAAGTAGCCAAATCTTTCGTGAGTCAGGCTCGTTGGTCTAGGGGTTTGATTCTCGCTTTGGGTGCGAGAGGTCCCGGGTTCAAATCCCGGATGAACCCAGCAGTTTCAGAAAGAGCAGCCAGTTGGCTCCTTCCTTTGCAGCACTGAGCCAAACTGTCGTGGTTTTGAAATCCTTACTGCTGCTTGTGTTCATCTGTTCTACAACTTAGCACAGATTCAGTCAGATGACAAGCATTTATTTCCTTCACAGAACGGGCTCAGAATCGCTGCCTGCCAGGGAGTACGGCTCCCCAACGACAAAAAACGCTTTCTGTTAAAACTAGTGCCTGCTCATTCTGTTAGAGGCCAGCGTTCGGTGACTGTACAAGTGTACGCAAGTAGCCCGATCTTTCTTCAGGCAGGCTCGTTGGTCTAGGGGTATGATTTTCGCTTTGGGTGCGAGAGGTCCCGGGTTAAAATCCCGGATGAGCCCGGCGGTTTCGGAACAGGCAGCTGGAGCAGCCAATTGGCTCCTTCCTTTTGCAGCACTGAGCCAAACTCAAAACTGTCATGTTTTTGAAACTCTTACTGCTGCTTGTGTTCATCTGTACTACAACATACCCAAGATTCAGCCTGATGACAAGCGCTTATTTCCTTGCACAGAACGTACTCAGAATCGCTGCCTGCCAGGGATTGTGGCTCCCAAACGACAAACGCTTTTTTTAAAAACTAGTGCCAGCCCATTCTGTAAGAGGCCACCGTTCAGTGACTCTACAATCCCGGACGAGCCCTCTCACCTTTAGTATGAGTTCAAGGCTTCTCTGACTCTGTTTGCAATTGCTGCTTTTCTTTATCAACCACTTCATATGTGGCCATTTACTGAAACCCACATAGTACTTGACGTCACGTTCTGCAGCATCAGAGGCTGATGCTTCGGCCAAATTGAACTTTTTTCCGGCCTGTAGATGCTGTAGTGGGATTCAAACCATTTTATATCGTTCAAGGGTTCGCCTAATGGATAACTCATACTATCCATTAGGCCACTGGGCCTTGTCTGGCGAGCTTTGCCTTTGATCTGTAATATGCCTTCAAGTGGTTTCTAACACTCAAACAAATACACTTTCGTATCTCGATGCCAGGTCGTGTTCCGTCTTTGAGATGGGCTTCACTGAATTTCCGGCGCCCTCCCGAAAAACTGACCGCAGTAGAGGCTCGTTGGTCTAGGGGTATGATTCTCGCTTTGGGTGCGAGAGGTCCCGGGTTCAAATCCCGGATGAGCCCAGCGGTTTCAGAAAGAGCAGCCAGTTGACTCCTTCCTTTGCAGCACTGAGCCAAACTGTCATGGTTTTGAAATCCTTACTGCTGCTTGTGTTCATCTGTTCTACAACTTAGCACAGATTCAGTCAGATGACAAGCATTTATTTCCTTCACAGAACGGGCTCAGAATCGCTGCCTGCCAGGGAGTACGGCTCCCCAACGACAAAAAAACGCTTTCTGTTAAAACTAGTGCCTGCTCATTCTGTTAGAGGCCAGCGTTCGGTGACTGTACAAGTGTACGCAAGTAGCCCGGTCTTTCTTCAGGCAGGCTCGTTGGTCTAGGGCAGGGGTCTTCAACTAAAATCGCTTGAGGTCCAGTAAATGAACCCTCCTCACCAGCCGAGGTCCGGACAATTATATACCTAAAAATATGAATTGATGGGTTTTACCAGACTAAAGAAATGAGTGTAGATAACATTTTTTTTTTTTTATTGAACAAAATATAATGTTATGGATAAACATATGTATTTTCATATGTATAAGCAGCCATAAGTAATCCTTCACAAAACTGATCTAATTTTAATGCTGTTCTGTTATGTCCTTTAAGTTGATTTGGTACAAAATATCTGAATTCAACCAGTAACAATGTCTGACAAAAAATATGATTAAGGAAACTGTGCAAAATGCCTTCATCTCTAAATGTGCACTAAACATACATTAATTTCAACATTAACAACTTAAAAGGAAAACTAAAGTGCTTTTTTCGGCTGAACTGAGATTAACTATCACAATCAACGCAAACCTCCTTGTATTGTCTCTACTTAACTAAATCAATGTATCTAATGTTGATAATCAGCAATATCATTCAGAAACACATGCAAAAAATAGTGCCACCAGTGTTGGAAAAATAAAAAGTGCAAGAAACCCTTTATCTCTTATTTTGTACAGTCCATAAAAATGTAAATAACCTCTTATGAAATTTAAATAAAATTGTCTAAAATTCACTGTATTCTCAGTGAACACTCATATGCTCGATGTTGGGCGGCGAATGAGTGAGAGAGGACGACCCGTGTAGATCGCTCATACTGGGCTTTGAGCTCATTTATTTTCTGCGCCCTTACCTCGGACTGCTGAGGATAAGTTTCTTCTAATAAGTGTCTATGTTTAGCTTCGTAATGACATTTAATGTTTCCACTTTGAACAACCGCGACAGACTCGGAGCAAATGAGACACACAGGCCTTGTAACAGTTACAGCTCAATGCAGGAAGAATAAATGCGTATTTTCCCACCGGAAAACTCGGTTTTCAGCGTCAACTTTACTAATTTTTGAAAATGCCATTGTTTTTCACTCACTGAAAGTTTTATCTCTCTGCGTTTTTCACTCGCTGAAAGTTTCATCTGTCTGCGCGCTCTCTGCTCTCTTCATTGCACGCAATGACTGCACGTCTGAACGTAGCAACAGTGAGCATAGTAACTGTAGTAGCAACCATAGCAACCCGTTGCGCTGTTGGACCCAAACGGCTCTACTGAGCTGACTTTGATGTGCCTGATATAAATGTGTTTTTATTAGAAAATAGCGGCATTTATTTATTTCATTATGTCAAAAGGCTTCGCGGTCCGTATGGACGCATTTTGCGGTCCGGATTCGGACCGGGGTCCGCCAGTTGGTGACCCCTGGTCTAGGGGTATGATTCTCACTTTGGGTGCGAGAGGTCCCGGATTCAAATCCCTGACGAGCCCTCTCTCCTTTGGTATGAGTTCAAGGGTTCTCTGACTCTGTTTGCAATTGCTGCTTTTCTTTATCAACCACTTCATATGTGGCCATTTACTGAAACCCACATAGTACTTGACGTCACGTTCTGCAGCATCAGAGGCTGATGCTTCGGCCAAATTGAACTTTTTTCCGGCCTGTAGATGCTGTAGTGGGATTCAAACCATTTTATATCGCTCTTAACTGAATCACCGTGGCTCTTTTGCAGAAACGCTAAGCACAGGTATACTTGTTGTTCTGTGGAGTTTCTTTGAACAAATTATCATTGACTTTTTGCAGCATCGGCTTAGAGCTAGCTCAACAAGCATGCCCTAGGTGGGAGGCCGATGCCTAGTAGTTCAAAGTCAAGCCTACGGCATAGCCTTTATGGGGCTGTTTACATTTAGAGCCCGCCATTTCTGTTCCATGTGCTTTTCTCCAATTACACGGCCATTTTGGTTATATGGACAAAACAAACGTATCAGTGATGTTTTTGGATGACTAGGTTCATTTATAGTTCATGACTCTTTCCCACCTGTTTTGTGTGTGGAGTCTGCCTCTCTGCTTTCGTACGCAAAGCCTTCGTCGTAGGTCCAGTGCAAAAGCAAGAAGTGGCCTTTTCCCCTCTTGCACACAGTGCTTTGCGTAATTTCAGCCTGAAAGGGAACATGCACGGCCGGGCCAGAATGATGCACACAAAACCCCCCCACAGCTATCAGAAGTTTGGCGGTCATTGTTGCTTTGAACAAACCATGCTTGAATTTATCGAACATCCAACTTAAACGTAGCTCGTTATAGACGACCCAGGTGGGACTTGAACCCACAATCTCCAGCTCCGGAGGCTGATGCCTTATCCATTAGGCCACTGGGCCTTGTCTGGCGAGCTTTACCTTTGATCTGTAATATGCCTTCAAGTGGTTTCTAACACTCAAACAACTACACTTTCGTATCTCGACGCCAGGTCGTGTTCCGTCTTTGAGATGGGGTTCACTGAATTTCCGGCACCCTCCCGAAATGCCAACCACCGAAGAGGCTCGTTGGTCTAGGGGTATGATTCTCGCTTTGGGTGCGAGAGGTCCCGGGTTCAAATCCCGGACGAGCCCGGCGGTTTCGGAACAGGCAGCTGGAGCAGCCAATTGGCTCCTTCCTTTTGCAGCACTGAGCCAAACTCAAAACTGTCATGTTTTTGAAACTCTTGTGTTCATCTGTACTACAACATACCCAAGATTCAGCCTGATGACAAGCGCTTATTTCCTTGCATAGAACGTACTCAGAATCGCTGCCTGCCAGGGATTGTGGCTCCCAAACGACAAACGCTTTTTTTAAAAACTAGTGCCAGCCCATTCTGTAAGAGGCCACCGTTCAGTGACTCTACAAGTGTACGCAAGTAGCCAAATCTTTCGTGAGTCAGGCTCGTTGGTCTAGGGGTATGATTCTCGCTTTGGGTGCGAGAGGTCCCGGGTTCAAATCCCGGACGAGCCCAGCGGTTTCAGAAAGAGCAGCCAGTTGGCTCCTTCCTTTGCAGCACTGAGCCAAACTGTCGTGGTTTTGAAATCCTTACTGCTGCTTGTGTTTATCTGTTCTACAACTTAGCACAGATTCAGTCAGATGACAAGCATTTATTTCCTTCACAGAACGGGCTCAGAATCGCTGCCTGCCAGGGAGTACGGCTCCCCAACGACAAAAAACGCTTTCTGTTAAAACTAGTGCCTGCTCATTCTGTTAGAGGCCAGCGTTCGGTGACTGTACAAGTGTACGCAAGTAGCCCGATCTTTCTTCAGGCAGGCTCGTTGGTCTAGGGGTATGATTCTCGCTTCGGGTGCGAGAGGTCCCGGGTTCAAATCCCGGACGAGCCCTCTCACCTTTAGTATGAATTCAAGGGTTCTCTGACTCTGTTTGCAATTGCTGCTTTTCTTTATCAACCACTTCATATGTGGCCATTTACTCAAACCCACATAGTACTTGACGTCACGTTCTGCAGCATCAGAGGCCGATGCTTCGGCCAAATTGAACTTTTTTCCGGCCTGTAGATGCTGTAGTGGGATTCAAACCATTTTATATCGCTCTTAACTGAATCACCGTGGCTCTTTTGCAGAAACGCTAAGCACAGGTATACTTGTTGTTCTGTGGAGTTTCTTTGAACAAATTATCATTGACTTTTTGCAGCATCGGCTTAGAGCTAGCTCAACAAGCATGCCCTAGGTGGGAGGCCGATGCCTAGTAGTTCAAAGTCAAGCCTACGGCATAGCCTTTATGGGGCTGTTTACATTTAGAGCCCGCCATTTCTGTTCCATGTGCTTTTCTCCAATTACACGGCCATTTTGGTTATATGGACAAAACAAACGTATCAGTGATGTTTTTGGATTACTAGGTTCATTCATAGTTTGAATGTTAACACTCGTTCTGCATTTGAGTCCTCCTTCATAGATTCGTGACAGACATGGACACCTGTTAAATACAACTGAATAGCCAGTTACTTACATTCTGTGTTTCTGCAGCAGTTTGAGCAAGACGACAGATCACAGTCTAACACAGACTTAAATATACAGAAAATGAGATGTGTAGTGTGAAGTGCTTATATTATGTGAACTGTGTGCAGTGTCATGAACTGAGATCCTAATAAAGATTTGTAAAGCAAACATAAGAAACATTGCAAGCACACTTACATTATCATTTAACCAAGGCATGTTCTTGTTTGGGCCGTCGTCTAAAAGAGAGGAGGGGCAAACACTTCTCAATTCCACAATATATAGTGTTGCATGCTGAAAATCTGTGAATTATTCCCCTCTGTCTCCTCCAGGAATAGTTCTGTAGTTCTGGTTACTGTTAACTATTCCTTGGAAGTTTAACACATTCAAATGTCAGTCGGTACCTTATTTTGTTCACTTATAAGAAACAATGACACAATGAAACTCTCCAGACCTTTCTCAATTTTGTCTGGTTCAGCTTGTGGGTCAGACTTTACAGATTTTCTTCTGTACATATCAGCAATGATATGACATAGTATTGAGATAAAACGAAAAGTGTATTTTAAAAACATTTGTAGTTCTACATGAACTTTTATTTCATGAACTACATTACCTTTGTCTGGTTCCTCATTAGGCTTGCTACTATAGTCGGTGTTACATGGTGTTCAGTCGCAACACCGGTTTCATTACTTGCCCACTGTGGCACCAAAAAAAAAAAAAAAAAAAGTTTAAAGCGTGAAAAATATTTAACGCAATTACGCAGTATCCGTTTTTTTCCGTTTTGACTAACTTAGCGTTGTATGATCACACTCTCATTAATGTGAATGCTTTTAAACCATTCAAGCATGACAAGACTAAAGAGACCACGCTGTATAGTCCTGCCTATTACACACACACACACACACGACCCACAGAAAAGACGTGCGTCAGTATCGAGTTATCTTTCGGCTTGAACAAAACATAAAACGAGTGTGCAGCATATGTACGCTCAACGGCTGTCTGAATTCGCTCACTCGTTTTCATTCACTCCTTCTCATTCACTCCTTCAAGTGAACAGTATTAGTGGACTAACGTAGGGAATAGGCCTAACTTAGTGAATGAGGGTTTAGGGGGTGATTTCGGATTCAATCCATGTTCTCAAGCAGTGAAAAATAGAGGACACTGACAACGTGCTGACAGACAGGACCGAGTAGGTCCTATTAAATTAATATTTAATATGAAACAAAGCCTCAACTTTCAAATTTGGTCAGTCAAATAAAATTAAACAATAAATAGGCCTACCGTTTTGTGGCTCTTTAATGTGTCGTGACAGATTGCCTCAGTTAAAGCCAAGTTCAAATCCACCGACGTTAATCTACTAACTCTCCTGACTGCTTTGTCGGACAAAAATGGTGGATTTTGATTGGTCAGACTCAGATCACATGTCAATCAAACTCCCTGCGAAGGATGAATTGACGCTAATTTAAAAGTGAAAGTGAAGTGCACACCCGATGAAACCGATATTACCGGTGTTGTCACAAGTCGATTAACCGGTGGGAGAATATTATCACCGTCACATCTCTATTCCTCATCCACACCTATTAATAGGCAATTTCTGCATCTATATTATTACATTACAGAAATCGTACAATCGTCACAACTAGCGGCAGTACCCATAAAAATTTGAACAATTTCCTTGGAATGAGAGGCAACAGTGGCTGGCTGGACTGAGCAGCCAGCAAAGCATCAGTAACTACCAGTCGTAATCACGGTCATTTGACTGCTTTAATTGGGTGAACACCGCCTAAAATGTCAATGATACAAAAGAATAGAGTCATAAGAATATATTCATAATAATAAAATAATGTATTTCCATGCAGTGAGAGTGATCAGGGACGCGTTATACTTACAGATCAACAGCGGCTGAGACTGCCTGCCACCAGCCCGCCACTGGCAGGTCAAATGATCTGGCGGTTCCTGCCAGCCAGTTGAAGATTGAATCCCCACTCTAATGCGATTACCTTCGTATTGCGCGATTCATTCAAAACAATCCATGGTTTGAGAGTTGGGTCACTTTCCAACTCTTTAATGTAGAACTCATATTTACCAATAAATACCAATAAATACATAGATGCCCCATTTGCTGTTGGATCGTACGTCAACGGCGCCGCCATATTTCTCTGGGCAACTTGCTGTAATTCTCATGAGTGGACTGAAGAAACGGTGCCTGACTATTTTGAGGTTTTACAAACCGTCGAGTTCACAATTCGATTACCCACCGTCGATTACAAATCAAGTTCACATGATTCTTATGAAGTCTGAGCTTATATTATAGTTTATATTATGACCTAATGTAAATGTAAAGTGAGTATTCAGTGCAATGCAGTGATCAGAGGACTGACAGGACAGCTCAGGGTGTCAAAATTACAGATAGAGCTAAACTGACTCATCTCTGCAAAGATCAGGTGTTTTGATTGCTTGTCTTCTTATCGTGGCTCATTTACATATTTTCCCCATTTTAGCCAGTGGAACACAAACCTCAAGGAAGGCAGAAGAGTATGGAGCCAGATCAATCTCAAAAAGAATACATTTACAAAACAGAATCCATAAACGCACAGCACTATTTACAAAATCCAATTCGTAAATTCAAAACTCAATTCATAAATTTAGCCAATCGCGGTGAGCTTTTAATCCACCAATCAAAACGCTCCTTACTGAAAAGACTCAAGATGTTCAAAGCTGCGCTTGTACTGTGCAATGCAGTGGAACCTTCGAGATGGCTGCCGAAGACAACACTCGTCGAGTAAGTAGTAAACTAAATGTATTATTACAAACAACAGGGATCATTTTACTTGTTCAGGGTGTACGAGACAAGTTTTAAACTCTTCTACGCCCAACATGAAAAATAGAATCCAGTTACAATAGAATATGTCTGGAATCTGCAAAGCGTGGAAGTTGTTTGCTGCATGAGTGCGTCGTGCATCTCGAGCATGCAGATGTAACACCGTATCCACACCGGACACGAGTGGCCTCTGTCGCGTCGCATTGGGCCGCTCGTGTCCGGCAGGCCTGCGTTTGGCATCGGGAAACCCGTACAATTCCCAGTGGCCTGGCAACTGATTTGGCCTTGACTTTATTGGTTTTACGTAGTGATAATTCTCCAAATACATAGATGACCTTAAAATCACTTAAACATCATAAATTTTATGATTCGGTTTCCAATCGACTCAGTTATCACAAACACAGTTCAAATTGACAGTTGAAACCCTCAGTTCATTCAAACACTCAGTTCGGGTCACTCTATATCAGTGAAATTGTGTGTGTGTGTGTGTGTATCGAATTGTTGTACCAGTCTGTGGCAACGACAACTTTGATGTGATGACTTGCGATGACTTTAAGTCGCCATGAAATCAAAATTTACAATTCTTATTTTTTTGTTGTTATATTGTACTGTTTATTATAACTGATTTATTTGTGCGGTTCATTATTTTTTTTAAATTCATGTGCCCTCATAATCTTTTATCGAAAACATTAACCTCCCCCCTCAAAATGACTTCTCTTCTCTTCCTGTCATGTGCTATGGCGCCCGGGCAGGTCTATCGTTTCTGCCCCTCCTCTCCAGAAACCTGTCAGTGAAGCGGCAATATGGTGGTTAGGTGCATTTTTGGATGTGCTCCTCCGGAAGTCCTTTTCCCTATCCCCAAACAACCCAGCCTGCATGCTCGCTGGCTCGAATTCCTACATTTCAAAGGAGGAATAATGGCAAATTCGCATATGTGTGCTAGGCATTTTACCGAAGAATGTTTCAAGAACTTGAGATGGTATGAAATGGGTTTAGTCCAAGACCTACATTTGACAGACACGACACAGTGTACACAGTTGGGACGTCAATGAATCGTCTTGGTCCCTCTCTAGGTTCGCAGGAAGCAGTGGTTCGAATAAATATGGGCTGATTCCATCCGTAAGATGCAGTTGAATGTCCTCGTTCTCGTCATTGTTGTCGGGCTCCTCAAAATTCCTACATGGGAGGATGCCTGCGGTGAGTCCGGTGGAGAGTAATCCTCCACAACTGAGTGCAAACTGGCATTCAAATCTGCCTCAATTTTGTAAGCAACGCCCAGAGCTGGCTCTGGCAAAGCCTAACTTCCAACGATCCAATCAATTCCCGATGGATGAAATCAAGCCCCGCCCTACATTTTTTTTGTGTAGCTGTTTCACTCGGATATACGTCACGATAGGAGAAAAAAGGACAATCTCAACTTACGTTTCATGGCAACTTTAATGAACAGCTGATACAGGACAGTGAGATGTCGTAAGGATGGCAGGGTAATAAACAAAAAAAAAACTCAAGAACTTTCTGGAGCAAAAATGGCGCAGCTCAGCTAAGCTCGCACGCAGCAAGCATAGATCGAATGATCTGAATCACAAAAAAATATGTCTCTCAAAAACAAATCTTGATCATGGGCGATTGCCAGGATCTTAAAAAAAAAAAAAAAAAATCACTCTTTCAAAACCGATCTTTTAGCTCACAGACACATTCTAGTGCACTAACAAGTGCACTTAAATGATTCGAAGAAAAAAAATCATTGTCTCTCGCTCCGAGACAATTTGTGAATGACTCAGAAAAACAGTAGGACGCTCCAAAATTCTTAAGAGTCAGAATAACACCAAAAAACAACAACAGTGAATGAAACTCACGGCTCCTGCAACGCAGCCAGTCTGTCCAGTCTCTGTCCGATGACGCAATCAACCGAATTTCTGCTTTAACTGCATCTCAGTCTCACACAACAATGTTAATGCACACTAAATTCTCGAAACTTAATCTGACCGCGCACCACAGTCTTACATTACAGCTTCAGGGGAAAATTGTCGACTTCTCGTACCACGGTCATGGCGTGTCTGCCTCGTAACACTGCTCACTCTTCTTCTGGTGCGTTCTATTATTTATCCGTGTCGGAGTTCCGACTAGGAAGACAGATGTTGCCTAGAAACACGAACGAATGCGCCTCCTTTCCTCGGATTTCCCAGCTCGGAAGTCGGACAACCGCGAGGACACCGAGCAAGAATTCCGATACGGAATCCAAGATGGCTGCGCCCTGTGTGACTTGTAAGTATGAATTGTTTTCATTGTTTTTGGACCGCTTCTGGTTGTTTAAATGCCTTGTTAAAAAGCCTTGTTAAAAGCCTGGTTTCAATCGGGTGTTACTAACGTGGCTAGCGTTGCTAACAGAAGATAAACTAAAACATAGCACATACTTCTGGAGCGCCTGGCACTCGGCCAATGCTATCATAGCAACAGCTTTCCGGGTGGCGTCCATCTTTTTTCTCCGACTCGGACGTGCAAAACATACCAGAACGCTTTAAGTGTGGAAGTGACGTCATATCCAAGGGCTGAGTCGGTTCGTTGACAAAAATAGAATGCACCATTTTTTCCAGAAGTCTTTGCATCTCCCGCGAACACGTCGGAGAAAGAAAAACCTGTCAAAATAAAAGTCCCCATAGAGAAAAATACCTTCGTTACACTTCCACCCCCTTCTGATTCATAGACTAGGGTGAGGCAGGCACTAAGAAGGTAATCAAATCCCTGATTTTAAAATGTTGTTACCCTAACTGTAATGAAAGATGTAATGAAAGATGACATGTCACTGAGAAACTGTATAATAAGGTCTTTTGTGTGTGTGTGTGTGTGTGTGTGTGTGTGTGTGTCTTTTATAAGTCTAAAATTGTGTTCTCTTCTTTGATGTGTGGTGACATTAGGCAGTTCCCTGCTATGTTCAAGTCTCAAAATGATCAGCCTAGGGGGAAACATTTCATGTCAACACCTACAACCTGTGTGAATATAACGGATTTTCAGATGTCAGATCTATGTCCTGCCTAAATCAGCCCTTGTCACTCCAAAAGGTACAGAAGACCTAGAGTTTGCACATGCATGCCCGGGTGAAAAAACAACAACTTCTGAGTCTTCCAGACAACTTCAAACAGGGAGAGTTAATAACATATAAAACTGTTTTGTGAGTTGTAATGTGTTGTAATGTGTTTTTTTTGTTTGTTTGTTTTTTTCTCCCAAAAGGTGTTTCCAAAAAGTAGGGTTTTTTATTCAAAAAGCAAACTGTAGCATGTTGTAGACTTAGTGTTGCTGCTTTTGTTTATTGTTTTTAGATTGTTTCTCAGCTTGAGGATGAATTTAAAAAAATAAAAAGTAAAAAAATAAAAGGTTGGATGTTTTATAAATGGTTACATTATTGATTTTAACTGGTGTTGTATTGTGATGTATTATTGTATTGATTACTGGTGTAATCTCATTAAGTAACCTGGTTTTGTGAAAGTTAAATCTGACTACACAAGACCTTTGTACGTTTTTCTTAAATTGAACTTGATGTAATGACTGAGAGTGGGAAAACGTTACAGTATGCCTTAATATGATTTTGTTACCACAAATATAATTTGGTAGACTGGGTAAACCCAGCCCGATCTGCCGGCAATTTGATTTCGCCCTGCAGCTCAGGCTGGAAACCGTTACAAATCTGCGGGGACCAATCACAAACTGGCTTATCCACCTGGTGCTGTTGGCGGGTTTAACACAATGACGATAGAGAAGCGACGGTCAATCCAATTCCTTTTAACCTCTCAACGATGTTTTGTTGACACGTTTCCTGCCTGGAGTTATCGCTGCAAAGTACGTCACCCGGATCGTTGATCTGATTGGTTGAAGGACTATCCAATTGCGTACAGAGTCATTTGAACTATGCCCGCTGATCACACCTCTTGTGCAGTAGAAAATACAGAGCAGACTCCCAAGACTAATGTTCGATCTTAAAAGATTGAGCTTGGTCTGGTGATAGCTAGACTAATAATTTGGTATTGAAGAGCTTAATAGAATTGTCAGAGAATACTCAACTCAGTGTTATTTGTATAGCGCTTTTTAAAAATGTCATTGTTACAAAGCAGCTGTACAGGAAACATTAACTATAAGCAATACATAAAAGAAAGAAAAGTATGAAAAGCTAAATGAGTATTATAAATGAATATTATGTCCTGATAAAATATATAGTATTGATTGCACCAAATTATTTTTTTTAGCTAACTGACTCTCAAGTTTTCTTATTTATAGTGTATACGGTGCCTCTATTTTTTTTTTTAACAGGAGACTGAAACTGATGTTACTATAATTGAGGAGGATTGTGCAGAAATTGACCAGCCAATTGAGCAGTCCAGAGGGAGTGAAGACAAATCATAGGTAACACAAGATAAATGAATCTGTTTTTTTAATTGCATTAGCTGACAAAAATGATACTTTCCTAGATACTAATAATATACAACAACAGGATACTAATAATATACTACATCCAATATTGACACTTGTTATGTATGCAGATTTGTCCTATCTGTCAGATTTCATTTTCATCTGATGTCCTTCCATATCATGCCAGTACGTGCGGAAAAAAGTAAGCAGTGCACACATGGTTATAGCGTGGGTGCTTGGGTGCGGCCGCTTCAGGGCCCCGTGGCAATTAGGGGCCCCTCATATGCCGCCGTTCTTGCGTCACTGGACAGGAATGGTGTTCTTCTTGATAGCATTCTTTAAGCGTAAGACGTGAGAGAACACGTCTGCATGCCCGCTGTTTTCTGTGCTGCGCACTCACAAAGCACGAAAAGAGCCGCCTCTCATATGCACGGACACATACACAATTATATCTCACAATTAGCCTATCCTTCTAGTTAATTTATAGCATCAGAAGAATTGTTGTTTCAACCACGGAAATTCAACCTTTTTTCAAGTTCAAATATCCCCGTAAACAGTCGGTTTTGTCTTAAATGGTTGAGAAAGAAAAACAGTAAGCCTATGTCTACTGAATCAGTGCACTGACAGCATATACTCGCTGCTACCATTAATGCTGATCAAAGAACAAAAGAAAAAGAAAATCACTCACTGAACTTTTCTAACTTTAATTAGCTTAATATTTGATTTGCCTGTTGTTCGGTGATGACTGCTCCAACTGCAACATGAGTCCATGCATGCGACCTTGAGATGTGTTCCCTGTCAAACATAATTTATCCTTATTTTCATAGTTTTGTTAAACATTAAAAATCAGCAGCTGGCAGCAGGAAGTAGCTGCCGCTAATAACCGGAAGTCGGAGGTGGATGCCGCTTTTAGCCAGGCAAATAAGTTATTATATCAATATAAAATTTTAGTACTTATTTAAATAAAATACTTCTATTAGTAATTAATTTATATTATTTGATTAAAAAAGGTTTATAAAATATAAATCAAGTAACGAAGATCATAGACATAGCCTAATACAAAAAAACAAACATTAAGCTACACTTGAAATTATGAATTTGTACGTGTATAAATATAATGTATCAGTGTACATGTTTGTTAAATAATGAAATCTATTCAGAAAAAAATGCCTATGTAATCATATTGTATATTTATTAAATATACCCATTTATTAAACTTAAATAATGATCACAGGCAAAGGCAAAATTCCTTTCAGGATAAATCTATGTCCAAATAGGCCCTCCAAATGATTGATAAAAATCAATTGGAATGTTCAATGTTATTTTTTTTTTTATTTTTTTTATTTATTTTTTTTTATTGTGATTACACACAAAAAAACAAACAAAAAACAAAAACATAAACATTGTCCTGAGACTGGGCTTCATACATTATTAACAATCAGAAACATAAACAATTTAAGGCATAGGCTTGTGTCCTATTTCAGAAAGTCAATAACCATCTTCTTTCAAAAACTGGGGTTTTTAATTGCAGTTGTGCTGTCAACCGTTCCATTATATAAACTTGTCTTATTTTTTGTGTCCATTGCATAACGGTAAGTGGCTCAGGTTTTAACCAACAGATTGTTATCATTTTCCTTGCCATCTTTAAGAGGAGATGGAGAAGAAATGCTTGGTCTTGAGAAAGATTGTCTGGAAATATATCCAGTAAAAATATTTGGGAGTCTAAAGAGATGTTCACTCATAGTAGATTTCCCAAAATGCCCTTAATGTCCTTCCAAAAGTTATGTATGGTGGGACAGTCCCAAAAGATGTGAGTTTGATCACCGACAAATCCACAGTTTCTCCAACATTTGTCACTCATGATACTCTTGGCGAGGAAAGATTTTAACGGAGTCCTGAAAAATCTGGTTTTCGTCTTCCAATCAAACTCCTTCCAGACCTGACTGCCCACACCCTCATGACAGCCAGAGCAAATGTTAACCCAAACATCGTCATCCAAGGTAACATTCAGCTCCATTTCCCATTGTTGTTTTATGTGTTGTGTGTTATCTGACATGTCAATCAACAATTTTTTGTACATCAAGGACATTTGTTTTTTCATTACTCCACCATTTCATTTTCAATCAAATTAATAAAATGCTTTTCTATATTTGTAGGCTCTCTTCTGATCAGTTCCCAATCATTATGTTTTGTTACATAGCTCCTTATTTGAAAATACTTATATAAATCACTTGAGGGTAACTTGAAGTTTGCTCTTAATTGGGCAAAGGTTTTAATTACATTTCCGTCAAACAATTGATTCACTGTGAGGAGACAATCTGGCCTTATTTAAACCTGAAATGTTGACGAAACGCGTTCATGCCAGCTAGAAACGAATGCGAGTGAGCAGCAGATACAGAGCGCTTTAATTCGCGGTCAACCTCGTTTTATTGTAGTCCTGTAAGCTGAATTCAAAAAGGCATTCTTTTTCTTTGAAGCAACAAAGGCTAAATAATTTGTTATAGTTGTTTTTTTGTTTGTTTTTGTAATTGGATGACACGCAGCGAAATATAATATATAGCCTATTATAAATATAATATATACATTATGAATTTTTACGTGTAGAAATATAATTTATGAATGAGAGTACATGTTTGTTAAATAATTAAATATATACATACAGAAAGAAATGCCTATGTAATCACATTGTATATTTATTAAATATATATTCTTTATACATATTAAATATACAACATTTAAACTTAAATAATGAAAGTCCTGTCTAAAAGAAAAAAAAAAAAGAACTTTGTCTCATCGATTACCTTTATTTAAAATCATATTTTGCTATCATTTAAGTTCAGTTTTACATTTGTAGTACTACTTTAATACATTCTTGTCTTTGTTTAATGAAGCAGCTGTAACTGTTGAAACAGGCTTTGTATTTGTTGTTCTGAAATCAGAATGGTAGACCACAATCCTGAACTAGATGGTAAAGTTCGTAGACAAACTTTAAGTTGGCTTGAAAAAGCCTAGCCAGAGAGTTTGAAAAAGTTTTAAAACATTCTAGTACGGTTTAACATGATTTACCATGTTCTAGTAGGGTTTAACATGATTTACCATGTTTTATGGTTTTCGCCGGCGCCACCATTGACCATTGGCCGCTGTCGCTTGACTTCCAGTTACATGGGATTGGTTGCTACTACTTTGGACGATACTGATTGGCTGTCACGAAATGGCAGGTCCATCCTAATATGGCAGGGCTTCCGGCTGTCAACGCAGCTACTTCCTGCTGCCAGCTGCCGATTTTTTCGCTGAACCCCTACTGACATTTTTTCTGGATTCCTTGATCTTTAGGCTATATGATTTTTTTTTTTAACTATCCTGTTAATTCAGAATAGCAGAGCTAGCCCATCCAATTTAATAATAATAATAATAATAATAATAATAATAATATAATCAAGTAGCCTAGGCCCATTTTATTTTGGTTTTCAGGCTAATAAAAGTTAATCAGAAAAACAAACGGTAGAAGTAACTTTACCCGTTTCTGAATATTAATTTAAATGTTGCACATAATTAATAGGCCTAATCAAAAAGCACAAACATGACCATTGTAATTCAAATTCAAATTAAAATTAAAATTTTGCTATATCGCAAACGTATGAAGAAATTGCGTTGCTTTGAATAGGCTATCTCATGCACGGGTTCGGAGTTTACAGTGTTGGCAGCTCCGTTACAGTAGGCAATATTGGGAGCATCTGAATGTGCAGAATCTGTCCATGGTGCTGAAACATTTTTACTTGACTGGCAAACTGTTTTCTTTGTTCGTCAATACAAACTTGTGGCAAACAAAAAAATGTGGCTTTTCTTTGTGTTTTATTTAACATATAAGCTTACCTGGCTCAACAAGTGACACGTTATTACATATGCATTCATCAGATATTTTACTTTTTTTTTTAATGGTTTTAATTTTAAAATGACTTGGTAGCAGAGGGCCCCATGAAGCTCCGCCCCCACTGTACTGAGAGTCTAGCTCCGCCCCTGGTTATACTATATTTATAAACTCTTTAAATATTTGAATGTTCATATTACATATGTGAAGTCAGCCGTATAGGCCTAATCCAGTGACAGGTTTAATGTAATTGCATGACTTTGGATCCAATTTTTGTGTTATAATTGTAAGGTTGAAGGCTAATGCAACGTAGCCACAAATGCTTTTAGTTAAAACAGGGAGATGTAGTATTCAACATTTACCTGGTTTTGTTATTGAAATCATTCTGAATAGTAGTGGCATGTCTATTTTCAGAGAGGCTACATTTGATGACACTTTCTCAACAGAGGAACAGCCAGGACCCTGACAGACACAATCAGTAACAGCACCTAAAACAGGTACTTTATGGACTAAAAACATTTTGAAATATAACTTCGCATTAAAAATGATTGGACAAACTTTAAACTTTTTTTTCATCAAGAATTATTACTTGGTTGCAAACTAACAGGAGGCGCAGATAGCAGAGGAGGAAGCAGGGACTCTTTGTATTTTATTGCTTTCCAAGTAGAATGTACAATAATGTGAAAAATATTAGCGCAAAACTTGCTCCCTCTCCCTCATTTCTTTTCATACGAGAGGTGAGTGTAATATGTGATGTATGAATGTTCCAAAGATACCCGAATGGTCTACTATTTCTGGTCAGAATCCAAAGTGCAGATTGATGCACACTCTAATGGCTAATATTGCCCACAACCCATCGCGCGTTGGACGAGGATTCAGTTAGAACTACAAACTACAAAAGTGAAAAGTGTTTAAAAAAAAAAAACTACAGACATGGAGGATGCATGAGTCCGGCGGTTATGTAGAGAGGTTTAGATAAAGGGGTTTGAGTGATTAATTATCAGTATCTAACCTGACGAAAATGTATTTATTCAATGTTGTCTACATTATATTGCATCTGCTGCAGCATTGTGAACTTTTGTAAAGATACGTTTAGCCATTAACTTTTAAATGCATCATTATATTCAAATTGCAAACACAAGAGGAGAGTCTCCACATGAAAGACCCACGACTGGCAGATGAACATGCTACTACATTTCTCTCCGAAACGATAGGAAATTAAATTAGATTGAATGGAGGATTTTAACTGTGACAAGATGATTGACAGGGCGGTTTACGGTGACAGGACGCACGCGACAGATCTGTCCGTTAATATGACGAAGTAGTATGTCCCAAAGCTTGCCTACTCTTTTGCTACACACTCAAAAGTACGTACTTTTCTTCACAAAAAGAGTACTTTTTGTGAACTTTTAGGGCGTAGTATAAGTAGGCGAATTGGGTCGCAGCACTAGATTTATTTTTGACCATGAAGCATATATAATGTACTTATATGATTCTAAGGGGATGCAGCTCTGGGTGCTGGAGTGAACCGCCATGTTTTATCTATGGTTATGCAGAAACTGAAGACTGGGTTCATGTTAAACTTAGGGTTGTGAGGTTTTGTTGTTCAAAAAGTATGTATTTAAACAATTACGACTTGGGTTTACAGATACTTTTAAAAAGGCTAATTACTAATGGTTTTAAGGCTCATATGCTGCAACACTTTTCAACGGGCAGAAAGCCCATCGTGTCCCCTAAGCTTCTGCTGTACTCCGTGACAGCAATCCTTTTCAGATGATCGGTCATTCTTTTTTCATGGAGGTTCCTGCCTTTCTGGATTGATTGATTATCCTTTTAACTGGTGGAACTATAGACAGCACAGCATCAGCTTTAACTCTGAAGGACTGTCCTGACACGGACCACAGAGTTACTAGTTTGGAGTCTATCTTATTTAGAGTCGGCTGTTTTTGTCAGCTTTAAGTTTTAATTTAAAATGTTTGCGATTTTAGTATAAGTACTACATGGTTAAATATTTTACCACTTGCTTGAGCAACTTAAAGGTATTGTGGAGGATTTTCCCAAATTTTAGAAAAGAACCGCCCTCTCCACTTTTTGAAAAAATGCACATGCGCAACACTCTACCTGCTCCCGAGAGGGAACGCCTATTAAACGTGTGCACGAGAGAGCATGCACGAGCCTAGTTTAGGCAAATTGAGATGTTTACCGTGTCTGCACGGTGCGTGACTTGTGCCAGGGCTAGCATCGCTAATCATAGCTTACATAGCTTACTTTTACTAGCAGTGATTTTAAATGGATTTCTGCAAATAGCATGCCAAACTTTACCTGTCGAGTAGAAACTTCGCGACTGAGACATCAGTGGGAAGCCCAACCTGTGCTTTTAGCGCACGCCAGCGTATGAATATTCTCCCAAAAACACTCTGGTCTTGTTTCTTTCTTCAGAGGCCTTTCTCTTCTTGGCATACAATTCGTAGACACTTTTTCTCTTGCGACCCTCAGACATTTTGAAAAAAACCCGGTGAGAACGGCGAGCTTCAATGAATGGCTGAAACCGTAGCTCACCACACATATACACCTGAAAGTGCACATGCGCAGAAAGCGAAAACTACCTAGGGACGAGCATGTACGATGGCCTTACGTAAACATATCATCAGAATGAATGACAATTAGGAGGACCAATAGTCTTAATAATACGTTGTTTAAATTGTGTTTAAACATGAATACGTCTATTAAAGAGTGTATATGTGTATAAAGAGAATCACAATGCTGACAAAACTTTTTTTTAAATAAAAGTTGCTGATAACTTCTGGATTTGAAATAAAAATAGAGAGTATGTGTTTGTGGTACAGCCGCGGATGAGTTATGCACTGCAAACGCAGCATATGTGAAAGCACTATAGCGTGTGCTGCTCCTGCACCGCATACACACTGCACACAAGAGTATGTGTGAAACGGGCGTTAACCTCATGCTTTCTGCTTTCTCATCTTACACATCTCACTCCACTGTTATGGTGGCCATTTCAGTAGATTTGCTCACTAATACTGTTGTGGAAACACAATAAGAATGGAAACTAAAATATGGTAGTATCGTGCTACAGCGCACATTCTATCAGCTGCAGTTCTGGCGCCTCAGTCCCACTACTGTAAAACTCGACGTACATTCACATCACGTGTTAATGCAGCGGTAGAGTTACACTCACAGGACACTGCACTTATTCACAATCACAAAAGTCTCATTATTTGCTCGTAAATAAAATATGGTAGTATCGTGCTACAGCGCGAAATGTTTTGCCGGGTAAACATTTCATTGGCGTTAATCACAAAAGTCTCATTATTTGCTCGTAAAAATGCACATGCGCAACACGCCATTTCATTGGCGTTCTTTTCTGACATGATGCACTTTTTCTGAGCGCGTACGCCTGAAGCGTGACCCTATTTTCCTCCGGTGGTCCATTCCATAAATACCGAACGGTCCCTAAGCGGCTGTTCATGAAGGATGCGCCTGTGGCAGTGGAATAAGTTGGACTTGTTTTAACTTGAGCACAGCGTTGCGTTGCAACAGCAAAATAAGTCTGTCAAGCACAACAAAAAAAAAACTTTAATGTACTACTACTGTATGTTTGAGATGTCATGCTTTCATGAAGGTTGACAGGCTGAAATGCACTGACAGTGCTGTTATTATCTTTGTTTTTACAAAAGATTTTCTGCTAATTATATTATTATCCATGTGGAGACTTGTTCCTACAATGTAGGGAATACCTTGACATGACACACACACACACACACACACACACACACTGGTCCACTATCTTTGTTTGGACTCTCCATAGACATAATGGTTTTATGGTTTATACTGTATAATGGTTTATACTGTACAAACTGTATATTCTGTCTCCTTACACTAACCCGACCCCTAAACCGACTCATCTCACACACAACTTTCTGCATTTTTACATTTTCAAAAAAACTCATTCTGTATGATTTTCATACCCTGGTAATCCAGAGTTCTCACGAGAGCACAAATTAAAATTGCTCAGCGAGTTACTCTGGTGTCGAGCAATGGAGCTCATTAAATATGCCCCTCGATCTGAGCTGCACCAATCACAGCGGGTTATCTGATATAGGCGGGCCAGAGGCAAGCTAAACAGATGACGACAGCGATGTGACGTCGAAGTCATTAATAAACATGGCAAGATGCCTATGGATGAATAGCAGTTGTTTGAAACGGCTTTGGCTGCTACAAGAAGTCAGACTTGGCTTTTTCCCTAAAAGAGGAACAGAAGACGGCGCTCGAATCGTTCCTTTGCAAGAACGACGTTTTTGCTGTTTTGTCGACCGGATATGGTAAGAGTATAATCTACCAGTTAGCTCCGCTGGTAGCTAAGCGTATGGGGTTTATTGTTGTGATTGGTCGTAGTGTTATCCAATTGCGTGCAGCGAGATTTTCAAATGCATGCTTGATTACGCCCCTCAATGACCGACGCCAGACCATTAATCTTCCAGATTTAGGTCTGGATTTCCAGGCTATGATTTTCAAGCTTGTGTACCTCAATTTAGGTCCCCACAGTGACACAAGTCCCCATGAGTCAGGTTTAAGTCACCACCGGGATAGAAAAACATGTACACACTCACACACTGCATATAAACTTCATTATTTAATCACACTGACTTCACAGCAGGGGGCTGTTCCATAAAAGCCGCTTAGAAAAGCGGGGATTAAACTCCAAAACCGGACTTGAATGAGCCTAACAAATGAGTTGGGGCTAAAGTGGTTCCATAAAAGGTCATTGAAGCTCACGCAATCTCACTAATTTGATCCAGGTTTATCTAGTCTAGATAATTGCGTGTGCACGCGTTTCTTAAGCAGCCCTAGAGGTCGATCGTGGATCAAATCGATCCACCATCAAACAGCGTATATTTTGTGCTGTTTTATGCGTTTGTGACATGTTCCCCCCCCCCCCCCCCCCTTAGTTCAAAACTGACATTTTACAGTTATATTCTCCATCTGTAAATGTTCGAAAGTCATGCAAATGTATCCATTTTGCTGCTAATTTTCATATTGAACGAGCGCTGCTGCGCACATGCGCGCCAAATAGGAGCGCAATAATTCTGACTAAAATATACATTTTGCTTGGAAAATTAATATGCGATATTTTATAACACTAGAAATATCTTCTAATTTTAATAATTTATCTTTAGGATGTTGGATAAGTTGCAGTGAACTTCTAGAAAACAGAAGTACTTCAGTGAAGTAGCCTATAATTCAGGGAAGATTTTTTTTAAGAAACTAAATATATAAAGATACAAAATATAGTTTTGGGTATAGGACCTATGCTACTTAATAAAGATGACGTATACTTATTTAGAATGCTGAGAATTACAGCTTTTAATGCAATATTTTTTTGGAGAAAGCAAGAATCCCCAGTTTTAAATGAGTAGATTTATTTTCTAAAGTACATCATGGAGAGGATAACATTAAATTAAGAGCAAATGTATACATTTTGAAAAGATATGTGCAACTCTAAAATCAAAGAATATTCCATAAAATAAAGGAATATATATTAGCCTACATTAACTACATTTTTATATAACCCTCCCTCCCTTTTATTTCTAGTTATTTGTTATTTTATTTATTTACTTATTTAATATTGAATATTTGATATTCAAATAATATTACTTGAATAACTATTAGGAATTATGTGTCATTATAAGAGTTTGATATAAATATGTTAATGTTAAATTTTTATTACTATTTATTTATTGTTTTTTGTCTTTTCCCCCTTAAATCATATGTAAAAGTGTCTATGTACTTTTTGGTTATTGTTCTAATCATGTGTGTTTTTAGGCTATGTGTTGGTGGGTATTATCACAAAAGAAAAAAAGTAGAAGGAAAAATAAGGAATATTTATTGGGGGAAAATATGATGTCTTTAAAGGAACTGTCAATTTGTATAATTGTGTTAAATGTGTTTGAATTGAAAGACATAATAAAGTACATTATTTATATATATATATATATATACTAAAATATTTGTTATTTGGACATTAGATGTGCCTTATTTAGAATTTTAAACCTGTGTGTATTTTTATGATAGCAATAACTGTAAAGGGGTAATAACTATTGTAATGGGGTAAATCAAATGTAGGCTAATATACTGTCAATTACTAAGCTCAGATTCATCTTACCAGTTAAAATTTATACTCTGCTTTTGTAATTATTTATTTTTAATTTTGTGATTTTAACTTCTGCTTTACAAAGCTTTTTTCAGATTGTGTTCTAATGTTCTTCTAATCATAAACATGTACTACAGCTGCCAAACAAAACCAGAGAGAAATGTATTCATAAATCTTTAAAACAATCTAATTAAATCTTGGGCACAAAACATTCAGCCAGTAAAAAAACCTGTAGTACATATATTGTATTTAGGCCTATCTATCTATCTATCTATCTATATATAGGTCTATATTGTCTAATTTATCATTGTAGCCTTATTTAAGTTGATTTTCTGTATACTGTGTATTTATTTTTGGACTAATAGTGGTTAATAAAGTCCAATATGGTATGAGAGAGTGTCAGTGGTAATATCATTGTGTTCCTATTGGTCAGTGTTAGAGGATCTGTGTAACAACTGAGGCTTAGCCTGACAGTTAGCCTGCCCTGGACCAGGCTAGTTTCCCAGCATAAGTTGCCAGGGTAACTGAGTTTGAACTATTTTAAGTTTGCTTTATGAAACCGAATCTACCAAAAATAAGCCTGACTAACCGAAATAAGCCTGGCTTATACTCTAATCTTGGTTTATGGAACAGCCCCCTGGTTGTGTCGGCTGTAGTCAGATTAATTGAGCTGTTTCTTTTTTTATGCACCAGGTGGTCACTCTGCTACATTGTACAGCGTGAAAAAGTAAACTATGTTTAACAAGATTTCATCTTTAATATGAATTAGTTTGTCTGAATTTTTCATAGTTTTTTCTTGTATACTTTTAAGTTCCATTTATTTGGTGCTTTGTTCAATCTCAAACCATTATTCTATTTTGTTGCACAAGAATTAACGGTAATCTGGGCAAACATTAAACTTTGCTGAAATTAAGTCTCGCTTTGGTCTACACTGGAAGTGTTCTGTTTGCTCTGCTAAACTATAATTACTAAATCTAAAACTAAATAAAATAAAATAAAAACTAAATAGAAAACTAAAACTAACAAAACTAATGAAAGTAACTAAAACTAAACTGAAATTTAAAGCAAAATTGAAAACGATATTAAAATAAAAACTAATTTAAAAAAGCAAAACTATAATAACCTTGACTGGAACAACTAATTTTACTGTATAAATACTGTAGAGATGAGTTAATGCACATCAGAAACACATTTTTGTGATGAACAACTTCAAATACCTTGTTATATCCTGGGATAGTTTCTGTTTTGCAGAACTTTCTCCCAAAGGATCAAGGAACAAAGCCCTCATTTGAGATGGCAGCATAACCTTTTAAGATTTTAACCCTCTGGGGTCTGGGGTGTTTTTGGGGTCCTTGAGATGTTCTGACATGCCCTGACATTTGTGCTTTTTTCAGTTGCTTATAAACATATTAATGGCAAAGGTGTAAATTCACTCTATATAGCACAAACAGGACTTCCATAATATGTGAGCCACATGTATGTACATGTTTTCATTTTTGAGAGAATAATGTTTATGCATTGTTATCGAAAAAACTAAAAATGAAAGTTTCTGAAATAAGGCTACAAAACACATACTAAATATGTGGCAATAAGACTTTTGACTAATGGATGTCATCGCCTAGAGTTTTTTCTTCAAAATGATATGAAAATCATCCTGCCTAATCATTCACATAAAACGATACATTGATTTTAGTTTTGTGAAACACTTTTAGTTTGGAAAGCCAATATGCGGATGGGGCGTAAACGCTCCAACAGCATCATGCATATTTAGTAGTTCACACCTGGTGAGACTACGTCCCTGCATACTTAATGAGCCATTCATTCAGGTGTGTCACCTATAGCTAACTTAAATATACAAGCTTCATAAAAATGATCATTCTAGGAGAAAATTTCAGATGGCATTTAGAGGCTTTTGCATCTGAACTCTTCATATATACACACACACATATATATATGCATGCACATACATACTTTATAATCTTTTCAAAACTAGTCAACGTCTTTCAAAACTAAAGTATACATTTTATCATACGTATTTCAAAGTAAAGGATTCATTAGTTAGTTGATGACTTTATTTTTGACAAAACACATACAGTATATATTCCTCATCTCAGTATAGCAATCGAGTTTGCTAAAAGCTGTTCATTCAATACAGCAGTATTTGAAAATCGATGTATTAAAGTGGGAATGAAACACAGGCTTTATTTTAGACACATGGGAAACGGAATGAACTCTCCTGTACGCAGGAGGGAGTTTGAGGTGGACTGCCACTGGGCTAATGATCTTAGTGACAGGGAACGGGCCAATGAATTTGGGAGCCAGTTTATTACTAACGGAGTGAAGAATGTTCTTGGAAGAAAGCCACACTTTTTGACCGACGATGTATACGGGAGGCTTCAGCCGGTGGCGATCAGCCTGAGCCTTAGTGCGCGCCCCCACACGGAGGAGAGTCTCACGGGCTCTTCTCCATGTATGACAACACCTCTGGACGAAAGCGTGAGCAGAGGGGACCGCGACTTCGGATTCCAGACTAGGAAAAATAGGTGGCTGGTAACCTAGACTACACTGAAATGGAGAGAGGCCCATGGACGATACTGGTAACGAGTTATGAGCGTACTCAACCCAAGAGATAAGCTGACTCCAGGAGGAAGGATTCTGAGGTACCAAACATCGTAAAACTCTTTCCAAATCTTGGTTGGCTCGCTCAACTTGACCATTAGTCTGGGGGTGAAATCCAGAAGACAAACTAACGCTCGCCCCCAGTAACCGACAAAACTCTCTCCAAAATTTGGATATAAATTGGGGCCCTCTGTCGGAAACCACGTCAGTCGGGAGGCCATAAATGCGAAAGACATGATCAACGACAGTAACCGCTGTCTCCTTAGCTGAAGGTAATTTGGATAAGGGAATAAAATGTGCCGCCTTCGAGAACTGGTCCACCACAGTAAGAATGACTGTGTTGCCCTGAGAAGGTGGGAGACCCATGACGAAATATAGCGCGATATGGGACCTGGGTCTCGAAGGGACAGACAACGGTTGAAGCAACCCATCTGGGGGCCGATTAGAAGTCTTACCGCGAGCACAATCTGAACAAGCCAAAACAAAATCCCGAATGTCACAACCCATAGCCGGCCACCAGAATCGTTGCTTGATCAAAAATCTGGTACGACTGACTCCTGGATGACAAGCCACATTGGAACCATGACCCCACCCGATAACGTCGGACCGGACCTCCTCCGGCACAAATAACCGACCCGGTGGGCAATCGGGCGGAGGCGTTACCCCTTCTAAGGCCGTGCGGACCGTGCAAAGTCTCTCAGGTAGAATACACTCGGGAGTAGATGGGCGTTCGGAGCGATCAAAAATGCGAGACAAAGCATCGGGCTCCTTTTGATACTAAGAATTTTGGACACATTTTGGTTGATCTGATAATAAAACATTTTTTTTTTTTTATTATTATATAGTCAATTTAGGTAAATATTTTTCAGAACTACATTTGAGCACTACAGCTTTTATTTACCCGATTAACAAACTCTCTCCCTTGGTCTGTGAGTATGTGTTTCGGTGCTTCAAACTGATAAAAAAAGCTTAATAATACAGTTTGTGACCTCCTCTGCAGACTTACTTCTAGGTGGACAAGCCTGTGGCCATTTGGTCAAGTAACACAAATATATTGATGGCCACTGTCTGTGAGAGCGAGTTTCCCAATCAGATCCATCCCCAAAAGTTGAAAAGGTTGTGTGACCTTGCAAGAAATGTGATAAGGGATAATTAGATAAAAATATTCATTAAATTGTGTAAATATTCTAACATGGTGTGGGTGTCTGGGAAAGAAAGAAAGAAAGAAAGAAAGAAAGAAAGAAAGAAAGAAAGAAAGAAAGAAAGAAAGAAAGTAGATAGATAGACTGATTACCTGTATAGGTGTAATTTTGACCTCTTCTTTAAAGGATTCTTTGGCGGCCTGACATGCCACACATTCAGCCACCTTTTTTAAAATAATTATCAGTTAACATCAAGATAGAAGAAAGATTTTATTAAATTGATGGACTTTTGTTTAAAACTTCCAACGTTCAACTTTCAGCTTCATTACCCATTTGTCAAGATCCACGGACATCCCTGGCCAGTAAAATCTTTTGGATATGGCATCTTTGTTTTTGTTTTCTGTCCACCAATGCTGCTAGCATTAAACTCTATAAACATTTATTTGCATCCTCTGCACCAAAGACAACCTTCAATCACGATACCTTTGTATATTCTGTTGTACAGCTGACCATCTGAACGATTCAGTAACAATGCAATAACTATTAATTAAAGGATCAAACATGAATATGACATGACATTCTACTGTACAAATAGAGAAAACTAGACATCTCTTCATCGGGTCCCTTTTCAAACAATGTAAAACAAACTTGTCAGTAATGAAGTTTAACATGATATTAATTAATAAAATAAAGATAACAGGCCCGGTAAAATTCTAATAGCCTAAAGGAAATATCCGAATATATATCCACAATTTATGTTGCAAACAGGTTTTAAAATGGCTCATTTATGTAGTAGAAATGTGAAATTATTTTTGAATTTGGAGCCTTCTAAACTGAGAAAAGCCAGAAAATTTATTTTTGGCTCATGTGGATGAACGACAACAACTCCCAGAATGCACTTGCTTCGCTGCCCAACGAGGCCACTCCCAAGCCATGCCTACCGGTAAGAGCGTGCAGTTAAACAACTAGGCTAGGCTACTAGTTGACTCGAAACTTAAAAGATGCCGTTTTATCGTGAGTCTCCGTGAAGAGTCTGAACGGGATTTTGAGACTGCCCAAAATGTCCGGGATTCGGCTTTTGCATTCTACAGTCGCCATTCATCATGTTTACTGTGGCGAGCAGGACGAGGCTGAGGGGTGCGGGAGAACAACGCGAGACCGGTGGCGTGATTACTGATGAGCGACACCTCTGAGACCCACCGGTCTCGTGGGCTATCTCTCACAGAGGAGCGGGAATTTTCTTAGCAATGCTAAAACGCACATCAACAGATCACTTGTTTAGCGTTCATGTAAACACTACATTCAGATTCACCAATCGGAATGAATTCAGTTAGATTGAAACAAAAGGTGTGCATGCAAACAATGAATGACGACTGTAGAAAGCAAAAGCCGAATCCCGAACATTTTCGACGATCTCGGCGGCCGGACATATCCGAGAAAAAGAGGATGGTAACCCCTATTACTCAACTTTCTCCACAGAACAAAAGCCTGTTAGCTTAGCTTCCAAAAAAAAGATGGCTGACACTATTTGTACATTCTGTGAGTGAGATCCCACCATCTCTTTAACCATTTAATCCGATTAGTAACGTATTTTTTATTAGTTATGGCCTTTTGTGAACTTCCATCCGATAGTGCTCTCGTTAGCAAGGCCACGAGGTTGTTATTTTATCTTATATTTTATTTAAATGTCTAATGTCTGCAGCGAAACACCATTGAGAGGATGTTTTATTTAGCTTTTCAGGTATGTTTATATATATATTTTTGTGTTTATTATTGATTTTGCTTTTATTACATCATGTTTCATACGAAATGTGGTCATGTGTTGCGGTTCAACTATTGGTTATAAACTATTGTTGTGTTAAACAGCAGGTGCTATGGGGAATGCACGCTGTTGATGTCTAACGTCTGCAGCGAAACACCACTGAGAGGATTTTTTTTTTTTCACTTTTCAGAAAACACAGATCAAGAGAAATGAGAAGGACGTGTGAGCGAATTGGTCAAATCACAACGCAGAATGCGGAGGAGAGACCAGATCCTGTTACAAAAGTGTCGGATCAAGCCACAGAGCCAACACCCACTGGAGCAGAGCCAGAGGCTTCTCCTCCACAAAATAAGTCAGCCATGGAGGAGCTTTTTGGTGACACATTTATGAAGGAGTCAGACACAGACAAGTATTTTGCCAACACCATCAAAGAGGAGGTGGTGTCCTACAGGGCAGCAAGCAGTATGCCAATGGATGGTGGTGATCCACTGGCATGGTGGAAAAGCAATGCGTATAAAGACCCTCACATTGCAAAGATGGCAAAACGCTACCTTGCTGTACCTGCCACTTCAGTTCCTAGTGAGAGGGTGTTCTCCACAGCTGGAGACATGAGCCCTATTTGGACGGGACTAGTTTAACATGGAGAGGTGGGGTAAAGTAATAATTACCAGAGCTTCTCTGTGATTTTAGTCCCGTCCGAATGTGCCATCTCAGTAATCATTACGGACAATGTTCAGTAAAAAGGTCCGGAAAAATTACCTCAAGTAATACTAATCCCGTGCGAATAGACCCGCTGTAAATATGTACATAAATATTCCGTCATTTCCTGTTTAAAAGTAGTTTCCCGCGGGTTTTCAAGTATGGAGGCGCTTGAAAAAGCATTCAGTTGTGTTCTAGATGCTGGGACGAGTCTGTGACAAAACTCAAGTGTTTTCATACCATTCAGATCAGAAAGAAGACCGAAAGCACTTGTTAGAGGCACAAAACATCTTTTAGCGTTAGGTAAGTGCCTATTACCAACACAATCCAGTTAGAAGTTAATTAATACATCGTTCGACTGGACATAACTATTATATATATATATATATATATATATATATATATATATATATATATATTAGTGGTGGGCCGTTGTGAGACTCTTATCGGGCGATAAAAAAAATATCGCCGTTAATCTATTCTCAAAGTTGGGTTGGGAGCTGGGTCTATACTACGCAAGCTATGATGACTTTCACCTTGATATTTGTCGCTTGGGCAGCGACTGATGACGTTTCACAAGTCCACAAGAACACAAGTACAGACAAGAACGCATATTGAGAAACGGCCAATGTAAGAGACGCTGGCGCAACCACAACATTGTCCGACATCAAATGGCAAACGTAATGTAAGTGGAACGAAACTGAGCTACTCGTTATTGTGTGGTTGACGGACCGTTGTTTATCAGTTTGGACCAAAGCAGCGCGAGCCGATCGTGATCAAGCGACACTGTTACTACACAGCGCTAAGAGATCCAGTAAAGAAAGCATTTGAATTCGCCACATTAGTAATAACATTGCTGCGAGATCTAGTGAGAAACATTCACATTTCTCCATTATTAACGGATCAAACAGGGCGTGGAAGCCAGGTGTCGACAGATCTGCTACATTTACCATGGATTTACCTTAGTAACACTAACTGCAACCATGGAAGTTTGGCAGGAATAGTAGGCTATAATGCTTTCAAGTAACATTACGTTGGTTTTATTTTGACATTATGAATAAAATTGCTGCCCTCAAATGTTAATCTGAACTAAAAATAGACATTTGTTTATACTAGCCTACAATATTAGGCTACATTTAATTTTTTCCAAGGAGCTGTTTTGTTTTATATGCTCATAAGAAGAGTCTATTATAGCTCCATCATTGCTCAAAGTAAAAAAAATAAAATAAAAAAAATCATACTTTATTATGTTAGTTTAAAAAATAATAAAAAAAATCTCTGGCATTTCTTCACAAGTTCTTTTAAATGTCACTTTTAAACGCTCCATCCTGCAGCAGCTCCGGGAATCCTGCCGCAGATGGCTGATGAACCAGGACGTTGCTGAACCAGGCCATCCAACTGGCGGAGGATCAGATGGTGGCGTGCCCCGGGGTCACCGAACCCATGCCAGCAGATTCTTTCTCTCCACCTTTCCCTGTGTTTTCCCCACTCCTTCTCCCTCTAAATCCATCCCGCTCCCTAGGTCCCGAGGGGGTTTCGCGTCTGACCGTCACCCCAATGGAGGAGTGGACCTACGGTGGAGCCGACAGCTGGTCCCACATTGCCACCCAGTGGGGTGGGGCTGACAACCAGTAGAACCGCCACAACTCCCATTCCGCAACTCTCCATGGCAATTCCTTGACCTGCTTCCTGCCACTAGTGCGGCGGGGCGGCCTTGGCTGGCCTGTTGGCGTTGCGGGGACCCGGGTCATTTTATCGATCGGTGTCCGGTGATGGAGTTAGGAACACTGATCCGGGTCCCGGACACTCCGCAGGTCTTTCCCGCTCAAGCTGGCCTGTATCAGATACCTGTGAGTATTAAGGGGGGTACGTATCAGGCTTTGGTGGATTCAGGATGTAACCAAACCTCCATTCATCAAAGCCTGATTCAACCAGAGGCATTGGATAAGAGCCGCATGGTTAAAGTACGGTGCGTGCATGGGGAGGTGGTGAACTACCCATTAATGTTGGTGGCTATTAAATTTTGGGGACAAAAGATTAATATAGAGGTTGCGGTTAGCCCACACCTCCGACATCCGCTAATTTTGGGCACGAATTGGCCAGATTTTAGTGTATTATTGGGGTATTTATGTGCGGATGTCTCTTGGGAAGCGGGGAAGGGGGGCGGTTGCTCAGGTAGGAGAAGCTGAGCCGGGACCAATGGGAGATGAGCCAGGGGAACGGAGGGTTCTTGTAAGGAGAATCCTCACAGAGCGCAATGATTTTCCCCTGGAACAGTCCCAGGACGAAGCGCTCAAAAATGCCTTTGAACACGTCCGTACTATCGACGGGCAGCTTCTTCAACCAGATCGACCGCTCTATCCTTATTTTGCTATTTTAAAAGAGAAGTTGTATCAAATGATTCAAGACACTCAGTCAAAGCAAAATACAACTCAATTGTTGATACCAAAAAGCTGCCAGGAAATGCTTTTTCAGGCGGTTCATTGTAATCCAATGGCCGGGCATTTGGGACAATCAGCAACACTTATTCGTCTAATGACACGATTTTTCTGGCCAGGCATTCACAAGAACGTGTGCAGGTGGTGCGCGTCTTGTCGGGAATGTCAGTTGGTGAATCCACCGGCCAATCCAAAAGCACCATTGTGCCCGCTTCCTCTCATGCAGGTCCCCTTCGAACGAATTGGCATGGACCTCATCGGGCCATTAGGTGTACATGCATAAGTTCAAATGGTTTGTATTACCACACGCCATAAAAGAATATGACGTTTCCAGCTATGCCGACCTGGACAGAAGGACAGAAAGTATAAAGACAAAATCACTTTACAAAAAAATAAGAACATCCAGAAGACACAATTTCACACAAGGTCTCAATCCATCCCAAGTAAAATAAAAATAATTTCTACCCAACACTCAATACCCACAACTCACACTTGTGAAAGCAAGGCAAATATGTTAAGCACAGCACTCCACGTGGACACCAGTACACGATAACCATGCCAAACCCCTCCCACTTTAAAGAATTAACCACACGCACAACAAAAATAAACAGTAACACAAAATCAAAAGCTAACTAGTACAAACTTCAGAAATGATCAACTCAAAAATAAAAAAACAGTTACACTTTTGTAACTTAAATAAAAAGCAATTACACTAACAATAATCAAAACAAAAGTAAATAATCCACTCAAAAGGAACACATACAAATAGAAAATCAATTCAAGAACAATTTATACACAAAAACACAAAACAAAGAAACAAAACAAACACAGTTACAGGCACTGAGGGGAGGAAACAAAATGGCCAACAATGGCTAGATTACTTAAACTTAACGTCCCATGTAACCTACACTAGCTCAGTGCTGTGTCGGTGACTTCAACACACAACACCACAAACAAAAATAACAAAAAAGACTACGGTGAGATCCAGGCAAAACTGTAAGTTGAAACTATAACAAGGCAATAAACAAAAAAACAGGGCAGTCATGTCACTTGATGTTCATTTGGCTCCAATTAAAAGTACCAGAAACCCCTGGACGTGCAGTTAAACCTGCAGAACATGAAATAGGAAAATTACTCATAAAACACTCATTAAAAACAAACAATAAACTCCCATCATACGTACCGGGACAGCAGAGGTGGGTAGTAACCAGTGGCGGCTACTGGTCTGTCAAAGAGGGGAAGCTCATTTTCGGCCTACATCATAAAATTGTCTGTTTATTTAAAAGTAAATTCTGCCCTACGTTCCTTTTCAAGAAAATGGTCTGTGACCCTGTCGTACCAACTAGGCGTCTTTTCCAGTGACTTGACCAGTGTCCTCTCAATGGTCAGCAGAGCTAGGCTGCTTAAACGGCCTTGGCCCATTGTGTTACGGGTGTAGGACTTGAGCCGCTTTAAACCGGAGCAGCTCCTTTCTACACCTGCAGATGTAGCTCCAACAGTAAAGAACATCCATCGCCCTCTGCTGGACAATATCAAAGACCACATCAGTCTCAGAGAAGATTTGTTCATATGTGTACAATATGAACACAAACTCAAAATCCTCCAGTTTCCTCACAAAGCCTTTGGCACAATCCAGTGTATCATCATCCATTGTCGTATCTGCAATGATGTTCTCAAATGTCTGCAGGAGGCCATCATAATTGTTTGCCACAGTGCTCACTATCCGTGATGTGAAATTCCATCGAGTAGGAGCGTTTCTGGGCAACCTTGAACAGCCTGCAGACTCCAGAAAAGATGTCCTCTTTGTGGATTTTGAAAAAAAATGTGGCAAACCCAGAAAGTGATGCAAAAAAAATTCTGCACTCAGGCAAGCATTTAGCCCCCTGTGACAGCACCAGATTCAGTCTGTGTGCATAGTGTGGCGAGCAGGACGACGCCGATGGCTGTGAGAGAGCGGCACGAGGCCGGTGGCGTGATTACTGATGAGCGACACCTGCTTGACGCACCGGTCTCGTATCTCTCACGGAGGAGCGGAAGCGTAAAGGAGGAGCGACGACAATGAAGAGCGAGAGAGGACAGGCCTGAAGTTGTGTTTTGTTTTATTTTATTTTATTTTATTTTATTTTATTTTATTTTATTTTATTTTATTGTGACAGCAGTCGTCCGTGAGGGGCTGCTGTCTTTTACTTTCATTTTGTATTTATGTTATTTTTATCATTAAATATGTTTGAATGTTCGCCGGTTCCCGCCTCCTTCTTCCCATAACATCTGAACTGCGTTACACATACTGTAGCAATGCACAAACATTGCACTGGGGGCTATTGCTTTCACTTTGGCCTGCAGACCATTGAGATCTGAAGCCATGACAGCAGCCCCAACATAGGTCTGTGCCACAAGCTTATCCTTAAAATTGTAGCCCTGCATGTTCTCATTTAATAATCAAAAACGGACTGGGCATCTCGCCCCCGAGAAACATTAAAAAAAATCCAGTAAAGTGCTCCTGAATTTTACCTGCACTATCCACATAGCGAACAATGACAGAGAGTTGGGCACGGCAGGATGCAGTTGTTTCATCCACCTGCCATCCAAAAAAGGGAACATCCTGAATTTTTTTCTCTGATCTGATCAGAAACGGTGGCTGCAAGAGAAGAGATCAAGTCATTTTGAATAGTATGGGACATACCAGAAAACACAGTTGAGGACTCGAATTGTGTGGACAGGACAGAGTCATATTTAGCTAATGTTTCTCTGAACTCCCTGTAATTCCCATTGTTGGATGATTAACTACTCTCATCATGTCCCCTAAATGACAGCTCCTGCCGGCCAAGCAAGGATGTCACATCAATAAGGCAGTTTAGAAAGGCCCTGTTTTGTTTGACTTTGTTTCATTATGTTTAGCCACTTGAATGCGAGCACCTTCATTGATTGCATGTGTGGCAGGTACAATGAAATTCTTCCCGCCTGCATGTGGTTGGTTAGTCTACTCGTTGAGTTTTGTCCTATCAGTGGGTTACAGTAGCATATATATAAATGGGCTGGCTAGAGTGTATGGTGTCACGAGTTACCGCCCCTTCCCTCATTCAGGCGCCATGCAGGGTGGCGTGCGAATTCCTGCGGCCGGCATTGGGTAGAGGTTGTCCCTTTTCTGTCAAAGGGTGGGGTGAGGCTGATTCAAGCACGGCCAGTACGGGTGTTTGCATGTCAATACGGAAGCGCTTAGTACCGCCGGCGTGCACGTTGTCCTCCCAATAGACTGGACGAGCCCTCAGCTTCCATGTATATGTTTGTCTGCCTGACTGGTTTGGTTCCCAGAGATCGCACCCATAAGATGCATTAAGTACAGATTGGTCGCGTCTGCATGGGCGATTAGTTTCCGTGCAGTTGGGCTACGTGGGACTACTGTCTGGAGGCGCTGTTTGCTTTGCTGTTGACATTGAAATTGTTGTCCTTTGTGTTCGTTATTCAAGTGTGTGTGTGTGTGTGTGTGTGTGGTGGTTTACTTTTCTTTCAGTATAGTGTGGTTGTAAAGATTGTCAATGTAAGTTTCTATTAGTTATTATTGTATTACATTTTCTTTGTTTAGTTTATGATTTAAATGAAATTAAGAGTTTATGTTTGACGAACCAAGTCAATGTGAATCCTTTATTTCTTGGTCATTTCTGTCTTGTGTGACATCAGTGATTTAAATTTCTTTTTTTTTCTTGTATTAGTTATTTTTGTATTGTGATTAGAATTTGTAATATGTTTAATTTGGAAAGTGTGTTTTAACTGTGACAATTCTGAGTGTGTCTCAACTGTGAGAATTCTGAGTGTGTAACTTAATTCTGTTGTTACAGGAGCTGAGTGCTTAAAGCAGGGGCGGATTGCTGGTGGTGGTCTTTCTCACGAGTGCTGTGTCATGAGTGGCGTGTGTGTACTTGTGTGAGTGTGTGCACAGGTGTACGGAAAAGGTGACTTGCCGTGGAGGCCTTATGTGCCCTTTATCCCCTGCTCTGCCTCGGCTCCTTTTTCTCGAATTCAGATGCCACTGATTACTCAGGTCGCTCTGCGTGTGTCTTATCAAACGGGTTAATTGTTGTGTCTATATTAAGTGTCTTGACGGTTGTTCTGTGCTTTTTATAAAGTATCCATCTTAAATAAAATGTATATATATATATTTTTGTATCCACGTCTCCTGCCAATTTACTGTGAACGAACCTGTGTTGCTTTAAATAAGAAATTCCATTTATTGTCCCTGGCAAGATTCCAGGGTGGCGTAGTCGCTAGCTGATCACCTCTAAGCCCTCCGTGTCTCGCCACACATTCTCAACCCTGATCCTGCCCATGCAACTTAATCTTGCACATGCACTCACATGTTCATTGCTCTTTTCATGTCTTTTATATGCCCTGTCAAAGTTATTCAGATCTCCAAACCCCACCTTTGACCAAACAACACATCCGTGAGATGGTTTCATCAAGAGGCATGGCCAGTAGTACATTTTATTTGTCACAGCACTTCCAGTCAGCCAGCTACAGTAAATTTGTCATACCAGGAGAGCTGAAAAGACCTGTTATTTTTCCCTATCTTTTGCACTAAATCAATCTTAGGTGTTGATCTGCCCTGCTGTTTAATTCTAAGTTTTTCCTCGGAAGGAACACTTTCAAATGGCTTCGCCAAAATCAGGTCGACAATATTAGCACTGTCTGCCATCGTGTGCAGTTTCAACCCTACGACGCTAGCCTAACCTACTACAAGAATGGATGAATGAATGAATGAATGAATGAACAATATAAAAAAAATTATTAAACTCTGTAAAACTGAAACAAGGAATGTGGTTTATAATTGTGTGAAATGTATGATGAAAATTGGCTAGCAATTTCGCCAAGCAAATATCAAGAAATAGGTTGCAACAGTTTGTATTTCGATTGTACTTGAGAATCGCTGAAGCGTGAATAGCTTCAGCGATTTCTTATTGTACAAAATCGCTGTCAGTCAAAAGGAGATGCAGTCTTTTGACAGACCCTCCAATCATCACGCAGAAGCCCGGAGTCCAGGCCAGCCCACATCCTCATTCACCCCCAGAGAAGCTGAGCGTCCGTGGGCAGGACATAATCGCAGCATTTATCCAATGACTGTCTAGTTTCGAAGCACTGAAAAAAACTGTTCGAAGCAGCCCCATTGAAGTCACTGGACACTGGGCTTCAATAGGGGAATGCACTGTGACGCTACGGGAATGTATGAGAAGGAAATCGAGTCAGCCGACCTGCTGTATGTAGCTGATTCTGAACGAACTCATCTTTGAGATGAACGTTTTCTAACCCATTTTTAGTCAATAAAATGTTAATACAATAGTACATATTTGACCATTATTTTTTTGACATTATAGGGGAAGCCGAGCTTCCCTTGCAGTCTTAAAGAAATCCCCACTGGTAGTAACAAAGTACTGTATATTTACTTTGTTGCATTTACATGAGTATTTTTTGGGAAAATGTTTACTTTTAAGAGTAGATTTAAATGTGGGTACTTTTACTCTAACTCGAGTACATTTTCCTGTGCGGGTTTGTCATTGTATGATTCACTGTATGATTAGCAGTGGTGTAAAGAGTACTGACAAAACATACTCAAGTAAAAGTACCAATACATTCCAAAAGATATAGTGTGAGTAAAGTAAAAAGTACTTGTCCAAAAAACTATTTGAGTAAGAGTAAAAAGTAGTTTATTTAAAAATACTCATGAGTAGTGAGTAGTGAGTACTGAGCTGCGGATTCTACCCCCTTATAATAAACATTTATAATTAATATAAATAACTATAATAACTAACTTTATAATAACTATGCATTACAATTAATAAAGTAAAAAAAACAAAAAAACATTGTACATACTGTAATTCATATTATCTTTTGTTTGTCAGAAAGATTGAAGAATATATATCATCCATCTTTTTAAAATGCATCAAAACTGTAAACTCATCACCATTTAAATCATATTGTTTGATAAAAAAATACATTTAAAATTAGGCATAATGTATTCTGAATCTGGTCCTCCAATTTCAGTAAGGTGTTTTTCCACAGTTTTAGAGTGTCCACAACATTCCTTCACAGCTCGCACCACCCGCAACGAGCTGCCGACTTCTCCAAGAGACTCCTGCATGTCGAGCGTCTCTCTATTAAGTAAATGGGAGCGGGAATTCACCGCATTATGAACTCGTCACTTGAGGGAATTAACACTGTACACAATACCCCCAACCTCACACCAAATGTCAGACCCTGTATAGGCCAGCCTATATAAATATCATAGTATGCTATGCAGAAATGTGAAATGTACCTTAGCATATTAGAGGAAGACGCTGATATCTCGATTGAATTGATGCTTGCACTTCCAATGCAGCCACGAGTAACAGCAGATAGGCTAGTGGTTAAAGTTTTCTTTAACGACAAGACGACAAGATGTGTCAGACCAACTGCAACAATGAGCAGTTAAAGACATTTAAAGAGGAATTTAGGAAAAATGGCTGAAAAATCATCTAAACAGTAATTTAAAATATGATTTAATGGATTATCACTTTCGACCAATAAGTGGCGCAATTACAAAATTGATGTGATGTGGTCAGAGTAAGGTGACAATGACATATACAAAGTTTGGTGTCAGTATGTCAAGGCATTGCAGAGATAAAGCCGGAATAGTCATTTTGGCATCATGCCTCAACTTTGCTGCTGCAATATACGAAATCCATAACTTTTAGTCGGCACAGTCTGGAGATGATACAATTTGATTTTGGTGAAAATCAGACAAGGTCATGCTTGTGATGACATGTACCAAGTTTGGTCTGAATCCAATAAAGCGTTGTGGAGATACAGCCTTATGTCTGATTTCGCAAGCCCTACCTAAAATTTGTTTGTGCGTTTATCGAAAACTGTTTGACAAATCAACTTGAATTCCATTCCATGTCGGCATGGTCTGAAGATGATCTGGTTCAATTTTCGTGAAAATCGGAGCAACGCCATAGGAGGAGTTAGAAAAAGTAGTTTTTGGGGAAAATTCAAAATGGAAACGGAAAATGACTTCATAGGGTGCCATCGAACATGAGTGCAAATTTGGACAGTTGGTGGCGCTAGAGGGATTGAGTTGGAGACTCCAAATTTGCTATGGAGACAGTTCAGATTGTCGTCTATCAGTGTGCCAAATTTCATAACTTTCCCGCAAGCGGTTCTATGGGCTGCCATAGACTCCAAGAGCGAAAGAAGAAGAAGAAGAAGAAGAACGGGAACAGATACAATAGGTGCCTCCGCATCTTCGGTGCTTGGCCCCTAATAATAGAAAACAATGAGATGTTTCAAAATATTGATAGGGTAAGCTTATCAACATGAGACTGTGTCTTGCACAGAAATAATCTGAGGATGAAGCAGGTCTACAGGGTGCCATTTGAACGCAATTCAGAAAGAGTCAAAGAATTGCGATATAACTATGTGCAAGTGAGTCCTATACAATCCCACAATTGATGCATACTCTCAACACGCTATAAATTATACATATTTCAGTACTGTAATCATAATGATTGTGCTTCACAATAGTGACCACTCCATGTATTTTTCAGATATTGTCATGTGTGTTTCCTTGAGCTAGAGGTGGCTGCAGTGGAGAACCAGTTCATCTTCATTGATGAGGTTGGATTCAACCTCACAAAAAGACGAAAGAGGGGAAGGAATATCATCGGCCAGCGTGCCATTGTTGAAGTCCCTGGCCAGCGCGGAAGGAACATCACAATGTGTGCAGTGATTACCCACCAATTACCCACCACGGCGTCATACATCACCATGCTACCCTTGGCCCCTACAACACTGCCCATCTGATCACATTCCTGGACACCCTACACAACACACTCATTCCACCAGATCAGAGAGACGGCCCAGAGCAGCTCAGGTACGTTGTCATTGGGTCAATTCTCCATTCCTCAATCCTATTGAGTTTTCTGTTTTCTGCCTGGAGATGGAAAGTGTATGACCGAAATCCACAAACGTGTATACCCCTTCTCCAAGCTATGGAAGACGCATGTGCAGATATAGCAGTTGATGTTTTCATGGCTGGAATCACCATGTTAGGCGATATTTCCCCCACTGCTTGGCTAGGGAAAACATGGCTTGTGATGTGGATGAGGTGCTGTGGTCAGACCGAAACAGAAGAAAGGATGCAGCATAGTTTTGTTTTTTTTGTTTGTTTTTTTACTGTAACTGTATACAATAAATTATTCTGTTGTTTTGTATGTAGACGACTGTATGTGCAACTTTATGTTGGTTGGGATGTACACTGTGTACATTGTTTTTGTGGGAAAAATAAAATATATTTGTTACCGTGTATTTGTGTGTTCTGAGTATAAAAACAATATTCTCAAATATTTTACAACACACTTATGTATGTACTGTCTGTAGTAAGTGTAACACTAAACAAAAAAAGGCCTAAGTCATTATGATGAATGGAGAAGAAGTGTTTTCCATTCATCATAGTGTTTTACATTGAGCACATCAGTGTTCAACTGGTTCTTATAAATGTCGATTCATATGATGGTTTGTGTGTGTCATTTGAAAGCAAAATACCATTTTGAGAAGAAATAACATAGTTTTGAATGTAAAGTTTCATTTTGCAGGAGAATTGAGGGGTTTTGCCCATTGTGTGTGTTTTTTTGTTTTTTTGTGTGTATAGACAGTTCCAGGATTTTATAAATGGGGGGGCACAGGGGGGACTAAGAACCAGTCTGGGGGGGGGGGGGGGCATGGGAAATCAGAAAATAAATTCAACTGGAAATAAATTCTTGTTTCGAAAATATTAAACACGATTTCAAATATCCTGGCAATGCCCAGTGCCCTAATATAGATGGTATTAAATGTGGCACTGCACAAGAGCCTGAAGCATCATTTTGTAGGCTATTTTGCATAGATTGGACCACACAGTTTCGTTCTAATAAATAAACATCACATAGGCATTAATTAGTCATTTAACATGCTGCATTCTCAACACAAACGTTAAATACATGTGTGTTTGTGTGTGTGTGTGTGTGTGCAAACGTTATCTGCATGAAATTTGTCTCTGACATGGTTTCTTCTTAAATAAACCTTGGATGTCCTGTCAAATGCCTTTTCTGTGTTTAAGGCAAATTTTTTTTTTAAATCACCGGATCAGACCGATTAGTATGAGAAGAGTATAAAACAAGCGATGAAGATTATTAAAAGAACTACGAACTTAAACAAAGCCGGTCTTATTCACTAGTTTTTTCTTTCTTTTTTTTCATTGTCAAAACGATCCCCATATTCACATGGCTCCGCGAAAACGACTAAAAACGCTGTATTCTGCTGCTACTGGCGATGAAATACTATAGACTGAACACGTAATATACATGTTCATGATGTCATCGTCTTCAGAGATTTGATTTTTTGTCGTTTACACAGAGACCATTTTCAAAAGTTTGTGTTTAAACCAATGGCCAAAACGCATTAAAAGGTTTACATTTTTAGTTGGAAATGGTGTCATGTAAACAGCCCCTTAAATACATTGTGATACTGAGGAGATGGCAAACAGGTTTGATGATCTGATGAGTGTCCATGGCAACTGATGAGTGGCGGGAAAATCAAACAAAGTTAATCATCAACACGTTTGATGAATGAAAACAAATGTTCCCTCAGGACAGAAGACAAAATGACTGTTACCAGTCCAGTTTATTCCAGTTTGGCAAACCACCAGCAGTTGGTTACTACCCAGCTGTGTAGTTTATGAGGGGGTAAATCATTTCTACTGAAATTTAACCCAGCAGTGGGTTACACAAAACTTGAAAATAACCCAACAAAATGACCCAATAGACAGAACCCAGCGGTTTGGATAAAAAAATAACCCAGCACAGCCCAGTAATGATGCTTTTAATGTACTTGCCGTTAAATACTATTATTTGATTTAGACTGTTTAATTTCCATTCACTTCCTAAATTACCAGTATATATAATTCAATAATTTATATAGCCTAAATAAAATATATAAATTACATTTGCTTGAAATGGAAATAACCCATAATGAGCTAAAATTATCCCCACGTTTAGTCAGTGTGAGCAGAATTTGGGTTAAATTGTGCAACCCAACCCTGCGGAGTTAAACTGTTTAACTCAACTTGCTGGGTTACTTTAACCCAGCAGTTGTTATGTCCAATATTTACCCAGCTAGTGCTGGGTTGAGAAATGGGTTGTTTTTAACCCAGGTATTTTTGGAGTGTAGGATCTGTAGAATGGGTTTGCCAAAACAGTTAACCAAAGAAAATAATTTCTTGTTGCAGTATAATTGATTTATCTCAAACGATAACCTCAATGTTAGAAATCTGCGTGAGCATGTGTGTGAGACAACATTTGAGATATGTTAACAAAGAGCAGCATGGATTACTATGAATAATCCAAGGAATAATTGATTGCGTAATCATCAAAATGCTTCTGGAGAAGTACTGGGAGGGAGACAAAGCGCTTTTCCAAATGAGTCTGTAAGGGTGGATTCCTGCAGTTATTCAAGCTGTAAGACTTGCCGAATGACTAAAGAAATGTTATTAGCAAGATGGGAGAAAACTTCACATTTCTTGTCTATTCCACCCACTGCCACTTATAGGCTACCAACGACGGAAATAAGCGCAGTTACAATAGCTTAATATTTGTTAATATTAAGGTTTAATGACAAAATATGGTTATGGTTACACTTAAAATAGTTACAAAATAGATGTATGAGATGATGATAACTTATACCAATAATCTTACCCAGCATGTAAAATGTTACCTGAGAGAGAGAGAGAGAGAGAGAGAGAGAGAGAGAGAGAGAGAGAGAGAGAGAAAAGAGGAGGAAAAAGGAGAGAGCCCCAAGAATAAGAAGAGAGCCCCAGGAAAGGGACAACAAGCCCCTACCTGTTTAAGTTTTAGATTTCCTTCTGCACAAAGAGTCCTAAACCCACCCCTTTCTGAACAGACATAAAAGTAACGGGAGCATTCTTTCTGTATAGTCACTCAGTTCCTGACACAGGATGAATCTGCAGGTCTCCGTCGTTCTTCTTTTCATTTCTCTCACTGGAGGTACAGAAAACAGCAAGTATTTAAATGTATTTGCTAATCATACTGTAGAGCGCTAACTCAATGTCTCTCTCTGTAAGGTTATTCTCTCAAGTGTTTATCCTGCACACCTGATATGACGGGTTCCTGTGAAACAAAACAGGAGACATGTGCAGCTGGAGTTTCTATATGTTCAAGCACTACAGTGGAACAAACCATCGGTAAGTCCAATATAATGTGGAAATCTGCTGTATAAGTGATACCGCTGGAGAAAAAGTATAGGCTACTTGTTAACTGCTAATTTTTGAATTGTTTTATTATCTTACTATATTGAAATTTTTTACAGGTTCCTCTAAGGTGGTCGTCACAGCTAAAGGGTGCGCACCTGAATGTCAATCAGGGACTGCAACGCTACCAACTGGAGGGACAGCGACTATGAGCTGCTGTAACACTGATCTTTGCAATGCAGCAGGTATTGGACTTTGTTTGATCATGCGCTAGCAGTTTGATTTCATCCACAGTAACTTGAAATCAGGAAATTATACAAACAATAATTCAATATGAAGAAGTGATTGTTAATAAGCAGCACAATATCAAAAGTAGTCAAAAATAGTGTAAAGCTATACCTACATGAAAAGGAGAAGCTTATGAATTAGTCTAGTACTTTCAGAGTTTTATTGTTTTTTAAAAAACTGTGAGAAATTGATCAACAATGAACATGCAGTTTTCATAACTATTATTATCAATATTATTCTAAGTATTAGTAGTGGAGTGTTAATAATACTAATTTCCTTCCTGTCTTGATTAGATGGAGTGTATAAGGGAAGCTTCCTCTTGCTCGTGTCTCCTCTGCTCTTCTACTTCCTGTTTCACTGAGTCCAGCTGAACTTCAGATTCTACAGCAAAGACCATCAAACAAACTCAATATGATACACAATCTGAATAAAGCTTGTTTGTTGCTCTGCTGTTATTAGGTTTAAGGAACTGAAAATATGTACTTTTTTAACATAAAATTACTGCATTAAAACTACTTTCTTCCTTGCATAAAGGAAATGTTACTATAGAATGTATTAAAGAATTAAAGAAAAACTTTGCATTTTTTGTGTGATGAACATCCGTAATAAAATATTTACTCGAAACTCATGATCTGAAAGGGCACAGCAACTAAATCACCTATGTTGAAGGTAAGGTTTAGGTTAACATTACATTAGCCAAACAAGCTAGCCAGCTACATCTGCCTTGCTGATTGAAATACATCTGTTTATCCAATTACATTTTTGTAAACACATGCAGGACATTTCATGTGAGCATGCAATGCACTTCATTATATATATATATATATATATTATTGTTATTATATATATATTTTTTTTATTAAACGCAATTCCAAAGCAGCAATTTACATAAGATTTTCACATAAAAAAAAATATTTTTTAAATTTTAGACATCAATTTTAACTTCTTTAATCTACAAAGACATCATAATTTTACAATCCATAAAGTTATGAGTTGAAGAGGTGGATTTTGGAATAAACTGCTGCTTCAATGTATATCTAATGAGTGATTGTAATCAAGGTATTAATCAATATTTTCTAAATATCAAATGAGTTTAATGACTTCTCTAGGCTAGTGAGATTTTACTTAGTTATAGAAGTTACCAGTGTGAAATGTTATTTTCGTGTATTCTCTAATGTCTGTATTTAAATATTTGACTGGAGCTGATGTCAGGAATGCAGTAACAGTGCTTGCTCATTTAGCCCATCTTCCAGAAATTAATTATGGAAAGATGTTTTGGTTGAGAAAGGTCTCCAACAAGTGTTAAAACCAGTGTTTGGAATAACGCCGTTTAAAAGAACGGCGCTAGGTAACAAGGTTATTTTTTTCAGTAACGGGGTAATCTAACTAATTACTTTTCCCCTCATTACAACGACAAAAATCGGTGTTGCCTACACCGAGTTATTCTATTTTTAAAATTTGCACCCTGTTGACTTCAATGGGGCAAGTTTTAAACCTGCTTTTAGCCTCTTAACATCCTTGATGTGTCATTACAAGTGCACAGAAAATGTGAGTGATTCCTTGAGAGTGAACACGAGTGAATCTGACTGCAGTAGATGTAAAAGATATGTATAAAAATGATGTTATTTAAGCCAGCGCAAATACCTGTGTTTACATCCTGTTTTCGGTTGAAGTCCAAAGTCGATTTTTAGTTAGGTTTAGTTACCTATGATCACGCGCGTGAACTCGGCAATCGACTACTTTGGACTTCAACCGAAAACAGGATGTAAACACAGGTATTTGCGCTGGCTTAAATAACATCATTTTTATACATATCTTTCACATCTACTGCAGTCAGATTCACTCGTGTTCACTCTGAAGGAATCACTCACATTTTCTGTGCACTTGTAATGACACATCAAGGATGTTAAGAGGCTAAAAGCAGGTTTAAAACTTGCCCCATTGAAGTCAACAGGGTGCAAATTTTAAAAATAGAATAACTCGGTGTAGGCAACACCGATTTTTGTCGTTGTTCTCTGTATTGACAGCACTCCAAATGTACAAAAAAATGAGCTCAATGTTAAAATTGACCGGAGTTCTCCTTTAACATTACTGGACGTTAAATGCGGTGTGTTACTATGCATTGATTGAATAAACTGTGTAATCCGAATGCACCCCTGGCTCACACAGCTAGTGAGGAGGTGGGTTAATAACGAGGTAAGATGACACATGCTGAAGTCAACCGTATGATAGGCAGGTGTGTTGTTAAAAGTATGTTGCCATTATCGACGGTGGAGGATGATTCATTCCGAGCCATTATTGCTAAAATACCTAGGAAAGCAGGGATCTGCACGCCATGCTCAAAGACGTTTGCTAAATACCTAGATGCTGAGTATGCCAAAATGAACACAGAGCTTAAAAAGAGTTTTGAAGAGTTGGACTTTTTGTCTACAACTGCAGATATTTGGACTGCGCACAACCGCAGTTACCTCAGCGTGACTGCCCACTGGTTAGATCCACACAGCCTAGAGCGAAAGAAAGCAGCCTTGGCCTGCAGACGTTTCAAGGGCCGTCATGCGTATGACAGCATTGCTACTGAACTGGACAATATCCACTCATCCTTTAGTATTTCTAACAAAATCACAGCTACTGTCACAGACAATGGTTCGAATTTTGTGAAAGCCTTTAAAGTTTACCAGCCCATTCAGGGTGATGACTCTGGGGAGGAGGATGATGATGATGTGACTTTTGTCGACCTTCATGATGCCTTACAAGACATGAATGTGGAAGAGGATGTGGAAGAGGATGTTGTGACTTTGCCACCACACCACAGATGTGCATCGCACACAGCAAACCTTATTTCATGCTCTGATGTGGACAAGTGGCTACTTTCAAGGCCAGACATAAAAGCTGTGTACAGAAGTGCCACCTCCAAATGCACAGCTTTGTGGAACAAGGCCAGCTGTTCCACAGTTGCTGCAGAGATTGTGGATGAAGTGCTTGAAAGGAAGCTCCTTGTCCCATGTACGACCAGATGGAACTCCTTTCATGATGCCGTTGCTTGTGTCTGTGAATTCCCAATCGCCGAGCTGAACACCATTTCCTACAATTTTGGGTTGAAGGCCATCACAGATCGGGAGTACCTGTTCCTCAGGGAATACTGCACAGTGATGAAGCCACTAACAGTATCCCTTGACATTCTTCAGGGCGAAGACAACTGTTTCTATGGCACCCTTCTACCCACACTGGAGACATTGATCTCCAAGACCCTGGACTTGAAGACTGGCCTCCAAATCCTTGGTGACCTTCCAGAGGCTGTTGTCAAGGTAAGAGCTAATATTTCTTCAAATACATTGAATACATAACGCAATTAACGCAGCACTTTTTTTTTTTTGCCTCGTTTTAATGACTTTCTGTTGTGGCTGCTATTGCGACGGTGCCGAACCAAGTCACCCTGTCATGATGGAGAAGTACAAGGATGGAGTTTTAGGAGGAATGTTTGCATTTAAAAAGTTGCCTGATGGTGCGTTTGACAAAACAAAGATGATGTGTACAATTAGCAAAGCTGAATTCAAATACCATACCAGTTGGTTTGAATCTGGATGCACCGAATTTTCGGCCGCCGAATGGCATTTTCAGTTTTTGGCCAAAAGAGAAAAAAGGGCTGAAAATATAAGCCGAATATATGCCGCCCATCCGTGTTCTGCGATCAGGTTTCACGAGCGGGTTTTTTCCGCTCCGTGTGTGAGCCGCACTCTCCGTTTTGTGTGTGTGTGTGTGTGTTGATTATTGAAAAAGAATAATATATTGATATATAGGGCTATTTTCTGTTCCTTTTTTTCCTGTGTTGTTTAATTTAATTAAAAAAAATGTTAATAGATTCCCAGCCCTAGTTAAAACATATAAGGGTCATTGGAACCAATAGTTTAAGAGACCATTTCTTTGTTAAAGCTTTACTTTATCGTTTTATATTAAAGTGTAGCTCTCCTTGAGAGAAAGAGAAAGAATTCTCAAGAAAGAATCTTGATTTTTTGAGAGGACTCTCCTGTTTAAAGTTAGAGTCAAATCCAACCTTGGAAAAGTTGTGTGTCGTTGTGTGTTTGTTAGTCTTTTTGGTTACAGGTTAAGGAACCACTGGCATTGGAGATTGACTGAGTTGTTGTTCTGGACCATAGACTGTAAAAAAATATGGACAACGCCCCTTCGCTCTCTTCCATTGGTGAGAACTGAAGCCGCCAGTGTCCCGATATGGCGCTGACATCTTGGAACTTGAGTCTGCGCAGTAGCGATCTCGGGACCAGACCTGCGCAGTAGTGAGCAGGAAGTAAAGCCGCGAAATCAACGCTCTGCCCTCACTCTCGCACTCTCGCACTCTCACTCTCTCCCTGAGTGCACTTTTAAAAAAAATTGATTGCAATACGACAAGAGGCTTGTTAAAATAAAGTAAATACAATCTCCTCAGTCCTCCGAAGATCCCGAAAAAAAAGTCTGTTGGTGCTTCAGTGAGTACTTCTCTCAGAGAACCTGTCAATCACAGCTGTCAATCATGACGTCACACCACCGTTTTTATAGCATCACGTAACTAACTAAAAAACAACTTATTTTAGAAACAGACACTTGAACTTACATCAGCGTGATAAAAACGACAGCAAATGAAAGAAACCACCTTTGTAAAAAAGATATTGGTCTCACGTCCCGTTAAATAACACGGGGAGGTGGGGTTTATGACCTATACTAGGACCAGTCACTGGGGGGCGATCGAGATGTTTTGGCTTCACTTTTCAGGGCTTGTGCGGCACGTTTGTTCTGGACATGTTGGCCCTCAGCAACCCAAATCTGTGACCAGGAAGGTCACGACGTGCCTAACTTCAGGGTCCGAGTGTCAGCCGCATAATCGATGGAGATATGCTTCAGTCTATCTGTATATGTGTGGAAAATTAATATGTTTATCTATTTTTTAGCCAATCAGAAACTGCAACCTGAAGCAAGGACGTAGCTTAGACCTTGGTGAAGGGTATAACTGCTGTGATCTTTGTAACTGTAGAGGAGCAGCCTACGAACTCCTGTGTGAGTTTTGAAGCTGACTTCTGCTGATGAAGCTGCAAACTCTCTTCAGTAAAACTTTTCTTCAATATATTATAATTCTGACTCCGGGTCTTCATTCCTCATATCTGGTTCTGGGTCTTTGACTGTAAATCCCCTTACAGTGTAATAAAGTGAAAAAAGTACAACCACCAGAACCAATCTATTAGCTCATTAAATACATTACATGTAGTTTGGATAAGTATTGTTAAAGGAGAACTCCGGTCAATTTTAACATTGAGCTAATTTTTTTGTACATTTGGAGTGCTGTCAATACAGAGAACAACGACAAAAATCGGTGTTGCCTACACCATGTTATCCTCTTTTTAAAATTTGCACCCTGTTGACTTCAATGGGGCAATATTTAAACCTGCTTTTAACCTCTTAACATCCTTGATGTGTCATTACAAGTGCACAGGTCATGTGAGTGATTCCTTCGGAGTGAACGCGAGTCAATCTGACTGCAGTAGATGTGAAAGATATTAATAAAAATGATGTTTATTCAGCCAGCGCAAATACCTGTATTTACATCCTGTTTTCGGTCGAAGTCCATAGTAATCGATTGTCGAGTTCACGCGCGTGATCATAGGTACTAAACCAATGCGCGTGAACTCGACAATCGATTACTATGGACTTCGACCGAAAACAGGATGTAAATACAGGTATTTGCGCTGGCTGAATAAACATCATTTTTATCCCTATCTTTCACATCTACTGCAGTCAGATTCACCCGCGTTCACTCTGAAGGAATCACTCACATGACCTGTGCACTTGTAATGACACATCAAGGATGTTAAGAGGCTAAAAGCAGGTTTAAATATTGCCCCACTGACGTCAACAGGGTGCAAATTTTAAAAAGAGGATAACACGGTGTAGGCAATACCGATTTTTGTAGTTGTTCTCTGTATTGACAGCACTCCAAATGTACAAAAAAATGAGCTCAATGTTAAAATTGACCGGAGTTCTCCTTTAATGACTTCTTACAACATGTTGGGGATCTTGTTATGATATACTGACTTGTCAATTTTGTTTTTATATTTCCAGGTGTATTTTCCATCTGCGGTTTCTTTTATCATTAGTCAGTCAAAGTGTAACTGCAAAGCAATTTTTGTCAAATCCCGAAATGACTACCGTCTGGAGTGCATTTCGATGAAGAAAAATAAGAGTCAATACAAACTAATTTTGACTTCTTTAACTGGCTGCCAAACCTGTGTTTATAAATACAGGAGTACCACTGTCAGGGTTCTGTCACTTCTGTCTAGTTTATTTCTTGGTTTTGTGACAGAGCCCTGACACTCCTGTTTTGTTATGTCATTGTGTGGGCGTGCGGTTTCGAGCATTCTCGCCTTGTTACATGTGCATTATACATCGCCTAAGCAACACAAATGCAATACGCATATACGCACGCGTCACTCACATGCATTAACAGGTGACTGACCATGCAGAGGATCAGGAAGAAGTTGGATTTTCTTTTTTTCATTAATACTATTTAACATTAGCCAGTTGGCGAAGAGTTCTTCATTTTAGAACATTGTTTTGAACATTGTTCTTCAGTTACTTAAAAGCAAAGAAAGGTAGGCCGTTTATTTACTTATTTTTGCGGTTGGATCCCGTAGCGCTATATTCTCTACTGCATGCTTATGCTTCTCTCTAATGGACAGTCTGTTCAATATTTGTGGGCATGATTGTTGATGTTTCAGGCCAATAATAAAAGTTTACCTTTCAGTAGCGTGTGATGTGCCGTGTAGCAGAGACTGCGCGCATCAGAGAACGTGCATCAAATAGTGCGCGTCAGAGAGAGCTTAAAGTGATAATCAATCAATAGATTGATGTTGGTCTCGGGTCGGGTCGGGTCGGGTTCGGGCTGAAAAAATTGCAGCCGTTGTCGGGCTGGGGCCGGGTAGGGCTTGAACACCACGGGCCAGGACTGGGTTAGGGCTGGAGTTTTTGGCCCGTGCAGGGCTCTACCTCGGAATGGGAGGGGCTAGAATGTAATATTCAGTTGGTAGTCATAAACAATTTTACCGCTAGATGGGAGTAAATCCTACACAGTGTAGCTTTAAACATGCAGTGCGCACGCAAGGCTGTAGTCATAAAATATTCTATGAAAATACTGACAGTCATGACAGTGGGGACAAAAATATTGTTTTATTTTGAAATGTACATACAAGAGAATTGTTTTAGTGTCAAATGAAATTCAATTTCTGATTAAAATAGAGAGCATAAAGTAGAGCACAAACAGGCCACATGTGGATGAGTGAACCACAGGGTGAAAGGGACAAGACTGTCAAAAACGTAGCAATCGTTGTGTCTGATGGCGCTCTCAACATGTATCTTCAAGAGGGCAGAGCTTGTCTGTGTGATTTCATCTAATCATGGTCATGCAGAGCCACAAAACCACAGGTTTTAAGACATAAGATAACAGACCATTTAAATGAAGAGCTGCATGATTCTGGAATTGAGAATCACAACTTTTTTATTTAAAATAGAAATCCTGATTCTCCATAGACAACTAAACAAAATAACATGTTCATTTACTAGAGTTTTTAACAATGAATACAGTAGCTGCAGTCTATCAAAATATGAATTAGTTTGAATATTTTTTTAAATCAGTTTGAAATAATGATTCATCTGTTTATATCCAAAGTTTTATCCCTGAAAATCTGTGATCATTTGAATTATTGTAAGACAGAAACATGTGTGTTTGAAAAGACTATACATGACAACTGCTCTCTCTGGGTTAGATTTGAATGTTTGTAGCCAACACAGAATGAATGTTCACTGTGATTGTACTTTGTACTCAAATGTCAGGGTTGAGTTAAGGAAAAGGAGCAAGAACTCAATTGCTGGAATGAAGGGCTTTTATTAATAATAACAAATAAAACTAAATACAAACAAAAACTACCCCATAGCACAGGGCAGGGCAAGGCAGGACAGGAACAGGCAAGACATATGGATTTCTTTAACTAATCATACATTGAATCATACATAGACAAGCCAGCACAGGACTGCAAACCAGTGGTGTAGTCTAGTTTTTTGTAGTGAGTATACTGTGAAAAAAACAAAAACAAAAAAACATTATAGGCACAAATAAAAATGTACTTTTAAAAATGGTGTTTTTGAAAAAAATTGTGTTATTGTTTTGGCAAGTTTACTGTTTAAATTAAAACATGTATGAAAACGTGTGTGATATTCCATTAAAATAACATTTTAATAGATGTCATTATGGTGGGTTTATTGGTGGGTTGTAGACATTTGAGTTTCTGTGTGTTTTAATAAACTATTACTATTATTATTATTATTATTATTATTATTATGCCTACTTGAAGTATAATCTACTGTGCAAAAGTAATATATTTCTGTTATAATTTCTTCAAGTTATACCAAACTTTTATTTTGAAATGTTGTCGTAAAGACATTACAGTTTCTGTCTGTATATATATATATATATTTGAGCTTTAATATTCACAAACACTAGTCCATATCGAGATTTGATTCATTGTACAGCCCTACTTTTGATTTATTAATTCAAAATTGGCCAAATTCCGTGACGTTCTGCTTTATACAGCAAGTTCCATTTTGTGACTGGATTCCGCAATTCGATCCGTGTCGCTTCGCAAACACAGACGGGTGAATTTATGAATGTAAGTGTGAAAGTTCTGACACAAAATGAATTTGTTACGCATCTTCACGCTTTTTTAAGTGGGTATAAGGAAATCCTTGGCCTTTCCTATTGGGTATACGGCGTATACCTGCGTATCACGTAGACTACACCACTGCTGCAAACACAATGAAAATAATTAATGCAGCAAACAAGGCAGGTAACGATGGAGGACAGGTGGGGCAAATGAATCAAACCGGTAATAAGATGGGCGGGGTTACACTGAACAAAATATACTGCAGAATTTACAGGAATTACATTGTGTAAAAATGTTGTTAATTGCTGTAAAATGTATTACAGTAGTACTGTACAATTGTTGAAATTCTTTACAGTAACTTTGAAAAAAGCTTGTAATTTATTTTACAGCAATATTTTGTAACTTCACTAAAATACAGCATTTACTTGACAACTAAAGTTGCCAATACAATACTGTAAAGAATAATTTTAACAGTAAACTGTAATGCACTAGGATGAATACTATTTTAATATATTTACAAATGAATAAAAACTAAGTCAAGGTTGTTGGAAGTAAAGATTTATTAAAACGGGCAGCAAGGCATTGCAAGGATTTTACTGGTAAAACAACATCAGTCTTTTAACTGTTAAAATCTTAACTTATAAAAAATATTAACTTAATCTTTAACTTATAAAAAAAAAGAAAAACTTAAAATCTGTTTTTAAAATGCATTTTAAGCCATATTCTGAGTAGAACTAGCCTGGGAAAACCCAGACAACTTCCGGCAAATTTAGATTTGCTCTGCAAGTAGTCTGGCAAAGAGCTCATTCAAGCCCATTTCCATGGCCTCGAAATCGCGGCACCAATCAGAAACGTTGAGGCGGGCTTTACAAGATGACGATCGCTCTGATTAGTTTTAGGTCTAGCCTATCCAATTGCACCCAGAGGCATTTGAGCGACGTCCACTCCGTTGGTGAAGCGCACCAACTTTTAAATGCATTATTATATTCAAATTGCAAACACATGAGGACAGTCTCCATGAAAGACCCACTGGCAGATGAACATTTCTCTCCGAAACGGTAGGAAATTAAATTAGATTTAATAGAGGATTTTAACTGTGACAAGATGATTTACAGGGCAGTTTACGTGACAGGATGCACGCGACAGATCCGTCCGATAAAGATGACGAAGTAGTATGTCCCAAAGCTTGCCTACTTTTTTGCTACACATTCAAAAGTAAATACATTTTCTTCACATAAAGAGTACATACTTTTATGGCGTAGTGTAACTTTGGGACACCGCATATGGCTTTACACGATGCCGATCGCTCTGATTGGTTTTAGGAGTTTTAGGTCTATCCAATTGCGCCCGGAGGCATTTGAGCAACGTCCGTTGGTGACGCCCCTTTGGAAATGAGTTATTAAAGGAGCTTTGCCAGACCATAACTCAGTTACTACTGATAATGGTCTGGTTTTAACCAAGCTAGAGTAGAACATTAACTTTCAATAAAAAATTAAGGTAAATCAACAGAATTTGTGGCATTTTGGTACTAACAAAATTATTTTGACTCCTGTTGAAACTCACCCCTTATGGAAAAGGTTTAAAAACTCCTGTGTTATATGTTCCAACAGAATATTTTAAGGGACATATATGCTGCAAAAACCACATATATAAATTGCATAATTTTAATGTATTTTAATCATATTATGTCATATATGTCCTACATACAACTAAAGCCATATAGATTTTCATGATGTAAAAACATAGGAAATTAATGCTAATTTAATATGAATGTCCAGCATGGACGTGTATAAAACACAGTGCAGTTTATCAATCAGTATAAGGCTGTACTTCACTCATGCTCTTGCGCTTATCTTGTCCTAAGTCGAGCCCTATGCCTATAGTCAGTCATGATTATATACTGTATAATCAGCCTTAGATGAAACACAACATTTAAACTACACACAAAAGCACACATTTCAATTACAAAATTATTTATTAGAGTGTATTCTACAAAATACAGTTGCATATTTCACATATCAATAGTTTTCATTTTAAATCCTGCATCACCAGATTTCATTTTCACTTGTGACAATTTCTCTAAACTTTATCACAGTACTAAGTTTAGTATACAACAGTTCTATTCTTAACCTACAAATAGGGCTGCACGATAACAAGAAAAATTATAATCACGATTATTTTTGCACAAAATTTTAATCACAATTAATAATCACGGTTATTCTGTTAGTTAAGAACTTCACATTTCACTTAAGTATTTTTATTGCATTTTACATTTTATAAAAAAAACCCCACACATTATAAACAGAATCTAAATACTGCAAGTCACTGTATTGAAACTTCTGATGAAAATGTTTAACTCAGGTAAAAATATAAGTGGGCCTCTTTTACATGCCAAATGGAAATAAAATAAAATTAGAAAAAAATTCAATGTGAAAAACTAATTATTCAGGGTTTTTTTCCTATCCTACGATAGGCTTACACATGTATGTATGTGTGCATGACATGTTACAGGTTTTTGGCTAGAAACACAAGTCTGTCAACATGATCTGGCTTTAAGGAGGACCGCAAACAAGTAATAACATTCCCCCCGGCACTAAAAGCTCTCTCTGAAGCAGAACTTGTGGCTGGTATGCACAATTTCTTTGCCACTTTTGAAAGCCTTGGGTAGACCTTTTCATTTTCCTTCCACCATTTTAGTGGGTCCCCCTCACTATCCAGTTTGCATGACTGTAAATAAGTCGGCAGCTCACAAGCTACACTTAGTTCCTGGTTGTTAGGTGGCAAGGCTTGTTCAGCAGTTTTAAAGTAGCTTCCTAACGTCATCTTTTTCTTTGGAGCACATCCAGCTTCAGCATCCTCCTCAGTGTTTTCTTCTGGAGGTTCTGGGGAAGGCATCTACACACATAAAAAGAGACAATAAAAACAAATTTAGGAGTCTCAAATCACTATATAGATCACAGTGTAGCACTTCAGTTTTTTTATTACCGTCACTGCCTCAGTCTTCATCTCGGATTTCAGTCTGGCCTGTATTGATGTTTTGTTGTCTTCAGAGGTGTAACTCATCTTAACCCTCTGATGGTCCTCGGTCATTTCTGACCGAATAATTTTCTGTTTTGAATTTGCGTCTCCGTGAACTTTTTTTCTGGAGCACGTCTCTAAACTTAAACAAAACTCAGCGAATACTAGTCACACAGGCATAAGCAATATCTTTATAAACATTTATAAACACGCTGCATCGCAGAATGGTGCATTTCCTCTGTGAAATTCAGGTTTGTGCATGTTTTATTTTATCTGTATAATCATTACTGTGCTTTAAATCATTTTATTTAATGCAAAAGAACATACAGAGATGCAATTTGACTCACCTAAGTTAAACTAGTGTCGTGCCTGTCTTTTCGTGTGATTGTTACGCCTTGAATAAAAAACACACGACTTTATTCCTAAAGATAAGGAATATAACTTATTTGGATGATAAAATGTTCTCAGAACTGTGCACTGTTTGTTTATTGGCAGGTTATAGAGTCAGTCGTGTTGCAGCATCTTTCGGCTATGAGTGAAACGCAGGACGGTGGTCTAAAGTTAGAAGTTCACCCGCAGAGCACGAGTCCATCTCCGGCACGAGAACCAGCGCTGATATGGTGGATATTGGATAACAGACCAGTTGATTACACTTGAATTACTTGAATGTGTAGGAAACTCAGAATCGAAGACCAGGACATTTTGTTCTTTCTTCAACAGGATTCTTTATTGAGAACACAAGCTGTCGTAACTGCAGTAATCAAGTCTAACTAATGTAACTTTACATGGTATCTTATAGGCATTCAGTGGGCAGTCCTTAAAGGTGCTGACAGTCCTTAAACTCTTGACCTTACACACTGCCTTAGAGATGACCACTAAATCTAATCATCTAAAGGCAAAAGAGGAAGTTATCCACAACTGGAGATACTAGTACCCCCCAAATTGTATAAACAACACATGGTCACAAGAACTAAGACTATGTAAACATTCACACATAGTTCAACTCTCAGTAGGAAGATCAAAGACTAACAAAACCCCTTCAATGGGAAGTATATTGAATCTAATCAGTAAATGGATGCCATCATGTTCACCTTGAATGCCCAATATAGTGTTGTTCACCTTAGTTTTTCATGTGATGTTATGTAAGGAAGTAGGATCAGCAGATCTTAAACATTTAAATTTGTAATCCTACAAATGTTTAGGCCTAAATGTTTATTTTTAGCGCAATTTTCCACCGGACAAATTGCGATTGTTAACTCATGATTTCTGTTCTGTGCATCTGTGCGCACCAATCTTGCACTTCTATCTACTCCTCAACCAGACCACCTAGAGACTTTGGGTTTTCGGCATTATGTTAAGGAAGGTCTAATCTCGGGAACGCACAAAAAAAATCCAGGAAAAGATTTACTATCTCTTAGTGTTGTGATCCCATGAGGTGAGAAAATTGCGGAAAAACACTCACTGAGTTTTTATTACTTGTTTACTTCTAAAATGTTTGTTACATGAGTTTAAATGTAGGCAAAATTGTATATGTGTTAAAATAGTATAAAATATGCTGTATTGCTGTAGGCTACTCATCAACAATAAAGGCCAATGTCATCTAGTTATACTGGTGGTTGTATGGAATATATTTACAAAGGTTTAGAGGGAATAAAAAAGTTAATATTATTTGTATATATAAAACAGTTAATATTACTCATAAATATTGTTTTTTAAATGTTTTCCCCCAATTATTTCTACTCAATTTTATTTGTTAATGTACCAAATGCAGTTACTCAGATCTACTTCATTTTTTTTACTTACATTTACTCAGTTCATACAGTGTATGTAATTGATTTCACTGCTTTCAAATTTAATCAATATTTTAAGTGTAAAAATGTTTCACCAAAAATTTTTAGTAAATCATATTAAAAGTTTTTAGTGTTATTACCACCAGTTCATGTCACATATACAAAAATATATTTCAGCCAATTTTCAACATTTTAATCACTGTTCTAGAAACATATTTGACTCAGTTTTGTTCATTTGCAATAATATGTTATGATTTTTTCACAAACAACAGGCCCAGACAGTTCATAATTAATGTAAATACACAGTCTTACAATGTCTTTGCTTTTCAACTGCTCTTTCAAATCCTGTAGGAAAATGAACAGTCCTCATAAAAGTCAGTGATATTTTGACAGTACATCCTCGAACCGGCTTCTGCACTGTACAATTTCCAAATTTGCCAACTGCATATAAGGGATGTTGGTCATCAAAACGCCTCGGTTACGACTGTAACCTCGGTTCCCTGAAGAGGGAACGAGACGCTGCGTCGAATTGACGCTAAGGGAACACTTTACGTGATGATGTCTTGAATCATCTTGTATATCCAAGATGGCGCCGCGGATGGCTGCCTCGGTGTGGAGCTCTCCAGTCATTGTGTTGTTTTTGTTCGTTTGTTCTGCGTTTAGTCATTCTTTTCCTATCAGTTTCACCAAAGACGAACTTCTGGACATTAGGAAACACACACCAGACAAGTTTTTTACAGATTTTGATTACTCAGACGTTTTACTGGACATTCTCGTTGGAGGCGCAGCGGTGTTGTTAAAACGCGCGGTCAGACGCAAACGCGGGAAGCGCGCCGGCGCGCTGGTTAAACTCCGCGAGCGCGGCCTCCGCACTGCACTACCCAGTATTCATCTTGCGAATCTCCGATCTCTTCCTAACAAAATGGACGAACTTCTTCTCCTCACCGGCACTAACAAGGATTTTTTAAACTCCGCTGCTCTGTGCTTCACTGAAACCTGGCTGAGTGAAGCCATACCGGACAACGCACTACATCTGCCGGGCTTCCAGCTGTTCCGAGCGGATCGCATCGCGGAACTAACGGGGAAAACGAGAGGTGGTGGATTGTGTTTCTACATTAACGAAAGTTGGTGTTCAGATGTAACAACACTGAAGAAGATGTGCTCTCCTAATTTAGAGGTGCATTTCATAAACTGTAAACCTTTCTACTCGCCGCGGGAGTTTTCCTCATTCATTCTCGCGAATGTTTACATTCCTCCAGACGCGTGTGTGAGCGCGGCGCTACAACAGCTGGCTGAACATATAGCTGAAATGGAACAAAGGTACCCAGACTCTCTTTTAATCATTCTTGGGGATTTTAACAAAGCAAATCTCTCCCGTGAACTGCCAAAATACAGACAGCATGTTACATGTCCTACCAGAGACAGTAATATATTGGACCACTGTTACACCACGATAAAGAATGCGTATCACTCCGTCCCACGGGCAGCTTTGGGGCTCTCTGATCACTGTTTGGTTCATCTTATACCGACCTACAGGCAGAAACTGAAATCAGCTAAACCTGTATTAAGGACTGTAAAAAGATGGACCAACGAAGCAGAGCAGGATCTACAGGCCTGCTTCGATTGCACTGATTGGACTGTTTTTGAAGCTGCAGCCACCGATCTGGATGAGCTCACAGATACTGTAACATCATATATCAGTTTCTGTGAGGATACATGCATTCCTACCAGGACATTCTTATCATTCACTAATGATAAACCATGGTTTACTGGGAAACTCAAACAGCTTCGTCATGCCAAAGAGGATGCTTACAGAAGTGGGGATACAATCTTGTATAACCAGGCCAGAAACAAACTGACAAAGGAGATCAGAGTTGCTAAAAGAAGCTACTCTGAAAAGCTGAAAAACCAGTTTTCAGCCAACGACCCGGCATCAGTCTGGAGAGGCCTGAGGAACATCACCAACTACAAATCACCATCCCCCCCATCTGTGGAGAATCAACAACTGGCTGACACTCTCAATGCATTCTATTGCAGGTTTGAGAAGCCCAGACTCACACCTCACACCCGCCCTGATGTGCACTTCACACATCCACCATCACCTCCTGCAACCCCTCTCCTCCCCCCTTCTGCCATCCAACCTGAGCTTAAGGTCTGTGTGGAGGACGTGAGCAGAGTCTTCAAAAAACAGAAGACTAGGAAAGCTTCAGGCCCAGACGGCATCTCATCTGCTTGTCTAAAAGCCTGTGCTGACCAACTGGCCCCAGTCTTCACGCAGATCTTCAACAGATCATTGGAGCAGTGTGAAGTTCCCTGCTGCTTCAAACGCTCCACTATCATCCCGGTTCCCAAAAAAACTAAAATCACTGGACTTAATGACTACAGACCTGTCGCTCTCACGTCTGTGGTCATGAAGTCGTTTGAAAGACTGGTGTTGGCCTATCTGAAGGACATCACCGGACCCCTGATGGATCCCCTTCAGTTTGCTTACAGAGCAAACAGGTCTGTGGATGATGCAGTCAACATGGGACTGCACTATATCCTGCAACATCTTGACAGACCTGGGACTTATGCACGGATCTTATTTGTGGACTTCAGTTCGGCCTTCAATACCATCATCCCTGATCTTCTCACAGCCAAACTGACTCAGCTCTCCATGCCATCCACAATCTGTCAGTGGATCTCCAGCTTCCTGACGGACCGGCAGCAGCTAGTGAGACTGGGGAAACTCACATCCAGGACCCTCACCATCAGCACTGGCGCCCCCCAAGGGTGCGTTCTCTCCCCACTGCTCTTCTCCCTGTACACTAATGACTGCACTTCTAAAGACCCCTCTGTCAAGCTCCTGAAATTTGCAGACGACACCACTGTCATCGGTCTCATCCAAAATGGTGACGAGTCTGCTTACAGACTGGGGGTTGAACAGCTGGCTGTCTGGTGCAGCTATAACAACCTTGAGCTGAACACACTCAAAACAGTGGAGATGATCGTGGACTTCAGGAGAAAACCCCCAACACTCCCTCCTCTCACCATCATGAACAGCACTGTGGAAGCAGTGGAGTCATTCAGGTTCCTGGGCTCTACCATCTCCCAGGACCTGAAGTGGGCAAATCACATTGACTCCATTGTGAAAAAGGCCCAGCAGAGACTGTACTTCCTTCGCCAGCTGAAGAAGTTCAATCTGCCACAGGAGCTGCTGATCCAGTTCTACTCAGCCGTCATTGAGTCTGTCTTAAGCACTTCCATCACTGTCTGGTTTGGTTCAGCTACCAAATCGGACATCAGGAGACTACAACGGACAGTCCGGACTGCAGAGAGGATTATTGGTGCCCCCCTGCCAACCCTCCAGGACCTGTACTCTTCCAGAGTGAGGAAGAGAGCAGGTAAAATCATCACAGACTCCACTCACCCTGGACACCCCCTGTTTGAACTGTTACCGTCAGGACGGCGACACAGATCACTGGCCACAAGAACATCCAGGCACAGGAACAGTTTCTTTCCACAGGCCATTTCCCTTCTGAACACTTAACATGCCCCCCAAAGCATATGCCTGTAAGTGCAATACTCCCACTGTCTAGTGCAATAAACTCAGGTGATATTTATATCTATATTATTCATACTACTCAAAATACTGTAAATATGTTTATAATCTGTAACATGCGCTAGACTCCCACTGTCTAGTGTAATATTCTCTAATTCAGGTGATATTTATATTATTCATACTACTCAAAATACTGTAAATATGTTCATAATCTGTAAATGTTTATTCAGACTAAACCCAACTGTGACCCTACTTTTTTACTTTTATACTATTTTTATTTATTTTTTATATATTTTCATTCTTAGAATTTGTATTACTATGTTCTTGTTGTATTTGTATTTGTATATGTGCACTGGAAGCTTCAGTACCAAGAAAAATTCCTTGTGGGTGCAAGCACACTTGGCAATAAAGCTCTTTCTGATTCTGATTCTGATTCTGATTCTGATTCTGATTCTGAAGCACATGTAAAATCAGTCCAATGGTGTGGCGGAACGTCAGAGGCGGGTGACGTCATGAACCAGGAAACTATAAAGCCTGCCCAAAACAAAGCAGCGCTAGCTTCTTAAGGTCTGAGCAAGTCGCTTACAGGCACGTAGGAGATATGGAAGGTGACGCAGCGTCTCGTTCCCTCTTCAGGGAACCGAGGTTACAGTCGTAACCGAGGCGTTACGTAATCGGAATGCGCTGCGTCGAATTGACGCTAAGGGAACCAACGCCACCATAGCGAGAAGTGTCTGTCCTGTGTGAAATCATAAGAGCAGCACTAGGATGAGAGCACCCGAGACCCCGGAGTAGAGTCCAGGTCCAGAGAGTAGAATCTGACAAATGTATGCGGTGAGGACCACCCTGCCGCATCACAAACATCCTGAAGAGGCACTCCTGATAATAAGGCCTTAGAGGCCACCATACTCCTAGTTGAGTGGGACCGAACAGCCATAGGAGAAGGCTGTACCAACCGGGCGGTTAACTGGGTCCAGCTGATGGTCACTACACCATGAAGTGAAAACCTTCCACAAATGATTCAAATAAAATGTTAGCAAATTATGCCACAAATTCGTTGTTTTAGCTTATCTTCAATTAAACTAAGAACATTCCATCTAAAGACAAGTTAATACACACTCAAAGTCCATTAACCTTCTTAGATGAGATGAGCACACACAAGGACTGTTGTTCCTCCTCTTTTTCCACTTGTTTTGCCTCTATGCTTGTTGTATCTGTCTTGGCTCCAGTGAGTGTTGTGATTCCAACAAAACATCTGCACAAAAATACAAACAGAAGCTTTACAATAATGTTCAGAATTTAATGAAACTAGCTCAATAAAATAAAAGTAAAAATGCCACTTATAAAATACAATCAGCATTTGTTGCACTACAAATGTAGGTTAGTTCACCCAATTCAGTCATTAAATACTCACCCTCACGTCGTTCCAAACCCGTAGACTTTCGTTCAACTTCGGATCACAAATGGAGATATTTTTTAATGAAATCTGAGAGCTTTCTGTCCCTCCATTGACAGCATACACAACTACCACTTACAAGCCCCAAAGGTTGTATAGACATTATTAAAGTAATCCATGTGACCCCAGTGGTTTAACCTCAATGTTATGAAGTGATGTGAGTGCTTTGATTGCACAAAAAAAATATCAAAATATAAATAATATATATTTCAAAATATTAATCTCCAACACGCACTCACAAAACCCACACAAAACCAAAACCGAAACCAAACTAGACTGAGGTGCCGGATCTGAACACCACACACCGCACACAAGACAACTCACATGGACAGAAGAGCGCATGGCTCGGGCACAAAGACAAGACAATAAGGGAAAGTCAGGGCTCTGTCAAAAAACCAAGAATAAACTAGACTGAAGTGGCAGAACCCTGACAGTCAAAAGTTTACAGTGGTTCTCAACCTGGGGTACGCGAAGAGAGGGGGTACCTGAAGAAAATACTGAAATGTACCGTTATTTGTACCGATAATTATATCACACTCTTAAAGGGATCATGAACTGAGAAATCTAAATTCCCTTGATCTTTTGACATATAAGTGGTCATTGTACTATAAAAACATCCTGTAAGTTTCAGAATCAAAACTTTCTCGTTAGTCTAAAAACAGCTTATATTGAAGCCAATCTGACAAAACCATAGACTGTAAAAATTACAAAAAATCTACTTTTTATTTAACACTAAAAAGTTAAATAAGCATACTGTATAATGTCTATCTGTTCCATGAGAGCAATGGTACCGCAGAATGAGTGTAGCCTTTATATTTATAGACGTTTTTAACTCGAACTCGACTTGTCAGACATCTGAAATTGTCAGACATGCATGAGTGCATGTTCACAGAGGAAAACAACTGAAAAACACTGCTGGTTGTTCTCTCGATACTTGACAATGACGGAATCCTGTATTAAACTGTGTGAAATAATCATATAATCAGATTTAACTCCCTTTTGCATCCAGCCTCTAGCGGCCAGTCGAATTATTGCAGTTTAAGTCACTACAGTGTTGGTTTCAAGAGAGAGACAGAGAGGTTGCCACTTTATTACGTAATAGGGTGGCTAAACACCGCCTCTGTAGAAGTTCAATGCCTGCTTCTACATCCCTGCCTGTTTAGCCCCGCCCACCGATTTGTGCACGTCATGTAATAGGTAACAGAGAGACGCTGACGCTGTGTTACTAGAGCAAGCGAGAGATAAAGATGGCTAAATTTATGTGTGAGTAATAAATATGTGTAATATGTGAAGTAATATGTGTAAAAGTAATATGTGAGTAATGCAACACCATGTAAGTAACTGTTAATTCTAATGCCTGATCTGTGACCAGTGATTTCTGATATGTAATGATTCATGTACAGTCAGATGTTCTTTGTCTATGAGTCAGTAAATCAAACCAGTGACTAAACGGTCAACTTCAAATTGTTTCTATTAGTACGATAAAAATAATCTGTTATTTAAACTGTGCTTAAAGGGTTAGTTCACCCAAAAATGAAAATTATGTCAGTAATTACTCACCCTCATGTTGTTCCAACCCCGTAAGACCTTTGTTCATCTTCGGAACACAAATTAAGATATTTTTGATTAAATCTGAGCGTTGTCTCACTCCTCCATAGGCTTCTAAGGGACCGAAACTTGCTGGCCCAGAAAAGTTATTAAAGAGATCGTTAATATAGTCCAAGTGACTACAGTGGCTCAATCTTAAGTTTATCAAGCGACGAGAATACTTTTTGTGCGCAAAAATAAACAAAAATAACGACTTTATTCCACTATTCATTTCCTTCTCTCTGGGCCTTGTAGCGTTTTTGCGCAGCGCGTCTGTGTTGCACGTCACCACGTAGGCTCACTATTGGCCGACGCTGATCATGTGTGTGATGCGTGTGACGCACAACACAGACGCGCTGCGCTAAAACACTACGAGGCCCAGAGAGAAGGAAATGAATAGTGGAATAAAGTCATTATTTTTGTTTATTTTTGCGCACAAAAAGTATTCTCGTCGCTTTATAAACTTAAGATTGAGCCACTGTAGTCACTTGGACTATATTAACGATCTCTTTAATAACTTTTCTGGGCCAGCAAGTTTCGGTCCCTTAGAAGCCTATGGAGGAGTGATCAAGCTATCAGATTTAATCAAAAATATCTTTTTGATATTGTGTTCCGAAGATGAACGAAAGTCTTACGGGGTTGGAGCAACATGAGGGTGAGTAATTACTGACAGATTTTTGGGTGAACTAACCCTTTAAATTAAATATAGAAATCGATCTAAAAACACTCCCTTTACAATCTCTGGAGCTGTCAATCAAACGTGAGAGTTTATCAGTGACTGAGTTCTGGACTTGCACCAAAACTCCCATATTAATCAACGAATGTATCTTATACATTGTAATTGCACTGTTAGTTATGCTGAAAGCATTCGATAGTGTGCAGAAATCGAGTTGCAATGACGAGATCACTGCATTCTTGCGCTCAACATGTCTGTGATCGGCTACAATGCTCATCATTGCAACCTTTTATGCTACGATCTAAATATAATGTCACAGATCTAAATATGTAAGGGATAATGTATAGCGAGGCGGTTGTTATAGCGAATAACAACCCCGACAGGCTGAACATGATGTGTGAAAAAAATGGATGTGCCATAAAAGGTCAAATGATCCATAATATCCAATCAAATTACCCCTTATTTTGCAGTCAAAAAATGCATCCACTCAAGTGTCATGCGTAAGTGCATATCTTGTCTTGCCGCATGTAGTTGGTATCGACAGCACACGGCTATAGGTAACGACACAGAAAAGCTGTGTACCCCAGGTCCCTCTGACAGCGCTTCAGTAGCGAGGGGGAGTGAACCGCATGCTACGGTTGACACCGATACTGACAGCGATGCATCTGAAGCCAAAACGACATCTCACCATTACCAGCAATTCGCAGAAAGACCATCAAAGAGGCGTAAAATTGATGAGAAATATATTTATTTGGCTTTACATACATGGGAAAATCCCTGACCACAGTACGTTATATGTGCAAAAGTACTCTCTCATAACTGCATGAAACCAGCATTTTTACGCAGGCATTCAGAAAGAGTTTTTTGAAAGACAATTAAAACAACTCGGAAGTAGCAAGGCCATTTTAACAGCGTCAGAAAACCTTAATATGAAGGGTCTGGAAGCATCCTACATGGTGAGTTAAAGCAACAACAACAAAAAAACAATAAAGATCCCTCAGGCTTATAAATAACAAAAAATAAATAATAATATGCATTATGATGAATTATTCAAAGAGATTTCACCTTGTCATTGTGCTTTTTTTCTATCTCATTCTATGATTTTAGGCAAAACCATGATATATATTTATTTATTTATTTATTTTTGTCATTGTTAGATTATTTTATCTCTATCTTGTTCCTTTTTCACTAATTTAAAAGAATTACATGCCTGGGAGAAAGGTGTTCACAGACCTTCTCAGCTTGCTTGCATACATCAGCATTAATACAGGGTCCAGGGGTGATGTAACAATCATCCAATACTAGAATTTGAGACAAGTCCATTTATGACCACTTTCCAGATAAATGCACTGTTCATTCCAGAGCAGCCTTCTAAACTCTTTCTAGGTTGCTCTCCAAGAAACAAACACGCACATGCACACACACACACACACACACATTTTTTCCTCATCTTATCGCGCTTGAATGGTTTAAAGTGTCTGCCATCTCACGCACTAGGCTATATGATTATGTGAACACATCAACATATCCAGAGCTGCTCAGAGAGAACTAAATGATTTTATTCACTTTATAATTTTATTTAAAAGAATAATCGTCAAATACACTCTGACTGAAACTCTTAGGAGTTTAGTACAACCTGTCAAAATAAAAGATCAGTTTAGCTTAAAGAAATAATGACTGAAATATATTACTGTTGTACAATAGAATGGAGCCAACTTAAAGTTATAACAACAACAATAAAGTTTATTTAAACATTTAAGAAATAATATAGATTTTTGTTTGTGTTTTAATTTAGTAAACCTCTGTTGTGGAGAGTCTGCAGACAAACAAAAGTTGTTACATTTCATCTGATTGCATTTTCAATAATATATTTAGTATTAAATCATAGAATCCAGATTGATTGATTAGACATGTTTTATATCCCACATTTCAGTTCCCATTTACATCCACGTTGTTGGTTCATTATGTGGTTATGTGTAGTTACATGCTTTTTTTAAATCATGTTTATAATTCTGTTAATTCTTTAGGCTACCTCTATAAAAACACTTCCTGATCCAGCTCAACCAACTGCCACACAGTCACTTGCAAAAGGAATCAAGTTAGATCCTACATCCAAACAAGACAAAGAATTGAATCATGGTGTAGCTTATTTCATTGCTAAAGACATGATGCCCTTTAGACTAGAGTAGTGGAAAAACCTGGCTTTCTCCACCTGATGAAGAAGGCAGTCCCAATGTACAAGGTACCATCCAGAACATATTTTCCCACCAATGAAATCCCTCGCATGTACAAAGAAGTGAGGGCCAGTGTTGAAGAACAGCTGAAGGAAGCTGTGTGGATTTCAGCCACCACAGACCTGTGGACCAGCAGTAGTGGAGGAGGGGAACCATTTATATGTTTTACAGTCCACTACCTCTCCTCAGATTGGCAGCTTAAGTGCCATTGTTTGGGGTCTAATTTTTTTCCTGAAGACCACACCTCAGAAAACATCTCAGAAATGTTTGAAAATATGCTCCAGGATTGGAAGATTTCAAAAGAATGTCTGTGTGGAATTACCACAGACAATGCAACAAATATGAAGAAGGCCTTTGGGCACAATTTAAATCTGGCCTTTAGCAAAGCCTTGAAGAGGGTTGAAAGGATTGAATCTGCTGTCAGGGCATGCAGACACTTGATTCAAGGATTTTCTCAGAGTTGGAAAAGAAAAAGAGAATAAAAAAAAAAAAAAAAAAAAACAGGCAGACCTGGAGCTCCCTGAACATGTTTATGGAGATAAATAAAATAAGCATGGAACTGAACCTGATCTTGTACACAGCGATAATAATTCCCTTACGAAAAATATGTTTATTCAAGTGTTCTATTAGTATACTTCTTTTCAACTAAAAAGAAGAAAGCATACTTTCAGTCTACATTTTATATACTTCTCAAAAATATACTTTATGTACTTCTCAGAAATATACTTAATTACACTTAAGTGTACTTGACTTATACTGAGAGAAAAGTCCAAGTATATTTGGCCTATACTCGTACTCAATCTTTTGATCGAGATATACTTAAAAGTTTAATTATTCAAAGTATACTTGGCTTGTAGTTGTGTTAACTCTTTTTTACATAGTTTTTCATATACAGTCTTATGAAACTTACATTGTTTGAAAATATTGATTAAAATATTGATATAAAACAGATATGTTTCTAATTCTGCGTATCTGAATTTTTGGGTAGGCTAGTCCACTGGTAGATTACATAGGAATTTACTTTAATTCTACTCTACTCTTTCCCCACCATTGACTGAATTTTCCAGCTATCCATGTTTTCACTGTTATACGGTAGGGGGCGCATCTTCTAGTGCAGAATCTCTGGATCAAAACACAGGAAAAGAAGAAGCTGACACAAGTGACAGAAGATTGCTCACTAAAATGTAAAATAATGTGATCATCAAACATTAAACAGCTTGTAAATCAAAACTGCTTAATGTTTCCAAATGAAATGAAGCGTACCCATGAAGAGAAAACGACTCTGGACGTGTCGGACTCAATCTACTCCATCTGTGTTTTGATCACGTTTCTGAATCTGATCAAGGCGTAGTCTTTGACAAAAATTCGATTTTCTCATCTTTTTTTAAAATGTTGCCTTTCTTTATGAAACTTACCAACATTCAAGTGTTGATAAAAAGGATGCATGAAGCTAATAAAATGTTTTTAAAATTAAAGTACAGTTAAAGGTATTTTTCAAGTATAAAAAATAACATTTGATCATAGTAGTATAGGCCCTACTGCAAGTGCAAAAATTATATATAAATAGTAAACTATAAGTATAATGCTAAGTTCACTTAAAGAAAACTTGTAGTATAAAACTACTAAACTAGTAGTTTACTGAGAGTACATTAAAAGAAAATTTACAAGTATACTTGCAGTATAAAACTACTAAAATAGTAGTTTACTGAGAGTATACTTCAAAGTTGCTACAAGTATTAAAATAGTAAACTACTAGTATACCCATAAGTTCACTTGCAGTACAAATGAGAAACGTAATTATGAACTAGTTAAAGTTTACTACTGTTACACTTATAGTACACTTAAACATATACTTATACTGAAAGTGGGCCAATTTAGTCCCAAACGGTATTAAAATCGTACACTTACAAGTTTACTACTAGTACATATTGGCATTAGTATACTTACTGCATAATGTATACTTAAAAAATATACTTGAACATTACTTAAGTATACTTCATCAAATGAACTTGAAGTATACTTCTTTTTCGTAAGGGTAGTGACAGGAATACATGGCATCTCATGCCAAAATATAATGACATTGCCACACTTGAGAATGTCAACCAGCTCATTCAACCACTCTATGACCTCACTGATGCCCTGGCATCGGAGAAACGGGTCATACTGTCACACCGGTACTGGAGCACATTGGCAGTGAAATCCTCTCAGAGCAAGCTGAAGACAATCTACTCATCAGACAGATGAAGCAAGTAATGAGAGAAGACTTGCAAGGGAGATACACAAAGCAGGTGGAACAAGTGCTACAGATCTCCAGCTTTGTGGATGCCCGATTTAAGGGAAGCTTCTGTAAAATCCTGGATGACACAGTTGAGGGATATGTGAAAGAGGCTGTGGATCTTGCAACAGCAGTTTCTTTTGATAGAGAACATCCTCAAGCAGAAAGAGAAGAAAATTGGGCAGGAGAGGGAAGCAGCAGTAACACCACCACCACCACTAAAAAGAAAGAAAAAAGTCTGCCTGGTTTGCTACAGCGAATCACTTCATCTAGGCAGAACAAGGCAAACTCAGGAAATGAAAGTGTCAGTGATAATGTGGAGTCTGTAATGAAGATGTACAAGTCTTCCAACCATCAGCACAGACACTGACCCACTGGCATGGTGGAAAATGCATGCTGACGAAATGCCTCTTCTGGCAAATGTGGCCAGAAAGTGTCTTTGTGTCCCTGCCACGAGTGTGCCTTCGGAGAGGATGTTTAGTACGAGTGGACACATTCTCTTGTTGGAAAAATACACTCTTACCAGAATAGTTATATTAAACTTGTGTGTATTTCAGTTAAAGTTGTTTAATTTATCAAGTTGTCTCAAATGTGAATTTCTCCTTTCATTTTGATAATATAAACACTGGGTGGAGCTCTAAGCATATTTTTGTATTCTGGTCGTTTTACACAGAGGAAGAGATGCACATGTTGTTGACAAGCAGTAAAGTGTGACACACTTTTTGTTCTGTGCGTTTTACTGAGAAATGAGTGCTCCAAGTCTTTACTAAAACCAACAACTGATATATTGTTAGCAGTTCTTTTTGCAGATTTATATTTAAAGGGAGGAATATACATTGCAGCGGCTGAACGGCGAGTTTCTGAACCATCTGTATACATTTGCAAAAAATTAAAGTATTCAGTATTTAAATACTGCTGCACTATTATCTATTTTGGAACAAATTTCTGGTTTTCATTTATTTGCTTAAGTATTTGCAGATCAACTGTTGGCATAGAGAAGAGCCAAGGTGGATAGACTGGCAGAGCCACTGTTGGGCTAATATTAATATTACTGATGCCTATTTGTTGGGCCTGCTTGCCTGCTGTCTAGCTAAAGCTATTCAGATACGTCTTCTTATAATCCCAGCAGTTTTCCAACATTTTTTTGACTGGGCGATTTGTAAAATGACTTTGAATACCAGTCCAATATACCATTTGTAGCTGAATTTCATGAATGTCAAGTGCCATTTCACCCATTTCTACCTGCTATTGGCTAAGCTGTCACAGGAGATGATCTAAAAGCGCCACAGCATATTCTAAAAGCTTGGTTTTGAATCACCTCTATCTTAGTTAGCAGCGAGGTTGATGCTGAGCCATATATTATTCTATAATAATCAATTGATAATCTAATTAATGCACAATATACCCTTTTAAGCCTTGTAACACCCCAATACACTCCTGCCAAGCACCTCAACACATTAATCAACTATCCTTTCTTACCCTTCTTATCCCCTCTTACATTTATCAACTATCTTCTGAATATGAGATCCAAATGTTAATTTGGAACCCATCCACACTACCAATTACCTAATTACTGTTACTTACTCTAGTGTTTGATTTTATAATTGTAATTTAATTTCAAGAGTTTTCTTCTTTTTTGAAAAACATATTGGGTTTTATCAACTGAAAGCCGTAATTCCTATTGATTAGCCCAGTTTTCAACAACATCTATTGCATCCTGCATTTTTTTCCCTATATACTGCAGGCATGTTCCTCCCTCTTTTCCATAGAGCTCCGTCATCCGCGTACAGTGATTTTCCTATTCCTGATTCCTATTCAGTACCTACTCTCACTTGAATGGTTCGTTCTTGCTGGAAATTCATATAATCTCCCCTTGATGCCCACTCGATCTAATTTAATTAGCAGTCCTTCCTTCCACACCATATCATACACTTTCGCAATGTCAAAAATACTCCTATTACCGCTTATTTATTCACATGAGCTTTCATTATTTCATTCTCCAAGCATACAACTGCATCTAGTGAACTACGTCCCTTTCTGAACCCACTTTGATATGGATGTATCAAATTTCTGGTCTCCAAATAAAATAATAATCGAGACAACCATTCTTTCCATTACTTTGCATTTAATTGATGTCAAAGCAATAGGCCTATAATTCGTCGGAATTGAGTGGTCTTTCCCAGGCTTTGCAATAGCTACTACCACTCCTTGTTTCTATGAAGACAGGAGTTTTCCTGATTCCCATACTTCATTGTAAAGCTTTAAAGGTTGTATCAGTGATTTCAGGCCCAAAAATAAATGATCACATTCATCTAATCTTTCCTAACGATCCGCTAGCTGCCCGCCCCATAAGCATGCCATCAAAAAACGCGTCTCTGTAGGCAGCCTAGGCTCCGAGATCTGCACACAAAAACGTCTCGGGTTACGTATGTAACCCTCGTTCCCTGAGTAGGGAACGAGACGCTGCATCGATACTCGATACTTTGGGGAATGCCTTCGGCATGAAGCGTCTGAAGTCAACTATGGAACTATTCCAATCTTGATTGGTGCAACGTCACCCGTGACGTCGCATGTGACGGTGATCCGGAAGCTACAAAAGGGTCACAGGAACCAGGAAATGTTAGCTTCTAATTGGTCAAAGCAAGTCGTTCTCAGGGGCGCGAAAAGTGTGGCCGAGGGATGCAGCGTCTCGTTCCCTACTCAGGGAACGAGGGTTACATACGTAACCCGAGACGTTCCCTTTCGTAAAGGGAACTCCCGCTGCATCGATACTCGATACTTTGGGGAACGAATACCCACGCCGCCACACTGAGAGAAAAAACGCCCTGGTATAAAGCATCTGGTACACTCACGGACGATAGAATGAGTAGAGGGCAGATCCAAACTAGCTTGTCATAAGATTTGGTGCAAGAAGGGGAGGTCTGGAGCCGGAGGCTCGACTGACCTCATGGCTGGGAGCCCCAGACAGTAGAAAATATTAGATGAGAGGTGAAGGCAGAAGCGCACCTTGTACTTCAAATATGAGTGGTTTTAGATAACCAACTGTACTCTTAATAAAGGGAATAGCTCCTAACCCTTGATGCATAACTAGATGGACTGACTCCTCTCAGCCTGAGTCCTAATGTAGGAACCTCAAAGGCTACGACCTTGACCATCCGACACATGCGATGGAGGATGGAATACCTGAAGAATCTTAACATTGCCTACAAGTACCTCAGTACCGGGCAAAAATAACGTTGAGTGGCTCCCACGCTAGCAAGTAAGAGGGGGCAGCACCACCACTCTTCCAGGGAGTAAGACGAGCAGGAAGCAGACTCAATAGATTCTCCTATATATACTTATATATCTCAAATATATATTTGTATACCTCACCCACAGGACATGATGGGTGCCAGGGATAACCCATCAGCCTGATGCCAATAGGCTGGATGACAGGATTCATCCTCCAATCTACAGGAACATGGAGTTTCAGTGGGAACGTCCTTTCGAGAACACCCTTAGAGGCTTGCGGAGGGCACTGAGGCCGCCACAGAGGCCCTAAGCATGAACAGGAGATCCCGTTAGAGAGCGGGATGGAACACCAGTACTGAAGCCAGTGGGCAGTAATAAACTGGGTTCAATGCCCTCCCTAACTTAATTGTTTAGTTCCTAGTAGAGTGGGGTTCTAGTATGGATGTCCTGACCACCTCGGTGGAAAGGGCAACCTAATTATGGGTGGGACCCCCTCAGGGGCCAGACCCATAGTCTCCATAACTCTGGTCGGGGATGAAATAATATACCATCAGCCTGAGACAGAAGATCTCTCCTAATAGGAATTTTCCATGGAGGACTCTCCAAGAGACTAATAAGGTCCGAAAACCAAATTTGGGCCGGCCAGTACGGAGCTACAAGGAGTAGTCTCACTCCGTACCTCCTGACCCTTTCTAGAACCCCAGGGAGCAGAGCGATCGGGGGAAAAGCATACAGATGTGACCTCAGCCACATCTGTACCGTGGCATCCAAGCCCAAAGGAGCTGGATGTGAGAGAGAGTACCAGAGCGGGCAATGAGAGTTCTCATGAGAAGCGAACAGGTCAACCTCCGCCCGGCCAAACTCTCTCCATATAAGCTCAACCACTTCAGGGTGGAGCCACCATTCCCCGGGCCTCGGCCCCTGCCTCGACAGAATGTCTGCTCCCATATTTTCAACCCCAGGAATATAAATAGATCTGACAGAGAGAAATTTGTCCTGGGACCAAAGAAGAATTTGATGCGCCAGTCTACAAAGAGGGCGAGATCTCAAACCTCATTGGCGGTTGATATAAGAGACCACCGACATATTGTCTGTCCTAACAAGAACATGATGGCCTCTGAGGTCTACAAGGAAGTGCCTCAGGGCAAAAAATACAGCCAACATCTCCAAGCGATTAATATACAATGTGAGATGATGGTCTTTCCAAGTACCTCGGGTGTAACGGCCCTCCATAACCGCACCCCAGCCCGTGAGGGACGCATCCGTGGTCAGAGTTTTTCTCTCACATGGTGCTCCCAAAACCGGGCCCTGAGACAGGAACCATGGTTTCTTCCATACGACAAGAGAACGAAGGCATCTGCGCGTAACTCTGATCGTACGAAAAGGGTTTCCCAGAGGAGAAAATCCCTTGTTCCTGAGCCACCACTGCAAGGCCCTCATATGGAGCAGACCAAAGGGTACTACCGTGGAAGCTGCAGCCATAAGACCCAAAACTCTTTGAAAGTGTTTGACAGTGATAGCCTGGCCTAACCTAATACTCTTCATTGTGTTTAAGATAGTATTTATACAAGCAGGAGACAATTGTGCCCGCATTGTGACTAAGTCCCACTCTACTCCCAGGGACGTAGTCCTCTGAAGAGGAGTTAACCCTCTGGGGTCTGAGGGGTTTTTGGGGTCATTGAGATGTTCTGACATGCCCTGACATTTGTGCTTTTTTCAGTTGCTTATAAACATATTAACCCTCTGGGGACCAAGCTGTTTTTGGGGTCCTTGAGATGTTCTGACATGCCTTGATATTTGTGCTTTTTTCAGTTATTTATAAACATGTTAATGGCAAAGGTGTAAATTCACTCTATATAGCACAAACAGGGCTACCATAATATGCGAGCAACGTGCATGTAGATGTTTGTATTTTTAAGAGAATAATGTTTATGCGTGGTTATTGGAAAAAAAATAAAATGAAAGTTGCTGATTTAAGAACACAAAACACATAATAAATATGTGTCCACAAGACTTTTGACTAATTGATGTTGTCTCTTTGAGTTCTAGCTTCAAAATTATATGAAAATCATCCTGCCTGATTGTTCACATGAAACACTACATTGATTTAAACATTGTAAAACAGTTTTTTTGTCAGAAGAGGTTTATGCGTGGGAGTGGTAATGGGTCATCAATATTAATGAGATTCAGACCAGAGGTGTGACATAGACGCTCCCCCAAGTGTTAATGGGCCATCAGTGAGGCAGCCTGAACAAAGAATGAGGAGATTCAAATGTTTTGTTTTTCAATCTGTTTTATTGTAATTTTGTAAAAACAAAAGTAAAGGCAGGTATCTCACAGTAAATGCTTATGCCCCGTTGATGCGGGCTCTAAGCAAATCAAATGTGACCATATATTACATATATGTGACCTTTTATATTAACATTACCAATCAATAATTGTTATATTGTGCATGCATAACAACACATTTGTTGCAAAGCCACACAGGCACATATAGGCTACATTTGTATCATCAGTATAAGTATATAAACTAAATGTAACTAACATCTGTAAAATAGTAGGTAAATATGTACTTACTCTTTTTGATTTTTGTTGCTGCGTGTCCTCGTTGCAGTGGAAGGCGAGAGTGAACAAGCTACATTCCTTTTAAAAAAAGTTACAAAACATATGTAACATCAACCAATCTCCAAAAATAAATAATAAAGTCATACAGGCTCATATTATTAACACTAAGTATAAACAAAATTGAACTAACACCTGTAAAATAGTGGGTAAATATGTACTTACTCTTTCTGATTTCTGACTGTGTTGCTAAGCGCACTCCGAGTTGCAGGCGGAGGTAGTGATGAAGCTACATTCCTTTTAAAAAAGTTGAAGAATATTATTACATAAATATAACTATAGTAGCATTAGTCTATAATGAATTACTGATGTAAATAATTTTAGACGCGTGCAATAAGCCTATATGCGTGTCAATGGGCCATTACCGGAGAGGCACACCGCAAACATTAGCCTAACACATTTGTGCACTTCATTAACTGGGTATATTTACACATTTCAGCACATTTACACACATTTACAACTGATATTTGCGAGCATGCATCGTTAATGATAATGAGGCGGCATTTATATAGTCAAAATATAATCTAAACACCTACTTTCTAAAATAATTTCTAAATTCTATCTTTCATACATAATGATCTAAACATATCATTTAGGCTACACATACAAATACAAATTTCCTAACCAAGGGGTGTAGCATATGTACACAAAAAAACAAAACAAAACATTTTTAACGTTGAAATGGTACGAGATATTAAATTCATGGTATAGATATGCACTTTCATTAGATCGTGTTGAATAGGTAGATATAAAATGTCAGTACTCTGGATGGCAAGTCCACCCAGTATAATATGTAAGCTCATGTTTTGAATAGCTTGTCAATTAATGCAAGTAAGAATAAATACTTACTCATCCGAAATTCTATCCACGGCTGGATCAAGTCGCTCTTCAAAATACAAACGGTCGTCATCAGAGTAGTCGCGCTCCTCTTCTGATGAAAATCTGGACTCTTCGTCGCTAGTATCCAGGACGAACTGAAGGGCTTCCGCACCGGTGTACCGTGTCATCTTCCCAACGCGCAGGTGACGAAATGATGAAACTTGAAGCGTTTAATGCATTTGCTTGGGGGCGTTTACCTGTTTTGCATAGATGGCTTAGCACATTATCTTGTGAATAGCGCGCTCCGTGAGTAGGCGTGAACGAATTAAAGTCAATGAGCTCGTAATGAGCTCGACTGGAATCGCTCTCTTTTTATACAGATTACAGAAGCTGATAATATTTGTTTTTTATATAAATGACTTGATTTAACAGATGCGATCTCAAGCTTTATGCCCGTGGGTCTGTTTGCCTGTTTGACTGAATTTTCGCGGAGTTATAGATCATTTTCGAACGCGTTTCAAATGGGAGTTTACTGACAGAGAGAAGGTAGAAATCGCATCATGTTAAAGTTTCTTTATTTGTCAAAAAGCAAAACACTTTATTTTTATTGTGAGTATACAGAAAAAAAATAGAAACTGAACAGGATCGATTGATGTATAACACGAAAATTAAAGATCAAAATTAACAGAGCATTTTGTGTTTATTTTTCATTGCTAAAAAAAAAAACGAGCAAAACGCGCCGGCGCGTTTTTGGTCCCCAGAGGGTTAATGGCAAAGGTGTAAATTCACTCTATTTAGCACAAACAGGGCTACCATAATATGTGAACAACTTGCATGTACATGTTTGTATTTTTGATAGAATAATGTTTATGCATGGTTTTTTCAAAAACAAAAAACTAAAGTTTCTGAAATAAGGCCATAAAACACATTCTAAATATATGTAAATAAGACTTTTGACTAATGGATGACGTTGCCTAGAATTTTTTCTTCAAAATTATGTGAAAATCATCCTGCCTAATCATTGACATAACACAATACATTGATTTAAATCTTGTAAAACACTTTTTGTTTGGAAAGGCCATATGCGGGTGGGCGTGATTCACACCTGTGGAGTCAATGGGGCCCGCATAATGAGGCTGCATACGTAATGAGCCTTTCATTCAGGTGTGTGACTGAGCCACAATAATGCAAGGACAATATATAACTGGTTTGTTGTTTTTTCCACAAATTTTGCTTGCAAATTGTACAATATCCAAGGTAAACATTTCTAGTAATTGTGCAGTTAATTGTTCTCATACTGTATTTTCAGATTTGGAATATATTCTCTTCCCAAATGTGTCACTAATAAAGCATAATACAATTATTTAAAGAGAAGGATCATAATGACCTTTTAAGATTTTGTTTACATCTATCCTTATATATATATATATATATATATATATATATTTTTTTTTAAGGTTATACAATTACAACAACATTTAAAATTGTAACAATATTTCCAGTGTAATCTTTCTTTGTATTCGCGATTCATATTAAAACAGTATTTTTGCCAGCTGTAGTAGCTCCACAACAGCGCGCATCTGTGCATTCATTCATAGAAACGCGATTCATATTTAAACAGTATTTTTGCCAGCTGTAGTAGCTCCACAACAGTACGCATCTGTGCGTTCGTTCGTTCATTCCAATACACAGAAACGCGATTCATATTTAAACAGTATTTTTGCCAGCTGTAGTAGCTCCACAACAGCACGCATCTTTGCGTTCATTCATTCCGATTAGAACAAAGCAAACAGAACTGACCTAATTCCTCAGCGGGATCCGTTTGCTCCTCGAAATGATACTTCCAGAACTTCTGAGGTAAATTTTTTGCAGGATTATTATCAAGATAGTATTATTCCTCACAGCATCGTAAAGTACATAAGTCTGAAAGTGAACTCCCGCGTGTTATCCAGCTGATGTGGGCGTTTCACAGGTTTGTTTGGATCGCCTCACATTTGCGTTTGAATAGCGCGCGCTCTCCGTGGGCGGAGCACATTAAAACTTAATTAGCTGAGATGAGAACGACTGACATCTCTCTCTTTGCATACATATTACATAAACTGTGAATATTTGTTTTTTATAAAAATTACTTCATTTAATAGAAGAGAATTCAAGCTTCATGCCTGTGTGATAATAAACTATTTTATGATAAACATATTACTGTCTTAAGTTAACTCATTTATAGTTATAAACTCAAATATTAATAATAACATTTTAGGCTACATATTTAGATGACGCTTTTGTCCAAAACTTACAAAAAAAGGAACAAGGCAATTCGTCAAATATCAGTCATAATACAGGTTAGACAATAATAATAAAGTGCTAAGATTATCACAAATAAACAAAAGTTTTTGAAGTGAAGAGAAGTGTCCTTGAGACACTAGCAGAGACAATATTTCGTTACACTGCGCAGTGCGTACCCAACAGGTGTCCAGGATTATGAATGTAGTAGAGATGTTGATTGAAAAGTACCCATCCCGTCCGCTCAGTTTATAAACCGTAGGCCTACTCATGAATTATCAAACTGTTTAACATTTGGCAATTACACATAGTTTTGTGCTAGTTTTGTTGTCAGTATTGCTCTTTCAGCCAGCTTTATAGTTTATCTAGATTTGGTTTATTTGTTAACTTTACACAACTCAATCGCAGATAGCCTATTTTGCTTCATGCTTGGTCATTATTGGCCAGATCAGAAACTATGTTTTACTTGACTTGGCTTGCACTGCCTTATACCACTACTGCGGCTGTTATCATTTTTATTATTATTAGTGTAATTGCCAAAGTTAATTGCCATTAATATGCAACGTTTTAGAAAAGTATAAATTAGTAGAATATCCAGTGTTATGAAAACAGTAGGTCAACATAACTACAATGCATTCTATAATTCCCGGTCTTATTCTGCCCTCTAGTGGCATATCGAAATGAATACAAATCTTAACATATTTACTAACAGACCAAACACAGTAAATAATCATACTAATAAAGTATATGCACAACAAAATCTGATGAGCTCAGAATATACGCGTTTAATTCCACGTTAAGCAAATTGCCGAATACACTCAAATGAGATCGACTCAGACGTCAATAAATGGACGAGCAAATTAATACAAAATAAAACAAAAATGTCTTTTATACACAAAAATGTCTCTATTTGTACAAATCGCTGCACATTCGTTGAATTCTGAATTTTGCACATTTGAAAGCAATTTGTTTATGGGTAGCCTAAAATATCTGCAACATTTATCAAGTTCAAGGATAATTGTGCGTGCATTTCTTAATCAATATGATACTAAAATCATAATAAAGTATACTACAAAAAAATCAGATAAGTCCAGACTATGGACGCAAAGAAACTCTTTTTTACTTGACTTGGCTTGCACTGCCTTAGCCTAGCACTACTGCGACCTTTATTATTATTATTATTAATAATAATACTAATATCAATTTAACTATTATTGTTGTTGTTGCACTGCATTCGTTGAATTCTGAATTTTGCACACATAATTGAAAGTAATTTGTTTGTGGATAGTAGCCTAAAACATATCTGCAACATGTATCAAGTTCACGGATAATTGTGCGTGCATTTATTAATCAATATGATACTAAAATCATAATAAAGTAGGCTATAGGCTACTACAAAAATCAGATAAGTCCAGAATATGAACGCAAAGCGTTTAATTTGACGTTAAGCATTTTCCTCCCATAGAAACTCATTATAAGAACGCTAAATGTAGCTTAATGCATATTAGAATGTCCCCTTATTATGTCGAAATAACGAGATATTTATGTCGAAATAACGAGATATTATGTCGAAATAACGAGATATTATGTCGAAATAACGACTTATTATGTCGTAATAACGAGATATTATGTCGAAATAACGAGATATTATGTCGAAATAACGACTTATTATGTCGTAATAACGAGATATTATGTCGAAATAACGACTTATTATGTCGAAATAACGACTTATTATGTCGAAATAACGACTTATTAAGTCGAAATAACGAGATATTATGTCGAAATAACGAGATATTATGTCGAAATAACGAGATATTATGTCGAAATAACGACTTATTAAGTCGAAATAACGAGATAAGTTTTCTTTATTTTTTTTCTCACCTTGCGGTTCAGGGCTTCCGTATGTCAAAGATACAGGAGAGTGATAATACACACATAGCAGCCAATAAAATATGTTGTTCAATATCTGACTGCTTGTATTGCCTCATGACTGATGAAAAATTTGCCTTGTTGTGTGCAGTAGAATTTTGATGCATCGCAATGCATCGTAGAATCGAATTGAATCGAATCGTTACCTGGTGAATCGTAATCGAATCGAATCATGAGGGCAGTGCCAATGCACACCCCTACTACAGAGGCGCGTTTTTTTGAAGGCTTGCTTATGGGGCGGGTAGATAGTGGATCGTTAGGAAAGATTAGATGAATGTGATCATTTATGTTTGGCCCTGAAATCACTGATACAACCTTTAAAGGTCCCGTTGCATGCGGTTCCATGTTTCAAACTTTAGTTAGTGTGTAATGTTGCTGTTAGAGCATAAATAATATCTGTAAAATTATAAAGCTCAAAGTTCAATGCCAAGCGAGATATTTTATTTAACAGAAGTTGACTACAAAAAACGGCTCGATTGGACTACATCCCTCTACATCCTGCATTAGTGACATCACCAGAACCGTTTCTTGACTAACCTCCGCCCACAGAAATGCTCCCTCAACTCTACTGGCTACTTGCGCACTTCTTATAACTTAGCCTACTGTGTTTACTCAGCTCTTACGGTGATTTTCTGAAGTAAAACTGACGCTTCATCTTTTGTGTGATGTACAATAAACTTTATTAAACTCATCAGTACATGTTTGATCATCATTCAGACAGCAGACTTGTAGGCTATTAATAAATAATGGATACATAGCCTACAAGCAGATGACAAATACGTTATAATAACCGTAATTAAACTACTAAACCATACCTGTTTCATCTCTATACAGCACTCTGACTCTGTAGGCATTATTGTCCGACTCGAAATGAACGCCGTTACTGAGAGTTTCTGATATTATCATCATTCCGTGAGATGAATTTTTCCTGACAGACTGAGCACGAGCTCATGAAGCTCCGCCCCCTGTGTCGTCCAGCAGCACCTCATTTGCATTTAAAGGGGACACACTGAAACGGCTCGTTTTTCTGAGCCCCAAAAAATGTCAATTTAAACATGCTGTAAAAAATGATCTGTTGGGTATTTTGAGCTGAAACTTCACATACACACTCTGGGGACATCAGAGACTTATTTTACATCTTGTGAAAAGGGGCATAGAACGGGACCTTTAAGATTATATTTAAAGGGGGGGTGAAATGCTATTTCATGCATACTGAGTTTTTTACACTGTTAAAGAGTTGGATTCCCATGCTAAACATGGACAAAGTTTAAAAAATTAAATTGTACGTTTGAAGGAGTATTTCTGTGCCAAAAATTGTCCTTCCGGTTTGTCACAAGTTTCGGAAAGTTTTTTTCGAGTATGGGTCTTCGTGACGTCAGCTGGGGCGGAATTTCCTTATATGGGTCCTAAGGGCACTTCTCCGCGGGAGCGCGCGCACTCGTAGACCAGACAGAGAGAGAAGAGAGCGAAAGCAGTACCTCATCAAAGCGCTCTGCTCAGCTTTTGGAAGTCAATGTCACCAAAGAAGTGGGTTTTTGGTTGCCAGGGCAAGACAACCCTGCACAGATTCCTAAAGAACCCAGCGCTAAGGGACCAGTGGATGGAGTTTGTTTTTTCAGAGACTGTTTGTTTTTGTGCAAGACTGTTTGTTCCCTGCATTTCGACGATGATTGTTTTATAAACAAAGCCCAGATCGACGGATTTGCAGATCGTCTAATGCTTAAGGATGGTGCAGTCACAATGATAAAGGTTTGCGGTCGCAGGCGGTGAGTAAAACTGCTTCAAATGTCTCTGTGTGTTGTTAGCTCGGCGCGTTAGCACAGCTTTAGCTTCGCCCACACGGCCCGCCTCCAGCCGCTCGTTTTTTTCCGGAAAGACTCGGTACAGCCTATCTTTCTTTTATAAATATAATAAAACTAAAGACTTTTTGGAGATATGAAGGATGCAATACTACTCTATAGGTACTCAAGATTAACAGGAGATTGAGTGAAAATGAGCATTTAACCCCCCCTTTAAAGGGATAGTTCACTTTGAAATTAAATTTTGGTATGTTTTAGCTTACCTCAAGGGCATCCAAGATGTAGGTGTCTTTTTTTCCGCAATAGTTTCAATTTTGATATTTTTAGGTCAAACCGTTCTTGTCTGTCAGTCATTTGATGCAGGTCTGTGGACACTGTCTCAAAGAGCATGCACAGAGTCCAAATTAAAACAATTCCCCATCGTCCAAATTAAACAATTCCCCATCGTAAGTACACATTGATGGCCTAAGACACGAAACGAGCGGTTTGTGTGAGAAAACGAAAAGTATTTATATCGTTTTTAGCTCTTATACACAGCCACGTCCAAGTGATCTGAGGGCGCTCGCGCATCCTGGTGTGTGACGTGTGCGCAGACTGGTGCATAGATATATACACTAGATGTCGCCTTGTACGGCAGTTCATTGGAACGAATGTCTTTAAGGCGACATCTAGTGTATATATATATATACTGCGCCCTCAGATCAGATCAGATCTGTGCATGCTCTTTGAGACACTGTCCATAGACCTGCATCAAATGACTGAGAGACAAGGACGGTTTGCCTAAAAATATCAAAATTGAAACTACTGCGGAAAAAAAGACACCTACATCTTGGATGCCCTTGAGGTAAGCTAAAACATACCAAAATTTAATTTCAAAGTGAACTATCCCTTTAAAGCATTTTCTGATAAATGCTTGATCATATCGTAACACACTTCATCCTTCCCCGGAGAAGTATGTTTTACCCCTTTCAGCGCCTGTTTGAGTTCATTCAATGTGAAGAATCCATACATTGGACTTTCCGAGGAGACTTCTTGAATTAAAACATCTGGATTATCTTTTTTAAACTTTGTTCTCTTTGTTTCTTCATATCTTCAGAAATGTTACTATGCACCTTTTCTCAGCCAACACCTCTGCCTTTTCCTTATTACTGATAATTTGTTTATTTTGTTTATTCCACTGATTAAATATACTATTTACTATATAAATATACTATATTGAATACTATTAAATGCATGTATCCCTTCCATTTTTCTAATCATTCCCCATATATCACTAATGTCTATCTTCTCACCAATTCAGTCACAATTCTCTCTCCAATGATTTCTTTTAGCTACACAGATTATTTTCTTTACTACTGCCTGTGCTTTCTTGTATGAAATAAAATCATCAAAAGATTATGACTTTTTAACTCTCTTTAATAACCTATTTCTTATTTAACTATACTGTTAGACATTTCAAGGGTTTTTTACAGTACCATTACCGTATTTCAGTTTTACAGTAACTACATGGTACTGTAATTGTGTAATAGTTTATTACTGTAAAAACCAAGCTAATCAGTACACTACTGTAATTATTTTTTATTTGTACTAAATATAAATTAGATTTCATAATTCTGATAATTATGAAATCTTTTCATAATAATCATAATTCATATTTTTAAAATTATTACAAAATACCATTTTCTTTTATTTAAAACATTTTATATACAGTACTGTTCAAAAGTCTTAGGCATGTCTTAGGCTCGAGTCCGTCTGTGATTACATGAAGAAACAGAAAAAACTGAGACAGACTAAATCCAGAAGAACTGCGGGAACGTCTACAAGATGCTTGAAGAAACCTTCCTGCAAAGCTACAGTACTGTGAAAAGTACTGGCACTTGTGTTAAAATGCTGTAAAGTGAGAATGCTTTCAAAAATAAAATCACAAATTTAATTTATTTATGATTTAACTTCTATTAACTAATTCAAATCAATATATGGTGTAACGACCCTTTGCGTTTAAAACAGCTTTTGTCGAGGTTCACTTGCGCATAGTTTTTCAGGTATCTTTGCAGGAAGGTTTCTTCAAGCATCTTGGAGACATTCCCGCAGTTCTTCTGGATTTAGCCTGTCTTAGTCTTAGATTCTTCATGTAATCACAGACGGACTCGATGATGGTGAGATCAGATCATACTGGCTGTTGTCAGACTCCTTGTGCATACACAAATCTCACTGGATTATTACAATTATGGCAAAAAGAATGTTTGGAAATGTAAACTGATATTTCCTACTGACACACTACAGCAAAAGATATAAATAACTGACTTAAAACCAGGGGGGGAGGGGGGATATTAACATGCGACTTTTGCACAGTACTGTACATCACAAAATAAACAGTCTGCCAATGCTGGAAATTATGGGCCCTATCTTGCACCCAGCACAATTGACTTTGTACACCGACGCATGTATCATTCCTATTTTGCACCCGACGCACAGCGGACTTTTCCCTCGACAGACGCACGTCGGTAAGTTAGGAAATTAACTTGCGCTCCCCGGGGCGGTTCAGTGCAGAGAGGAGGCGTGTTCCGGCGCAAACGTTCCCTGGTGCTATTTTGCAGGTTTAGAAAACAATTCCGCCACTGACCAGGAGAAACCTAGTCTAAAGTCAGTGGCGCGTTGTGCATGTTATTCAGATGCTATTTTAAGGGCGCATGCTTGGCCATAATCAATGTAGCGTTTGCACAACACGTATACACTTTGCTTATCTACACACAGACGCAGCAGTTCTCATTTTTATAAAACCATACATTATTACAAGGAAAAATATTAACACACGAGGGAAATCATTGTTGTGTCCATGAAGATGTGAAAGAATAGGCATAAATCTAGCTTACATATTTACCCAAATTATTACACACCTGTTTAACCAAAGCTAATTTGGGTGGGTTTCTTCCATCCCCAATGTCACTTCTCTGTGTTTTACGGCCCTGACGAGAACGTCGGCCTCCTCAGCTGTGAACCGCTCCTGGTGTGCGCCTGGCAAATCCGCTGTTATAATAGCAATCCGCCATGGAAAAAGCGTGCCTGCTCTTAAAGGGAATGTGAGATGACGCTCTGATTGGTTTATTTCATGTTACGCCCAAACCACACCTAGGAATAATGAAGCTACTTCAGACCAACCCATTTTAGATTTGCGTCGGGCGCAAGAGTCATTTATCCCGCCGGTATAATAGCAACAGCGCCCAAGACCCACCCACAAAGTTACTTGCATTTCGCGCTTGATACTTGCGTTTCAGATCGTTAAAATAGGGCCCTATGTGTTAAATTTTTTACACATTAATGGGTGAGTTTAGGGACAACGTTTTTTTGTGTTAATTTTAGCTCATTCATTGTGTTGATTTTAACAAACTCAATATGTCAATAAGGTTAACACAAATATGTGTAAAAGTGTTAAATTAACACATTATGTGCTGTCCTTCACTGCACACATTTTTAAAAACATACATAAAATCATAAACAAAACGTTAGCATTTGACAAAATGAATGTAGAGTTATTGGTTGTTTAGCTTATACAATTATTATAATGAAATATCAACCATTACATTCATAAAACTGCAGAATATAAATACATTTTTTAAGCAGTCAAAAAGGAAATGTCCAACACAGGACAAAACACAGTTTTTTTCACAATAAATGACACATAACCCCACCTTCAAAATAATTTCACTTATTTACAAAAATGCGTTGGATTCATGTACACTAATGGCCAAAAGAAGTATTTAAGTGTCTTAATGTTTTTGAAAGAAGTCTCTTTGATGATCAAGAAACATTTCTTATTATTATCAATGTCTGACTGTCTACTCCTCCATCTTTTCCACAGCATAGGAGTAAAAGTCATCATCAAAATAATATTTAAAAAGCCAACACAATGTTTTTGTCCACCTTTGCGAATAAATGAACTTCTCCAAAGATTGGTTCCTGTTCAGAGCTTGACTGACAACATCAGAATGTTCCCTGGTCTGTATGCGTGTCCACAAACACAAATGTACTCAGTCCTTCAGAGGAGAGCCCGGTTCCAACACTATATGAGAGAGAGAGAGAGAGAGAGAGAGATTAGTGTCAAATTATTTTTAACCTCCTTTTTTTACATTTTTCTTATTATTTTTACTATAACTTAAGAATATATATTTGTAAACAGCTTTTTGTCAATAGCATATTCAAACATTTCAGATTAATTCAATTAAATTATGCTAGATTAAATTTTAATACTTACATATCCTAAATTCTGTCCAAAAATGACAGAATAGAATGAAATCGATGATTTAGCCCATTTCAGCTCGTCTGCAGTGAAGGGGTCCCTGTTTGAGACAAATATACATTAAGACACATGCAAGAAATCACTCAGTGATGATCGTTCTCCTTCCTACAGTAGTTAACCCACCTGTGCGCTGATATTAGGACCTTCCTGTTCAGGTGGGACTGCAATGGTAGAGAGTCTTCTGCCTAATAAAATAACAAAATAATGCAAAAATATAAACTTAAGTTGTTTAGAATGCTAGATTTGGTATGAATGAATTAGTGAGTTTGCAATGCTAACCTGGATACAATTAATCTGGTGAGACTGAACATAGAAAATGGTCCATCTTCTGATTGGTTCATTTGCTGTGTAATAAATATAATGTTAGACATGATGCAAAGGTCACTTATTTGATATAAAGTTAGCCAATTTTATAGAGATTTTATAAGATATTGTATGCTACCTGCACCAGTGGCTTCAAAGCACTTATCACATATTAATCATTTCAGCAAACGTATGTCAAAATATATCAAAAATATGATTTAAAGTACAGCTTAAGCCTACCTCAGGAATCTTGCTTGAAGTCACTGTCGCGAATTGGCGCTTTGTTGCAGTTGCCTTTGTAAGGTTCGCGCTCGATCGGCCCAAAGCCGGCATCCGACCAGCGAGGAAGGTGTTAACGTGTTACTGTCCTTTTCTCGAGGCAAAGTATTTTTTTATTAAATGCAATACATTTGAAAATGTATTTTCTTGTTATTTCATCTGACTCCATAAATGAAAAGGTTTTAATGATATCTGTGCATCATTAAATGTGAGCGACTGTAACTGTTAATGAAAATAATGTCAAAGTCAGTTAGAATAATCAAATGTAACAATTTAGAATGTCAGGTAGATGTATCATGACAATTTCATAATCAATTCAAAGATAATCGATACAAAACATCAAATGCTCTGGAATAAAGAGAAGAGATGCGAACCCAACATTATACATGAAGCTGAGAGTCTTACTCTCAGCCTCACAGGCTAATCTGAGGTACAGAAAGGCCCCGACCCAACTTTAAGATACATGATGCTGAGAGTTTACTCTTAAGTAAGAGTCACTCTTAGCATCATGGGCCAACTTGAGTTACAAAAAGGCCCCGATCTTCTCATTGCATTCCATTATATAGACAGAACCTCTTTCACATGGAAACATGTGCTAACAAACGGAAATTTGCATTCAGGGGTTGCACCTTTTGGGGGTATGAGACCATTTGCCTGGAGACCACCTTCCTTTGTATGTCAGCTATCTCTAAACTCCTAAAAACCTTATTACTTTTTGTTTTAATTATTTGGAAATTCGACATTTTGACCAGTCACCCTGAGACATTTCAAATGATACTAAATATGTATAATACTCGATGATAATCATTCACATTAAACCATATATTTTCTTGGGTGAATTCAGGTGATTTGAGAATGAGAGAGATTTCCAGCAAGATCCTGTCTTCTCAGGGTCTGGTCACTCCTTAACCAGACTGTCCGGCATTTTCTAATTTCTCAAGTCTTACACCTTTAAACCAGGGGCGTAGCCAGAATTTTATTTTTGGGGGGTCCCATCTTAAAATGAGGGGGCAACTAATTATATATATATATATATATATATATATATATATATATACACTGTATATATATATATATATATATATACCTCGTACACTTACGCATGACACTTGAGTGGATGCATTTTTTGACTGCTAAATAAGGGGTAATTTGATTGGATGTCACGGATCATTTGACCTATTATGGCACATCCATTTTTTTGTTTGTACACTAGAGGGGGCATGTGCTAGTGTAAACACCCACTGCTGTGATTGGCTGCTGTGAGCCTTCAGTGTAAACACCAACTGCTGTGATTGGCTGCTGTGTGCCTTCAGTGTAAACACCCACTGCTGTGATTGGCTGCTGTGAGGCTTCAGTGTAAACACCCACTGCTGTGATTGGCTGCTGTGAGGCTTCAGTGTAAACACCCACTGCTGTGATTGGCTGCTGTGAGGCTTCAGTGTAAACACCCACTGCTGTGATTGGCTGCTGTGAGGCTTCAGTGTAAACACCCACTGCTGTGATTGGCTGCTGTGAGGCTTCAGTGTAAACACCCACTGCTGTGATTGGCTGCTGTGAGGCTTCAGTGTAAACACCCACTGCTGTGATTGGCTGCTGTGAGGCTTCAGTGTAAATGCCCACCACTGTGTTATTTGCCATCTTGCTGTCCCCGATGCCATCTATATCTCTTGCTAGCTCTAGTAACCCAGCATCAGCGTAACCTCTGTTACCAACCTCTGTTACCAACTGCATGGTTTTCATGAATCGGTGGGCAAGGCTAAACAGGCAGTGATGTAGAAGCAGGCATTGATCTGTGTTTAGCCACACTATTACATAATAAAGTGGCAGATTGGCTTCAATATAAGCTGTTTTTAGACTAACGAGGAAGTTTTAATTCTGAAACTTACAGGATGTTTTTATAGTACAACGACCTTGTAAATGTCAAAAGATCAAGGGAATTTAGATTTCTCAGTTCATGACCCCTTTAAGTGTGCGATTTAATTTAATTAACAGTACATTTCAGTATTTCGTTCATGTACCCCCTCCATCACTTTGCGTACTCCAGGTTGAGAACCACTGTAAACCTTTGACTAACCCTAACACCCAATCACAGCGAACATTCAAATCTAACGTGGAGAGAGCAATTGTCATGTATAGTTATAAACACATGCTAAACAGCTTCACAAACAGTCTTTTCAAACACACAGTATCATTATTCCTGTCTTACAATAATTCAAATGATCACAGAATTTCAGGGATAAAACTTTGGATATAAACACTGATGAATCAGTAATTCAAACTGATTTAAAAAAAAATCAATTTTAATAGACTGCAGCTAGTCATTGTTAAAACCTCTAGTAAATGAACATGTTATTTTGTTAAGTTGTCCATTCAGAATCAGGATTTCTATAAAAAAAAGTTGTGATTCTCAATTCCAGAATCATGCAGCTCTTCATTTAAATGTTCTGTTATCTTATGTCTTAAAACCTGTGGTTTTGTGGCTCTGCATGACCATGATTAGATGAAATCACACAGACAAGCTCTGCCCTCTTGAAGATACATGTTGAGAGCGCCATCAGACACAACGATTGCTACGTTTTTGACAGTCTTGTCCCTTTCACCCTGTGGTTCACTCATCCACATGTGGCCTGTTTGTGCTCTACTGACAAAGGACCTCTATTTTAAAATTTGATGTCTGATCAAAATTGTATGTGAATTGCTGCATTGGAACTGTGTTTAATATATATATATATATATATATATATATATATATATATATATATATATATATATATATATATGTAGGGATAATGTATAATGAGCCGGTTGTTATAGTGAATAACAACCCCGACAGGCTGAACGGGATCCCGACGCGAAGCGGAGGGATCTTGAATCAGCCTGAAGGGGTTGTTATATAACAACCGGCTCACTATACATTATCCCGCTTATTACATAGCTACCTACAAAATAAATAAATAATTTGACACAAATTATTTATTTAAAAAGGAGTTTATTGATTTAAAAACGATTGTATTGCTTCCGCTAAAGAAAATAGTCCGTTCTGCGTCCATCGCGCTGTTTTTCATGGCAACGGTCTGTTATACTTCGCAGCGGTCTGTTATCAAGAAATAACAGACCGCATTCTACATTGGAATTCAGCCAAGCCATGTAATAAATATATATATTAAATGTGTGTGTGTGTATATATATATATATATATATATATATATATATATATTAGGGCTGTCAAACGATTAATCGCGATTAATCACATCCAAAATAAAAGTTTGTGTTTACATAATATATGTGTGTGTATGGAGTATAATTATTTTCTATATATAAATACACACACATGCATATATATTTAAGAAAAATGTGTTATTTCTATATAAAATATTTATATATAATATAAATTATATATAATATAAATTTATATACACAGTATATACATGCAAATATTTCTTAAATATATACATGCATGTGTGTGTATTTATATATAGAAAATAATTATACACCGTACACACACATATATTATGTAAACACAAACTTTTATTTTGGATGCGATTAATCGCGATTAATCGTTTGACAGCCCTAATATATATATATACATACTGTATATACATATGAAGTGCATGGCATGCTCACATAAAATGTCTTACAGGTGTTTACAAAAATTAAATTGGATAAACAGATGTATTTCAATCAACAAGGCAGAGGCTTAGACTGGCTAGCTTGTTTGGCTAATGTAATCAGAGGTGGACAGTAACAAAGTACATTTACTTGAGTAGGCTACTGTACTTAAGTACACTTTTTGAGTATCTGTACTTTACTTGAGTATACATTTTTCTGGAAACTTTTTACTTTAACTTCACTGCATTTGAAAGACAAATATCGTACTTTTTACTCCACTACATTTCTGTCAAGGTCCTTGAGTAGAAAGTAGTAACGTCAGTCAGGGGTTGGATTTTGGTTGGAAATGAAAGTCGGGTTGATGTCAGAACCTGACTGATGTTGGTTTCTGACATCAACCAGATTTTCAATTTCAACCACAATACAACGTCGGTCCAACGTTGGAGATTAACGTCAATCTGACATTGGATTCTGACATCAAGCTGATTTTCATTTTCAACATTGGGTTTGGTCTTCTAAATGTGAATTTTGTCATTGTTTTGGAGCACACTAGCTTATAGATAACAGTAAGGCTAACATATTCATACTAAAAGCCAAAAAACCTTATAGGGCACTATTTGAGGGAACAGCCATTTGGGTGTCCGAAACCATTGTGGACGTTATTGAGTGCACTTATTCAATCTCACATTCAATCCCACTACTGGAACTGTGTTCTAGAAATACATTTGATATTGATATGAGGGTAGGCAGGTATAGATCCAGAGGCATGAGGTACAGTAAGTATTACATACAACAATGCAACGACAATGCAACAATAACAAAACAATGCATTGACATTTACTTTTTACTTTTGATACTTGAGTACTTTTAAAAACTAGTACTTCTGTACTTTTACTTAAGTAAATATCGGTCTTTACAGCTTTTACTTGTAACGGAGTAATATTTGACCAGTAGTATCTGTACTTTCACTCAAGTAAGGAAGTTGTGTACTTTGTCCACCTCTGAATGTAATGTTAACCTAAACCTTACCTTCAACAAATTTGATTTAGACCTCTATCCAGTTGCTGTTCCCTTTCAGCTCATGAGTTTCGAGATCCTTCCTTGGCCCACATCTAAGCTTGTAAATCGCGGTAGCAACAGGTCTAACACAGGGCTTGTGTTCTTGCAGTCTTTGTCTTCATGCTCTATTTATATAGGCTACTACCACCCGTGACACTTACTAAATGAACCAAAAGTTAAACAATTTCCTGTCACTTACTGAGATAGATGTTTAATACACATAAGTAAATATTTTATTACAGACGTTCCTCACACTTTTTAAAACTTCAATTATTTTTTTCTATAATAACTTTTCCTTTATGCAAATAAAAGTCATGTGGTAGTTTTAATGCAGTAATTTTTTAATGTTAAAAAAGTACATATTTTCAGTTCTTTAAACCTAATAACAGCAGAGCAACAAACAAGCTTTATTCAGATTGTGTATCATATTGAGTTTGTTTGATGGTCTTTGCTGTAGAATCTGAAGTTCAGCTGGACTCACTGAAACAGGAAGTAGAAGAGCAGAGGAGACACGAGCAAGAGGAAGCTTCCCTTATACACTCCATCTAATCAAGACAGGAAGGAAATTAGTATTATTAACACCCCACTAATACTTAGAATAATAATAATAATAATATTGATAATAATAGTTATGAAAACTGCATGTTCATTGTTGATCAATTATTTATTTTTATTTTTTATTTTTTTAAACAATAAAAACTCTGAAAGTCCTAGACTAATTCACAAGTTTCTACTACATTTAGCATGAGTTCCTTTGGGAACTGGAGCTTCTAACAGATCGATGAAGTGACGCAATTACTTTCAGCGATCGGCTCTTTTACTTGGAAGGCGGGACAGTTTCTCCCATACATAAGTAATACAAGTGAACTGTCTTTCTAGTCTTTAATATCTAGCTCAGGTGGGTCTAATCCTTTATTAATCCCGCAGTGGAGTTTTTATTTATATTTTTTCAATGTTCAAAGTGATAAACTTTATTATTATTATTATTATTTTCATTTTTTTTTTTTTTTGTAAAAATACCTTCAGTGTGTACATCACCTTTTCTTCTAACAACACTCAGTAAGTGTTTTGGAACTGACACTAATTGTTGAAGTTAAAGTTTCTTTCTTATTGATAAATTACATTAAGTACTCAACAATCTATGGTCTCTGTTGTTGTATTTTTTGCTTCAATAGGAGACCAGTCTGACTTCAGGCAGGCCAGTCTAGTACCTGAACTCTTTTACTATGAAGCCACACTGTTGTAACATGTAATGAATCTTGGCATTGTCTTGCTGAAATAAGCAGGGATGTCTCTTAAAAAGACGTGCCTTGATGGCACCATTATGCTTTTTTCTAATGCTATAGCCAGACAAAAGTGTCAAAACACATCTTGATTATTATTGGCCGAGGTGTGTTCGATGCCATGGTAATATACTTTGTAACCACACAGTTGAGGGTCATAATAAAATGAGACGACGCGCAGCCAGCAAAGATGCTGTGGGGAAAAACCTCACAGTTCAAGCGCCAAATACGCACGGGGACAGCGAGGATCAGCTTCAAGAGAGAGTGAGATAAAGAAATCTATCATGTAGCTTATCACATCATACGAAGTTTAAAACATTTAAATAGACATATCAAGTAGTAATTAATGTATATGAATGTTAGTTGATAGGCTAGAGCTGGTTTGGTCGCTGAGAGACGGAGACGCGCGGAGACGGCAAAAACGCGCTGTTTGATTTGTGATCGTGCTGTGCTTATTTCATTCATTCGAGTATCATTTTGTACAAGGCTTAAATCATTTAAATATACATACAATAATATACGATATCATATCGTTGAGCATGTATATGATGTAGTAGCCTATTTGAGTTGATATTACTCTTGTCGAGCTCTGATTTCTGAGAGATGCACGCAGACGGATTTGCGCTCGTTTAAAGTTCATTCACTTCACTCATTATTGCACAGAGATTTTAGATAAGGTATTTGTCTTCGGGAACATCCCTAATCTACTCCAGTAAAAAAAAAAAATAATAAAAAAAAAAAAAAAAAAAAAAATCCGATGCCCATTATATTGAATTATTGTTTGTAATGTATAATTTCCTGAGGATGAAATCAAACTGCTAGCGCATGATCAAACAAAGGCCAATACCTGCTGCATTGCAAAGATCAGTGTCACAGCAGCTCATAGTCCCTGGTACACAGTCAGATGAGCACCCTTTAGTTGTGATGGACACAGAGGAAGCTGTAAACAAGACATAAATGTCCATATAATTAGATAATAAAACAATTCCAAGATTAGCAGTTAACAAGTATACTTTCTCTCCAGCGGTATCACTTATACAGCAGATTTCCACATACTGGACTTACTGGTGGATTTCATCGTAAAACATTTAGAAACTCCAGCTGCACATGTCTCCTCTTTTGCTGCACAGGAACCCGTCGAAGCAGGTGTGCAGGAGTAACATTTGAGAGAATAACCTTACAGACAGAGAGAGACATTGAGTTAGCGCTCTACAGTATGATTAGCAAATAATAAATTTCAATACTTGCTGTTTTCTGTACCTCCAGTGAGAGAAATGAAAAGAAGAACGACGGAGACCTGCAGATTCATCCTGTGTCAGGAACTGAGTGACTATACAGAAAGAATGTTTCAGTTTCTTTTATGTCTGTTCAGAAAGGGGTGGGTTCATGTGCGTCAGTTTGGGTTGAACTGTGCTGGGGACAGAGACGCATTCGGAAGTGCATTTTCAGAAGTGCTGGGTACAATGACGCATTCAATGACGCCCGTCCTTCGGATGAGATGTAAAACCGAGGTCCTGACTCTCTGTGGTCATTCAAAATCCCATGGCATTTCTCGTTAAGAGTAGAGGTGTAACCCCGGTGTCCTGGCCACATTCTATCCAATGGCCCTTACCAATCATGGCCTCCTAATAATCCCCTTACATTGAATTGGCTCTATCACTCTCTCTCCTCTCTCTCCACCTATACTGTAGCTGTGTGGTGAGCGCACTGGCGCTGTTGTACTGTGGCTGCCATCGCATCATCCAAGTGGATGCTCACACTGGTGGTGGTTGAGGAGAGATCCCCTGATATGATTGTAAAGCGCTTTGGGTGTACAGTAGTACATATGAAAGCGCTATATAAATGCCTCATTCATTCATTCATTCATTTATTTTTTCTCTTTCGCGCAGGTCATGTTTTGAAAGATGATGTCCTGTAGCTTACTAATGTAAATAAATAAAAATGTTTAATAAAAAAAGCGTTGCTAACACAATGCTAAATCATAAATCAGATGTATGTACAATAACATTACAATTACGATGTCCAACAATTGATTTAAATAGTACATTTGGTTTAATTTGTCGTTTAATGAGGTCTAATATATGTTGCTAGTGGTGAGAATTTTCACGTGAATAAATCCCGTGGTCCTTAACCCTCTGGTCCTCTTCGTTTAGGGGTCACACTTGGCTCCTTCGTGGTAAAAAGTGACCGAAGCCTTAATTTTATTTAATTTATTTTTTTTCAGGAAAACCAATGTAATATATTTTTGTTCAATAATATTTTGGGATTATTATTTTAGAATTTTAAAAGTTTTCTATGGTACTATGCAATAATTATAACATTTTTATGAGCTATTTTTTTTCCATTAGAATTAATATATATATATATATATATATTCATTTTTATTTTCAGAAAATGCAACATTTCACATTCAAATAGAGTGCAGGCCTTTAAAATCCATTTTTTGAAGTGAGAAAAGCGGCATCCAGTGGCAATAAAAAAAGAAAAACGTGTGCAATATCGTGTAACCGCCTGTAGGCCATACTGTAGCTCCCTATATAAATAGATAGAGAGGCTTTTTGATTCCCATTATTTTTTTAGACATGATTTCTCCATTTTTTTTTTTTTTTTCGTTTTTTTTTCATTTTTTTTATTTAGATATATATTTAGACTAATTTTTGTCAAGGTTTAGATATTTTTGTTGGATAAGTATCAGATTTTTCATTATGATTAAAATCAAACAATACCATTTGGTTAGAAAGGGAACACAATGCAAGCATTTTTGTTACTCAGTATTTGATAATAAACAAATTTTACAAAATAAGGGATGGATAGTGATAATTCAAAACACTTTATACAGACATTTTGCAATCAATTGGTATTTTATTCAGTTTAATTCTGTAAATGGTAATAAAACTTCAGAAGGGAACAGCAATTATGATCTTTCATAACACTGAACAGACTGTTCAACCACATCTGGGTTTGTTGGTGACTTGGGGAAGAAGGGACCATAGCTGATCACAGTTGCAGGGATGGTATCTGGGATGAGAAATGCTTGGAATGAACTCCATGTTGGAGCAGCGCAACTTGGTTTCAGGTCCTCCAATAGTACAGTAGGGCAGCTATGCACTAAATGCCAGAGGATGCTCAGGTGGTCAAGAGGTTCTGCTAGACACACAGGAAGTTTAGGCTCTGTTTCAACTCCAACCAGGGAGCGACTCTTTTGACGATCTTTTAGACTGAGGTGGCTTTCCTTGGTTTGAAAAGGCTGAGAAGATTCCAGGGCTTCAGTAGAGGTAAACTAACCGTTGGTGTAGGGTCTTCGTCTGGATTCTTGTACTGTAATATGATGTGTGTTGTGCAATTCAGTGTTCTACCATCCTTTGTGTACTCTTGGAAGTCAAGGTTATGAAATGCAAACTGTGTGAATGGTCCAGCCTTCAGGTTTGTTGGTATGAAGGCACTAGTTGTCTGTTCTTCAACTGCCATTGCCATTGTTGTAATATATCTCTCTGCTTCTTTGTAGCTGATGCTGTTCCCAAATCTATTTAGGAAATCTTTCTTCTGGTTTCCTTAAGGATGTGCAAAGCTGTCCCAACGTGTTTCGGTGTTGGGATCTTGGCAACTGCTTGGCAGACATCCTGGGCAAGGTTGAGAACTTGTTCTTGCTGCTTAGGACTGACTTTCAGCCGGCCGTCCTCACCTAACTCTGGAGATGCATCTGTTATCATCCATGCCAGGTGGCTATACAGGTTAGAGCTCACTCTTCGGGATGCCTCCAGGTATGATATCTCTAGCTGCAGTGACGGGTCTTCAGTCATACTTCCAGGCATCTAGTGACTTCCACTGGCTTGAGCTGTTCTGGCTTCTCTTGCTTCCTTCACGGCCTGCTTACGTTGGTCCAGGAGCTCCTTCTGTATTCTCTTTGCAGTGTTGTAGGAAGAGACTATGGTGTCATCTGGTGGTGTCTACTTCATAGTGCCTTCTAAGACGGGCAATCAAGGACTGACATCTATATGAGGTAACATTGTGAACTCCATGGCTTTCCAAGTATTTACGGAATTTATCCCTCAAAGCTGTAACAAAGAATATGGCATTCTCTTTGAAAAGGGGCTCATCTATCCGAGATATGAGTTGGTTCAGTGCAGCATCATATGGAGTGGTGGCAGTACTAGTCTTTTCCTGTGAACGAAGATGCTTTGTCAGGTAGTTGGTCATGCATTCCTTGTGGTATCGGAAGTCCTCAGAAATCATATCAGTACACCTGTTACCATCAGGACCAAGAATCTTGTGTAGTATCTCTTCATCTTCAAGTTTGTTTGCTTTTTCCCATACTGCATTCTGTCTGTCATAAGTGGCAATCAAAATTAGGGATCTATTCCCCCTGGTCGTGCGTGCCCTTCCACAAATGAAGCACCTTCCTTGTGTTTGATGGGCTGTGGCATTGACATCCGTGTTTTTTTCACTAGGCCTGCTGCTGTCTGGCTCAGGATTAAGTTCTCCTTCAAATGAAGTGCCTTCTGGCTTTTCAACTTTTTTCCTCTTCTGGTCAACAGTTTTACGATTTGTGTACTTCGCAAGACATTGTGTGTGCCACAAAGGATTCCTCCCCAGAAAGTCACATTGAGCTTTCAGCTGATTGTCAAGTCTGTATGAGACATCATCCTTTCTGTTGGTTACAGCATATAGGAGGGAGGGAAGGGTAGCCGTGATTTGTCAGTTTCTGAAGAGGACCAGCGTCATTATGCAAGCAGTATAGTTGGTACTGAGCAGCTTTCTCTCCAGCTGCTTGGTTGAGAACTCAGGCTCCATCCTTTATTCTTCTCCAATTCACAACACTCCTCTCCTGTTCTCTCCTCGTCACTCTTATCCTCTCCTGTTCAGTTCACTCCTCTCCCCTCTCCTCCTCTCCTTTCTCCTCTCTTGTTTAATCCTCTCCTCTTCACTCTTCTTCCCTGTCCACTCCTATTCTCTCCTATTCCATCCACTCCTCTCCACTCTTCTCTCTTGTTCAATCCACTCCTGTACTCTTCACTCTCTAGTCTCCACTTCAATCCACTCCGCTTCTCTCCACTCTTCTCTCCTCTCCTATCCTCTCCACTCTTCTCCTCTTCTTCTCTCTGATTCAATCAACTCCTCTCCCACTCTTCTTTCCTAGTCAATTCACTCCTCTTTTTTCCTCCTCTATTCTTCTCTCTTGTTCAGTCCACCCCTGTCCTCTTCACTCTTCTCTCCTCATTCCTCTCTTCTCTTCTGTTCAGTCCTCCACACTCCTCTCCACTCCACTCCACTCCTCTTTACTGACCTTTCCAATCCTCTGCTGCCTTCTCTTCTCGCTAACTTTTCCTCCACAGCAAACCCAATAAGATCAGAACCAAATCTGTAAATGGGAAATATTGTGCATTCAGGTGAAAGAAATATAGATGTTTGACACTACTAGCTAACTAGCTTCTGACAAATCACTCACTCTATATACTGTACAGTACTATATACAAAAACAAACTATGAATAATATATAGTACGTTTACATCTTACAGAACATTTGTATTGTTCAGTATTGTGTACAGTCTGATATCCAATATAGCTACATATCGTTTTTGTGTGGCCATTCATGCCACAAGCTACAATTTTTCTAAACCTGAACGTAACAACTGGCCATGTAGCTAATTGCTAATGGCAGCTTCTTCTTCTTCTTGTTGCTATTTTACGGCGGTTGGCATCCAGCTTATTGGTGCATTTCCGCCACCTTCTGCTCCGGAATGTGAACCAGAAAATAGGTTTACAGACTAAATCCCCCTACCCCACTCACACACACACACACCTCATCCCAGTCATTCTGCACAATAATAGTAATAATAATTATTATTATAATCATGACAACAGCAATATTTATACTTTTAACCCTCCTCAATACTACATTTCTTCACATCCTATTAAAAACCCCTATTTCTCTTAAGAAAGTCATAAGAATTCTAGTCTGAACCCTATCACTGCTCAATAACCCTTTTAATGTAATGTTCTGAACTCCCATCTCTCTCTGAGCTCCATATCTACTACATCTCAAAACAATATGCTCTACAGACTCCTCTTCCTGACACCCATCCAGCCTGGTCTCATTGTTAATACGTAGGTATTAATACGTAATTTTCAAAGATAGAAAACGTCTCAGGTTACGTATGTAACCCTGGTTCCCTGAGAGGGAACGAGACGCTGCGTCGAGACGCGGTGGGAACGCCCTGCGTGATTGCGTCGTGAAGCACGTGTATAATCAGTCCAATGGAAAGACGAGACGTCATTCGTGACGTCACCGACCAGGAAGCTATAAATCACCCATGAGATCAGACCGCGCTAGCTTCTGATAAGCCTGAAGCAAGTCGATCAGGGCAATCAGGAAGTATGGCAAGGCGACGCAGCGTCTCGTTCCCTCTCAGGGAACCAGGGTTACATACGTAACCTGAGACGTTCCCTTTCAAGGGAACTCGAGCTGCGTCGAGACCCGGTGGGAACCCCATACCCACTATGCCATAATGACGATGTGCCTGTTCTGTATGAAGTACCATGCGCATACTATGAAGCAAGCACCCTGACCCCAGGAGTGGAGAGGTCCAAGTCATAAAACCTCACAAATGTATGCGGAGAAGACCATCCTGCCGCATTACAAATGTCAAAAAGGGAAACTCCTGAAATTAAAGCCTTAGAGGCAGCCATACTCCTCGTAGAATGGGCCCGAACAGTCAAAGGTGAAGGCTGTCCGGCCGCTTCATATGCAAGTGAGATCGCCTCAACTATCCACTTGCTCATTATCTGTTTAGATGCAGGGCACCCTTTCTTAGGTGCTCCAAAGCAGACAAATAATTGTTCCGATTTACGCCACAGGGCAGCTCTATGGACGTAAGCATCCAACGCCCGCACAGGGCATAACAGATTCAGGTTTTCCTGGTCTGGGGTATTAAATGGTGGAGGATAAAAGGCCTGCAGCACTATAGGGCCCCCAACATTAGTAGGGACCTTAGGTATGTAACCCAGTCTAGGGTGAAGAAAAGCCTTTACCATACCAGGTGCAAATTCCAAACATGATGGAGCCACCGACAAAGCTTGTAAATCTCCAATTCTCTTGATAGAGGAAATAGCAAGAAGAAATAAAGTTTTTAGAGTGAGGAACTTTTCTGAAACCTCTTCAATGGGTTCGAAGGGAGCCAAAGCCAGACCCTCAAGTACAATGGCCAAATCCCATGCCGGTGCTCTAGAGTGCAACGCAGGTCTCAACCTCAAAGTACCACGGAGAAAACGAATAATCAGAGGATCTCTCCCAACTGAAGTGCCCGCCAGAGGGATGTGATAAGAAGATATAGCAGCAACGTACACCTTTAAGGTGCAAGGAGATAATCCAGCAGAGAAACGGTCTTGTAGAAATTCGAGAACTGTACCAACAGGGCAGTTAACAGGATTCAAATTACGATCTCCACACCAGGTAGAAAATAATTTCCATTTCAAAGCATAAAGTTTCCTCGTGGAGGGAGCTCTGGATTGAAGGATGGTCTCAACGACCTCAGTCGAGAGACCAGATTCTGTGAGCTGGGCCCCCTCAGAGGCCAAGCCCACAACTTCCACAACTCTGGGTGAGGGTGAAATATCGTGCCCCTTGCTTGGGACAACAAGTCCCACCTGACGGGAATCTCCATCGGAGAGCCGTCCAGAAGTGATACTAGGTCCGAGAACCAAACTCGTGTCGGCCAGTACGGGGCTATTAACAGTAGATGAGCCCCTTCCCGGCGAACCCTCTCCAGAACTCCCGGGAGCATCGATACGGGGGGAAACCCGTACAGGTGTAGCCTTGGCCACACCTGCACCATTGCATCCAGTCCGAGAGGAGCTGGATGTGTGAGAGAGAACCAAAGCGGACAATGGGTCGAATCTGTAGATGCGAAAAGGTCTACTCGAGCTCGACCATATTTCTTCCATAGGAGCTCCACCACCTCGGGGTGAAGCCTCCACTCCCCGGGCCTCAGCCCCTGCCTCGACAGGATGTCTGCTCCTACATTCAGATGCCCTGGAATATATACTGCTCTCAGTGACAGTAATTTCCCTTGGGCCCACAGAAGGATCTGATGAGCCAAATTGCATAATAGTCGAGACCTCAGACCCCCCTGATGGTTGATGTACGAAACCACTGATGTGTTGTCCGAGCGGACCAGCACGTGATGGCCTCTCAGGTCTGGCAGGAAGTATTTGAGAGCATGCAATACGGCCATCAATTCTAACCGATTTATATGCCAAGACAGATGATGGTCCTGCCAAAGACCTGACACTGAGCGACCGCTCATGACTGCGCTCCACCCCGTGAGGGAAGCGTCTGTTGAAAGCGTTACGCGTCGACAAGACGCCCCCAGCACTGGGCCCTGGGCGAGGAACCAAGGTTTCTTCCACATGACCAAAGCACGAAGGCATCGCCGCGTGACCTTGATCATGCGAAACGGATTTCCCCTCGGAGAAAACCCCTTGGTCCTGAGCCACCACTGCAGAGGTCTCATGTACAGAAGGCCAAAAGTTATTACGTTGGACGCCGCTGCCATGAGCCCCAACAGTTTCTGAAACTGTTTTACAGTGAGTGACTGGCCTAGTTTTATACCTTTTACGGCTGTGAGAATCGCTGATATACATGCAGGAGACAGACGTGCCTGCATTGTTGTTGAATCCCAAATTACGCCTAGAAAAGTGGTCCTCTGAGCTGGGAGGAGCACACTCTTTTTGGCGTTGAGCCGCAACCCCAACTTTTCTATATGAGACAGAACGACATCTCGATGCCGAACTGCCATCTGCTCTGACTGAGCTAGAATCAACCAATCGTCTATATAGTTTAGTATGCGAATGCCCTGGAGTCTTAGAGGAGCCAAAGCTGCATCCACACATTTTGTAAAGGTGCGGGGTGATAAACCTAGGCCGAAGGGAAGAACCCGATACTGGTATGCTTCGCCCCCGAAAGCAAACCTCAGGAACTTCCTGTGATGAGGATGAATAGATACATGGAAGTATGCGTCCTTCAAGTCTATTGTGACAAACCAGTCCTCGGACTGAATCTGTGATACAATCTGTTTGAGTGTAAGCATCTTGAACTTGAGTTTCTGAACTCTGCGGTTTAGCTGCCGCAGATCTAGAATAGGACGCAACCCCCCATCCTTCTTTGGAACGATGAAATAACGGCTGTAAAACCCTGACTCTCTGTTGGGAGGAGAAACCCTTTCTATAGCTCCTTTTCGAAGAAGCGTCAGTACTTCCTGCTCCATAACCAGAGCCTGCTCGGAGTCCACCACCGTGGGCAGAACCCCTTGAAATCTGGGCGGACGAGAACCGAACTGAATTCTGTAACCCTTTTCCACTATATGCAGGACCCATTGAGAAATATTTGGTAGAAGTTTCCACGCTACCAGAAATTCTGCTAAGGGAACCAGTCTCTCGAGATTGGTCTCTGGATGTAGTTGAACAGACATTTCGGTGCCCTGAAGCGGCGAACCGGCAGGGAACGACCGAACTGACCGTTCTACGACCCTCCTCGGAGGATCGTACGGGGACGCTGACACCTCGGTGCCCTGAAACGGCGAACCGGCAGGGAACAACCGATGTGGCAGCGCTGCGACTCTCCTCAGAGAGCCGCCCCCCAGTGGGCGCAGAGGAGGAACGATTCCTCGAAACCGTCCCTCCCCTGAGGGGACCACCCTCAACATTTTGACACCACTGGCGTCAGGACTTCTTCTTGTCCCAAGCCTTTCTAGAGAGGACAGTCCTCAGATCTTGTCTACCTCTAACCGGCTTAAACTGCGCCCGCCCCCTAGACTCCCCAGACTGAGGAGGAGCCCGAGAGGCGACGCTCTGTTTTTGTTGCACTCTGTGCTGTGCGGAGCTCGTAGACGGCCGAGACTGCTCGGTTTTAACATTACGCCCAGCAGTCTCTGGGACACTGGATCGGCGAGGAAGAAACTTCTGAAATGCCGCCGCTTGTTTCTTTGACTCAGTGAATCTGTCAATAACACAATTTATAGCATCGCCGAACAAACTTGAAGGCGAAAGCGGGGCATCTAAAAGAACAGATCTATCTTTATCCTTTATATCAGACAAATTCAACCATAAATGACGCTCCGTGACCACCAGGGCTGCCATAGAACAGCCCACAGATTTTGCCGTCTCCTTGGTGGCACGGAGAGATAGATCTGTCGCCCGACGCAATTCTCGAATTGCATCAGCGCTAATTTCCTCACATTCATCCATGTCCCTCAGCAGGTCAGCCTGATATGCTTGCAAAATCGACATAGTATGTAAACATGCTGCTGCCTGACCTGCTGCCGAATATGCTTTACCCACCATCATAGATGTAGCTTTTAATGGCTTGGTGGGTAACGTCGGGGCTTTCAGTGATGACGATGACTCGGGGGAGAGATGGCTCGCAAGCGTCTCTTCCGCCGGAGGCATCGACAAATAACCATAGTGTGAAATATCTTTAATATTACTATAGTTGTGTGTTTGTGGATTGTGCACTCTGAAAGAAGCCGGTTTAATCCACGATCTCGAAACCTCAGTGTGGAGATCGGGAAAAAACGGCAGTTCCCGACGAGGAGGTCGTGTTTTTGATGGCAAAAAACGTTCATCTAAAAGACTTTTATTAGACACAGTTTCAATTTCATCAGATGGCCATTCAATATTTAACTTGGCAACAGCACGAGTTAAAACCTCCATAAGCTCCTCATCCCCAGAAATACGAGCTGGCGAATAATCATCATCAACATTTTGCTCAATACTGACGACATCCAGTTCCTCAGAACTGGATAGCCGCAACATTGGTGCCTCAGCCTGGGAAGGAGAAGCCGCAGCGCGGGCTCCTTCCTGGGCTGAAGCACCGGATTCAGCAGGTAAGGGTTGAGAAAGGGCTGGGCCCGTCTCAAGCCCCGCTACTAAAACCATATCCGAACCCCAAGATGAAAGCCGCCGCTGTGCCTCGGCAGCAGCGGGACCCGCACCTCGGGGAGCGCGAACCGAACCGTCCTCCTCAAAGAACGCCCGGCGAGAGCGGAGCGTCCGCATGGACAGCTTTACGCAATGCTCGCAATCAGCTCCCTCGAGAACTGACTGGGCATGCTCCTCTCCCAAACAAAGAACACAAAGCAGATGTGTGTCCCCACCCGTGATGTAACAAGGGCAGGGAACAACACAACGCCTGAATTCTTGCTTATTCGCCATAATAATGATATATATATTGAGCTTGACAGACAACAATAAATATGACAGGGACAGATATACAGAGAGCGCTTGCTGAAGGCACAGAAGCTAGCGCGGTCTGATCTCATGGGTGATTTATAGCTTCCTGGTCGGTGACGTCACGAATGACGTCTCGTCTTTCCATTGGACTGATTATACACGTGCTTCACGACGCAATCACGCAGGGCGTTCCCACCGCGTCTCGACGCAGCTCGAGTTCCCTTGAAAGGGAACGTACTTTTTTGTACGTTTGGATAGATGCTGAAACGTATAATATGGACGTATCTGCAACGTTTAAACGTACGTATTATTACGTTTTTACAGCTAAAAAACATAAACTATTTACCAATATTTCATATCATAAAGATATCTGTATAATTTCATTTTTACCATTTTATAGATTATAAATGTAAGATCCCTTAACCCTACTTCCACACCTAAACATACCCATTTTATTGACAATATTAAAAGGATAAAACGTAATGGACATATATGTGTAGGGAAATGGCAATTTTATTAACAATATAGCATTCAAAAATAGTTTGAGCCACTAATCCTACCCCTACCCCTAAACCTAACAATTTCTTAAAACTACGTAGGCTACAATTATAAAGAAAAACAGACAGACATACACGTATAATCACAATAATTTATTTATTGAGAAAATGTCAAAACCAGTACCAAAAGTCGTTCACATGACGATGTGTCGCAGTCCTCTCTGGCAGTAGTTTTGTATGAGGTAACGTTACAGAGCAGAATTTAAGTTATTAATCCATGAAAATGTTAATCCGGTTTCGGTTCGCTGTTCACTCTGTGAAGGCGCGCGCGCTTCTCCATTTCAAATGTAGCACACCAACTTAAACACAGCATGTCGCAATCTGTGACGAAGCATGCGAGAGCCAATGAGCATTTGATTTCACTGCCGTAAAACATGTCGTAACGCTTCGGGCGCAATTTTTGAATTTGAATTCACTACGAGCGCGGGATTTGACGTTTACGGTCTCTGCTGAGAATGGAGATGAAGATCTGTCGGGTAGGCCTGATGTAAAAGATGAGGAGGACTCAAATGCAGTGATGAGAAGTGAAAGTTTAATAATAAACTTTGTAACAAAAAACTCAGTGACACAGCAAACAAAAGTTTAGTCCTTTGGTGGTTCCTGTGAGCACAGCCCGCACACATACCGATGTAGAGGAAGGAGGAGACCACCGACAGACAGAGAGATCCAAGAAAATGTCCAGCAATAGATGAGAATAGGATCCAGCAGGCAACAGTCCTGCACTGATCCCCACGGCTAGGTTTCCTGAACACAGATCACAGGTAAGCAAAATAGAGAATACAAACAGACAAGGACTGCACACCCGACATGAAACAATCCACTGACAACACTGGTAGACACAGCTGGGAATATAAAGGGTAGGGGGAACGAGCAACAGGTGAGGAAGATCAGCTCGTGATTGTGCTAATTGCCCACATCACGATCTGCAGAAATGACAGGACAAAACAAAACAGCAGAAAGGAGCCGGTGACACACCCTGAACCGTGACAGAACCCCCCCCCCTCAGGGACGCCTCCTGGCGTCCCCGGAGGACTCACCATGACACCGATGGAATTGGTCAATGAGAGCGCGGTCCAGCACGTCACGAGCCGGAATCCAGCATCTCTCCTCCGGACCATAACCCTCCCAGTCTACCAGATATTGATGACCTCTACCCCTCCGTCTCACATCAAGAAGTCGTCGCACCGTGTAGGCGGGTAACCCCTCAATGAGTCTGGGAGGTGGCGGAGCAGAGGTCTGGGGCTGAAGTGGGGAGCGAATAACGGGCTTGATCTTGGAAACGTGAAACACCGGGTGAATTCTCTTAAACTGGGGGGGTAATTTGAGTCGAACAGTCACCGGGTTAAGCACCTTAGTTATAATGTACGGTCCAATAAATTTGGGTCCCAGTTTACGTGCGGGAAGTTTGAGGGGAATGTCCTTGGTAGACAACCAAACCTTTTGACCATACACGTAAAGTGGGGGCCTAGAACGGTGACCATCCGCCGACGCCTTGTTCCTTTCACCAGTCCGGGAAAGGGCTTCTCTGGCGAGCCTCCACGTACGAAGGCATCTCTGAATGAACGTCTGCGCGGACGGAACAATGGCGTCGGTCTCTTGGGAGGGAAATAATGGGGGCTGGTAGCCTAAACAGCACTGGAAGGGCGATAATCCCGTAGACGAGACCAGGAGTGAGTTATGTGCGTACTCGACCATGGTTAATCTAGAACTCCAAGTCGACGGCTCTGCCGACGCCACACAGCGCAGGACTCTCTCCAAGTCCTGATTTGCTCGCTCAGCCTGACCGTTAGTCTGCGGATGGTAACCGGAAGATAAACTCGCAGTCGCCCCCAACTGTCGACAGAATTCTGTCCAAAATCTAGACACAAATTGGGGACCCCTGTCAGAAACCACGTCCACCGGGAGGCCATGGATGCGAAAAACGTGGTCTAAGACAATAGTCGCTGTCTCCCTCGCTGAAGGCAATTTGGGGAGGGGAATGAAATGAACCGCCTTCGAGAACCTGTCCACTACAGTAAGGACCACGGTATTGCCACTAGATGGGGGTAGACCTGTGACAAAGTCCATGGCTATATGTGACCAGGGTCTCGAAGGGATAGACAGTGGCCGGAGTAGCCCTGCTGAGGGTCGATTTGAGCCCTTACCCACCGCACACAACGGACAAGCTGAAACGAACTCTCGAGTGTCCCGCACCATCGAAGGCCACCAGAACCGTTGCTTGATTAACGAACATGTTCGAGTTGCTCCCGGGTGGCAAGCTAGACTGGATGAGTGACCCCACTGAAGTACGCTAGTTCGGACCGGATCCGGCACAAACAACAGACTCGCTGGACACCCCGCAGGAATCGTGACGTCGCGTAACGCCTCACGGACCCTGGACTCCACTCCCCAAGTAACCGCCGCAACCACCCGGTTGGGAGGCACAATGGTTACTGGAGAAGTGGATCCAGCCTCTAATTCAAAAATCCGTGAGAGCGCATCGGGCTTACCGTTCTTACTACCGGGGCGATACGAGATGTTAAAATCAAATCGGCCGAAAAATAATGCCCAGCGAGCCTGCCGTGAATTTAGCCTCTTAGCGGAACGGATGTATTCTAAGTTCTTATGGTCGGTCCAAACTATAAATGGAACCCCCGCGCCTTCCAACCAGTGACGCCACTCCTCCAGCGCCAACTTAACAGCCAGTAACTCCTTATTCCCGATGTCGTAATTCCGTTCCGAAGGAGTTAGACGATGAGAAAAAAAAGCGCATGGGTGTATTCTGTCGTCCGAAGGGGACCTCTGAGACAAAATTGCCCCCACTCCTACCTCCGACGCATCCACCTCCACAACGAATTGACGAGACGGGTCAGGGTTGGTGAGAATAGGAGCCGAAACAAAGCGGCTCTTTAAGGTTTCGAACGCCTCCTGAGCCTGCGTTGACCAACAGAATCGAATCCGTGTGGAGGTGAGATTCGTCAGTGGTAGAGCAACCTGACTAAAACCCCGAATGAAACGCCTGTAAAAATTGGCGAACCCCAGAAAACGCTGGACCGCCTTGCGATTCTCTGGGGTGGGCCAATCAGCAACCGCCTTTACCTTAGCCGGATCCATTTGGATGCCTTCAGGCGACAGAACGAAACCCAGGAATGGAACCGACCGTGCGTGAAACTCACACTTCTCCACCTTGGCAAATAAACGATTCTCTAGCAGCCGCTGTAGCACTCGCCTGACGTGCTGGACATGGTCGCGCTCGTTCTGGGAGAAGATCAGGATGTCGTCGAGATACACAAATACAAACCGGTCGACCATGTCTCTGAGCACGTCATTCACGAGTGCCTGGAAGACCGCTGGGGAGTTTGAGAGTCCAAAAGGCATGACCAAATACTCAAAGTGACCTGTAGGGGTATTAAAGGCGGTCTTCCATTCATCCCCCTCCCTAATCCGAACCAGGTGATAAGCATTGCGTAAGTCCAACTTTGTAAAGATGGACGCCCCCTGCAAGAGTTCGAATGCTGAAGACATCAACGGCAAAGGGTGGCTATTCTTTACCGTGATGTCATTCAGCCCTCGAAAATCTATACAAGGACGCAGCGACCCATCCTTCTTCCCCACAAAGAAGAACCCCGCCCCAGCTGGGGAGGAAGAGGGACGAATTATACCGGCTAGCAGAGAATCGTTGATGTATCTTTCCATGGCCTCCCTCTCAGGACCGGAGAGCGAGTAGAGGCGCCCCTTAGGAGGAGAAGTGCCAGGAAATAATTCAATCACACAGTCGTACGGGCGGTGCGGAGGAAGAGATGAAGCTCGGGACTTACTGAACACCGCTCTCAAGTCATGGTAAACCTCCGGTACATCCGCCAGGTTCACCGGTTCCTCCTGCAGGGTAGAAACAGACATTAAAGAAGATGATGCAGACATTAAACAATGAGACAGACAGAAAGGGCTCCATGCCAGCACTGAGTTAAGAATCCAGTCAATGTGCGGGTTATGTTTAACCAGCCAGGTGTGCCCCAACACCACTGGAGCGGAAGGAGAGTGTATGAGGAAGAAACGAATTTCCTCGGTATGATTGCCCGAAATAGTAAGGTTGACTAGCTTAGTAGAATGGGTAATCTCAGTGAGAGAGGTACCACATAGGGTTCTGGCTGAAATCGGTTCAGCCAGGAGAGAACGTGTAATGCCCAAGCGCTCAGCCAGTTTAATGTCCATAAAATCACCCTCCGCTCCAGAATCAATAAGAGCAGCCACTTGATGGTTAACCCCCTCCAACTGTATAAAAGCCGGAAGAATGGAACGACCACCAGATGGTAGTTGTGTGTTGGTAACGCTCACCGTCCTCTGTCCCTTAAACTGAGAACGTCGTCTCTTTATGGGGCATTCAGCCGCCATGTGACCTGCCTCTCCGCAGTAGAGACACAAGTTATTTGCCATGCGATGACGGCGCTCCGTGACGGTTAGATGGGCTCTCCCGATCTGCATAGGCTCCTCCTCCGAAAATAGCAATTGTTGTGAAGTAGCCCCTCTCGTGACTGGTATGTTGTTGATGACGTTATGAGGAAAACCCGCCCTCCGAGTCTGGGTGCGAAGGGAGATCCGGTTATCGACCCGAATGGCGAGATCAATCAACCCGTCGAGTGATGTGGGTAGTTCCAAGGAATAAATCTCATCCTTGATGTGTTCAGCCAAGCCATGAAGAAAGTGGTCCCACTGTGCTTTGGGATTCCACCCACAGGATGCCGCGAGTGTACGGAACTCAATTGAGTACTCCGATACGGAGCGAGTCCCCTGCTGCAACATCGTCAATGATCGCGCCGCCTCGGTCACCAACGCTGACCGATCAAAGACCTTGCGAAGCTCCTGAGAGAATTCCTCATAAGATCTGCAGCACTCGTTCTCATTGTCCCACATGGCTGTTCCCCACTCTCTCGCAAGCCCAGCCAGGTGCATGATCACAAACGCGACCCTGGACCTCTCCGTCAGAAAGCAGGAAGGCTGGAGTGAAAAAGTCAATGAGCATTGTGATAGAAATGAGCGACACGAATTAGGCTCACCAGAGTAGGAAGCAGGTGGGTTGAGTCGAGGTTCGGATCGGCGAGGCACTACCACCTCAGCGTTAGGTGGATCAGGTGCTGTGGGAACCATGGGAGAGCTGGTCTGCAGCTGTTCGAGCCGGTGAGAAATCACAGCTAGCTGTTGTGACATCTCTGTCATGGCCTGACGAGAAGCTGCTAATTCCTCCTGCTGTCGTCCTAGCAGAACGCCCTGCTGAGAAATAGCCCGACGCAGTTCCGTCTCCTCTGCTGAGTCCATTTGGTCAGTGGATTCTGTCGGGTAGGCCTGATGTAAAAGATGAGGAGGACTCAAATGCAGTGATGAGAAGTGAAAGTTTAATAATAAACTTTGTAACAAAAAACTCAGTGACACAGCAAACAAAAGTTTAGTCCTTTGGTGGTTCCTGTGAGCACAGCCCGCACACATACGGATGTAGAGGAAGGAGGAGACCACCGACAGACAGAGAGATCCAAGAAAATGTCCAGCAATAGATGAGAATAGGATCCAGCAGGCAACAGTCCTGCACTGATCCCCACGGCTAGGTTTCCTGAACACAGATCACAGGTAAGCAAAATAGAGAATACAAACAGACAAGGACTGCACACCCGACATGAAACAATCCACTGACAACACTGGTAGACACAGCTGGGAATATAAAGGGTAGGGGGAACGAGCAACAGGTGAGGAAGATCAGCTCGTGATTGTGCTAATTGCCCACATCACGATCTGCAGAAATGACAGGACAAAACAAAACAGCAGAAAGGAGCCGGTGACACACCCTGAACCGTGACAAGATCGCTGGATAAAGGGCTGAATTTGGATCTGTTTCTTGCAAACAATGTATGGATTCTAAAGATTTGGATTACATCAAGCTAATAAAATTGATGTCTTTTGTGAATTTATGTTGTGTTTTAGTGTATTATGGGTCTATAGGAGAAAACGCCTTTTGTGTCTCACGGTAAATAAACCAAATATTACAAAATGGTTAAACGATTAAAGATTTTTAAGGTTTTAAAATGTAACGTTAGTCTTGTTTAACACCATGTAGGCTAATCCTCCAAAACGAGTTTGCAGCAGAAGGCACGAACAGAGCGAAATGTTATTATTTATGAGTAGCCTAAAGTTATTATATGAGTAACGTTAAACTAATAAATGCGACTGAAAATTTAATTGATAAGACAATTGAATGCAATAGAGTCAAAAAATTAATGCCACGATTTGAATATGCATAAGTTAAATAGGAATACGTACAAATTTGTACGTCTGTAAAGTTATATATAAATAAATTACGTTTTTGTGCTGTCAATTACGTGCATTTTATACGTTTTAGTGCTGTAAATACGTCAGTATTATACGTTTCTGTGTGTATAAAACGTAAATAAATGTACGTATGGCAGAACTACACTTTACGTAAAAATACACACGTATTCTCATGAGATCACGTTGACCCATCACATAGTCCAGTATTATGTTTCCCTATCAATTTAAGCGTTTTATTTAATAAACAATGTCCCAATCTTAACCTAGAGATCACCAATTCTTCTCTCGCTAACGGCAGCTAATGTTTAGTGCAGCCTTTAGTTATCCTTACTAGCCTACTATCTGTCTGACATGAAAAACACTTCAAGGACCACACCAGCCTTCATATAAGTGTATTTCTAATGATCTATTTCTTTACCTAGCAAGTCCAGTTGAAATTTTAGCAATTTCTCAACTTCGAAGCAAAATGGACATATAGGAAACATACCTCTCGTAAAGCATAATATTCTGAGCCAGTGTTAATTTTGACAGCAAATTTTGATTTAGTTTTAGTTTAGTCTTTTGACTAAAATGCCATTTTAGTTTTAGACATATTTTAGTCTTCTGAATTGTTTTAGTTTTAATTGACGAAATACAATAAGATTTTAGTCGACTAAATCTAAAATCGAATGGGTTTAGTTAAATTGTAATGCATTAATTTAGAATTTCTCTAAAATTTCCAAACCCATTATATACTCCTGTAGAAAACATCTATTAATTCACCTGTTAATATGAATCATTTTGAATGTTTGAACATGCAATACAGACACAGATTTAACTGCAGTGACATTAAAAAAAATTCACAGACGAAAACGAGACAATAACTAATTAAAAAACAGCTTTAAATGACGACAACTATGAGGAAAATCTTTTGACACTTTCATTAATGTAAATGACAAAAAAAAAATGCTGTTGACAAAAATAATAACGAAAATTATAGAGTCAATGAAATTAACACTGTTCTGAGCATTTAAAAAAAAAAGTAAGTCTCTACCCTATTCCTGTGAGGAGTTATGGCCGTTTAAAGAAACCACAGAAATGAGCTAAAATTGATGCAAAATCATGTAGAAATGTGTTTTAATAGTTATTTTTTCAGTGGATGTTGTCAGCACATGTGTTTTGTGTATCTGGAACCCAACCCACTGAGGATTTGAGGAAAAAAATAATTTTTCAAAATTTTCTGATAAAAAATAAAGGGTGCATACACTAAAATGGCCACAATTTTTTTTTGCGATATTTCTGGCAGAGCAGACCCTCCAATTATTGGTTCTTAGGTTCAAAGTTAACAGAAAAAACACAAATAAAAAGTATGGCAGACCATGTCAGGTTCAACCCATTTTTGAGACTTTGGCTCCTCGACTATACTGACTCTTATTCTGTCTGACAGAATTAAAAGCTCGTACTGAAGGCAGAGCAGTTTGACCAATCAGAGCCAAAATCTCATTTTTATGTTTTTTAAACTAAACTAAAAAACGAATAAACGAGCTGGTTTTCATTTCTCGTTATTCCATTACAAACAGGAAATGAAATGATCAAAAAGTACATGGACCCCATGCAAATCGTGACGTGCTCTGAAGGGATAATGGGTTTGACGAGAAACAAACCGAAAATGTAATTTATTATTAAGTAAAAATCTTGGCCTCGCTGTTGCTACATACACGCGAGTGCGCATCAGATCGCACCGGTGCGCCCAGGAAAAGTTAGCCTGTGTTTTTTTTTTGTGGGGGGGGGGGGGGGGGTTGGGGAGGGGGATTTCAGCTTTTATACATTTTAATTACACAAGGCTACAGTATAAACCTCAGAAGGGTATGTGTATTTATCTGGGCCATTCTACAGAATTGGTGTAAACTGCTGTCCCACAAACAAAAACACATTTAAAAAGAATTTGAGTATTCAAATTTTAGATGTTTACAAAGATCCTTCTATTTCTAACTAGTAAAGGTCATCTTTGAGTTAGGCTAAAAGTTAGGCTAAAATCTAAAATTGTCACTACCGAAACAGTCATAACCGAAACATGTCATCATTGTTTTGGTAGTGACAAAAGGGAACACATAATCATTTATTTGGGAGAAATAAACAAAATGTTAGTACAGTTATGCAAATCATTAGCATCTTAGAATGTTTTAGTAGTGTTTTAGTATGCGAGTTAAAATTCTGTAATGTGATTTGGTCGCTACCAAAACATTACTGTCACTACCGAATATGTGCAGTCACGACCGAAACATGGATGTTTTGTCTAAAATAAAGTATGTAATGAATCCTTAACTTTGAAATCAGTATGATCAACTTAATGCCTTTTACAAAAAAAAAAAAAAAAAAAAGAGATTGGATTCAAAATACAACAAATAATATAAATTACACTTTATTGTTAAAATCTTGTTAAAATCTTAATTGTAATTGATTTACCTGTGAAAACTTTTTTTTTTTTTTAAATAGCACAAAAAATATATATATTTACAAGGTAGATGTAAACAAAATATTAATATGCCAATATGAGCCTTCTTATCAAATGATTTATTATTGTGTTTCGGTAGTGACAAATTTGGGGAGAGGAAAAATATTCCAAAACTTTCTGAAAATGCAATATGATAATTAACTGCACAATTACTAGAAATGTGTACCTTGGATATTATACAATTTGCATACATACAAAATTTGTGAAAAAAGACTAAACAAATTCAAGACGTTTCCAGCTCTGTAGAACGGCCCATCTCTGTTGTACTCAGGTCGTCAGACAGTCAGAATGATAGTTTTTGCGTGAACGTTAGAGGCAAACAATAGGCCTATATACCCAAGTCAATGTATTATTCTTTTCTTTTTGTATTTAAAAATATTTAATTTACAACTAATTTAATAATTTATATCTTGATGCATTTTATTTATTATGATTTTTTTTAGCACTTGGGAATGGCAAGGTGGCTTACAAGCACTGCCAGGTTCTGCAACAGAGAGGACCCAGAAGCGAAGAATTCAAAATCAACAATGCATTTATTGAAAAAAACTTTTAAATAGTCGGGCAGCCGAGTCCCAAGCCACCAACAGGGCTGAGACTAAAGGGGTATCCTTTAACCAGGCAGGGATCAATAACAGAAAGCAGTCTGAGGGCAAATGCAGAGAGCAAGGTCAAACAGGTGGGAGATCAGTAACTGGACAGGTAGACAGCAGTGCTGCATTTGATACCATCGACCACAACATTCTTTTGAATAGACTCGAAAATGATGTTGGCATTAGTGGAATTGCATTAACATGGTTTAAATTATACTTATCTGACTGTTATCAGTTTGTAGCAGTAAATGAAGAGATGTCTCATCGATCACAAGTTCAGTATGGCGTACCACAAGGCTCAGTACTAGGACCGCTGCTGTTCACTCTGTACATACTACCATTAGGAGATATCATTAGGAAGCATGGCATTAGGTTTCACTGTTATGCTGATGATACTCAGCTCTAAATTTCTATGCACCCTGACGAAATGCACCAATTCACAAAGTTAACGGAATGCATAGCTGATATAAAAAAATTGGATGATTAGTATTTTCCTACCACTTAATTCTGAAAAAACAGAGATTCTAATTATTGGGGGAAAAAACCCTCTGCACGTATTAACCCAGAATACTGTCTAACACTTGATGGCTGCTCTGTCAAGTCTTCGTCGTCGGTTAGGAACCTGGGTGTGCTCTTTGATACCAATCTTTCATTTGAAAGCCACGTTTCTTGCATCTGTAAAACCGCATTCTTCCATCTTAAAAAAATATCTAAATTAAGACATATGCTCTCATTGACAAATGCGGAACAATTAGTTAATGCGTTCATGACCTCAAGGCTAGATTATTGTAATGCTCTACTGGGTGGTTGCCCTGCACGCTTAATAAACAAACTACAGCTAGTTCAAAACGCAGCAGCTCGAGTTCTTACCAGAACCAGGAAGTATGACCATATTAGCCCTGTTCTGTCAACACTGCATTGGCTCCCTATTAAACATTGTATACATTTAAAAAAAATTTGCTGATCACTTACAAAGCACTAAATGGTTTAGCTCCGCAGTACTTGAGCGAGCTCTTAACGCATTATAGTCCTTCACGTCTATTGCGATCTCAAAATTCCGTCCAGTTGATAATACCTAGAATATCAAAATCAACTGCTGGCGGTAGATCCTTTTCCTATTTAGCACCAAAACTTTGGAACAGTCTTCCTAACATTGTCTGGGAAGCAGACACACTCTGTCAGTTTAAATATAGACTAAAAACGCATCTCTTTTACCTGGCATTCATATAGAACATTATACATTTCTATTATTCAAATCAGTTAATTGATTATTAGGCTGCATAGATTAGGTCAACTGGAACCGGTGATGCTTCCTATGACACCTGATGTACTCATTATATCATAAGAAGAATGAAATCTACGCTAATGTTAGTCTTTCTGTTTATTCCAAGGTTTACTGAAGTCAGCCGGATCCGGGCCGTATCCAGATCAGATGGTGGACCTGCGCCTGGACCCATCCACGACGCATCCCTGAAGTGCCAGCCTCATCAGCCCTGTGAAGGCCTAATTGACATGACAGCCATCGGCACTGATCCTCAACAAACTTGTCTCCATACCGGCAGAATGACTCCGACTTCCATCCAGATGGAACTGGATAAATACTCTGAATGTTTTGATCCAATCTGAGTTCTGACCTGTAATGCTGCCTGAATCTTAATCATACACTGTTCACTCGTTGGCCTGGCACCGACTGAGCCTGGGTTCTCCCATGTTTTTTTTCCTTCTAGAAACAAACTTTGTTGTATTATTTTCATGTTATCAATGTTAAGATGCTTTGATACAATCTGTATTGTAAATAGTGCTATATAAATGTGACTTGACTTGACAAGTTATTAAGGCGCCCTGTCAACACTGATGATCTCAGACGTGTCTTGATCCGGTTTGTTACAGAGAAAAGTCTCTCAACGCTACATGACGTCATAGGCAGCGTTATAATGGCCCTTAACAGACTGTTGATGTTGGGGAAAATGTCAGCAGGACAGCGGTCAAGAACTTCAATCAGTGAGGGGAATTTGCTATTCTCTGTATCAGCTCTGCGACTAATGTGTTGGGTAAAAATTGTGTATTCAGCATCACAAACTACAATACCATAGAAACTGCATGGTGCTTTAAGCGGTTCTTTCAGGCAAAAAGTGCTGGATTCAGGTTAGAGGGATGCCGATATATTGCCGCATAATTCCATAGGTATCTTCTTGAAAACGATTGCTCAGCTCTGCTATCTGTCTGTCTATACAGTTCCACAATACCCTTAAATCATCATTGCTTTGACAGCGGATGTTTTCCCTAGTGTTGTGGTGATGACAGACTCATGGAATTTAGCAGGTAGCTTGCGCTCACGAGAAGAAGTAACATCCCAGTTAGCTATATGTCGTGTTTGGCCATGAACTCCTCCGTTAGTCTGAGCACTTCGTCAAAGTCACAATTTGAATCATTGCAAAAAAAGAGGCAAAAGTAGTTTCAGTGTTTCAATCAACGAGATATATTCTGTCACACAGTGTTGAACTCTGTAATCCTTTCGTTGCAAAATCACTGTTCTCAAACAGTTTGCAATATATATAAATAAATATATATATATATATATATATATATATATATATATATATATATATATATATTAGTGGTGGGCCGTTATCGGCGTTAACGCAGCGACTCTTATCGCGCGATAAAAAAAATATCGCCGTTAATCTATTCCCCAAGTTGGGTTGGGAGATGGCTCTACTACACAAGCTATGATGACGCAATCTACCCGCGGCCGCGAGGTAAACCCGGCTGCAACGCATATTCGTCGTCATCTTAAGTAAACACGGCTGAAAGTGAAAGCTGCAACATCCATTATTTGGACTTGGTTCAGATTTAAGCCGTCCGACAAACAGCAGCAAACTATCCGAGTGTGTGGGGTAACGGTTCGGTAAGTTAACACACGACTAATCCGTTCTACCACCTCAAATTCAAAACGAAACATGATATCACTGAATACCAGCGCGCGCGTATTATTCTCATTCCAATATATCTTAAGCCGGTCGCACACCGGACGCGCAGCTCAGCGCCGCGCAGCGCAGCGCCACGTCTTTTAAATTCGAACACATTATTCTCTATGAGAGTACACACACCGGCGGCGCCTTTCGGCGTCTGTCCGCGGCGCCCAGCAACGGCTCAGGACCGTGTTCAAAATCCTGCCGCGCCACAGAGCGCCATTTACATAGTTTTATATTAAATTTACATTTATGTGTCTCAAATCGTAGTTAATGTATATACGGACTTAACCCCGTGCTGCAATATACATTTAGTTTTATATTTATTTACAGAAATCAGAAAATTGCTGATGCTAACGGATTTTCAGGTGAGAGTTGTCCTAGACGTGGCGCTGCGCGGCGCTGAGCTGCGCGTCCGGTGTGCGACCGGCTTTAGTGGTGTAACGTTAACACATAATCTCTGTCTACGCCCGATTTTAAGAATCGTTGTTGTGTTTCTTTTTAACTGAAAAGACATCAGTTAGACAATATTATAACTTTAAATTTGGGGTTTCATAAGCTCAAAGCTATAATAAACATTAGACCTACTTAAGATCTCTGCAGCTAGTGTACTTAAATTTTATTTATCTGCAAAATTATGTTGTATACTTACAGTTTTGCACAATATATGTTCTCAAAACTACATATACCCTTTAAAAAAAATACATTTAGCAGTTGTTTAGCAGGGTCTGTGTAACCTGTTCTGAAATGGTTTTATTATAATATACTGTATATCGTTATCGCAAGAGGCTGCCAGTGTTGCCAGATTGGACTAAAGATTTCCAGCCCAACTACAGCTTAAAACCCGCCCATTTAAAAAAATACCAGCCCAAAATACATACTGTTATTAAAACTGTTAGCCTAATAAAACACACATAAAACACACAGAATTTATTTTCTTATTAAACAACCAGACTAACAAATCGCAGAGCACCATGCTCGTGCCATATTTCCAGTGCATCTTTTTAAAAATATAAATAATAATTTTAATAAAACACAAGGTCTACATCGGAAACATTTTTTATTGTTCTTGTGCTACTATTGTCAGAACTACAGTTCATAGGCCAATTCTCAAATCATTTCATTACACTTTACTTTTTGTATTAGTGCTTCAAAATGTGTTCTTTATTTACAATTAATTTTTTTATATTATTATTAAAATTATTATTATTGTTATTATTATTTAACTTAAAGACCACTGGGCGAATCAAGATGAATTCTCGTTTTTTTCCTTCTTTTAAAATAAAATAACGAATGAATGATACACTGAATCGTCACTAGATACATCAGCTACCTGTAGCTTATATGTTATTAGGTTTAAGAAATCAAAACATATCAAACATGACATCAGAATTGTACAGCAAAATAAAAGTGTGCTTTAATAGCATAAACACGCTTACCTTTTAATATGGAGTTAACGTAGGCCTATAATCTCCGCAGAACTTATGAAAACGTCTCTATTATAGAACAAGAACTATGAAATTATAGAACCAACTTTGTACAGTCACAACCATAGATTAATAGATTGTTGAGTCAAATCTCTCCAGCAACTGCCTGGGAGGTTTGAACGTTGCCGAGGTAAAGCCATTTCTGACCAGGCCAGTGCGCACATCCATTATGCTGGAGAGTAGCGGTAGTCCCATACGATTCCTAGTGTCATCTTTTAAAAGCGAGACGAGGGAAAATGCTCGCTCAACATGGGCATTGGAAACAGGCAGAACAAGAAGTCTTATGGCACCTTGTGCCAATTCCTGGAAACACTTGTGTCCCCCTGCATCTTTAAACGCTTCGACTTCGAGCCAAAACTTGTCAATGTCCTGATCATCAGAGAAGCTTGCGGTTGTCACATTCCTCCACTGCGATTCTAATGTACCAATGGGGCACGAGAAAAGATCAGCTGGCAAGTCCTTTACTCCAGGCCTATTTATAGTGGACATAACAGATTTCGGACAGATGAGCTCCAGTTTGCGCAGGAATTCCATTGACGCAGGTAAACGCAATTGGTACTGCTTTACAAGTTCTTTCAGAAAATCCATACAACGCGAAGCAATTCTCTCCTTCATGTCTGGGGCTAACCTACTTTCCTCCAGTTTGTCCGTAAATGTGGTACCCAGGTCCGCATCCAGAGGGGATAGGAATATGCCAGACTGTGTGAGGTCAAGTTCACGGAGCTGCTTGTGATTGCGCAAGACGCTCGGTTTGAGAATGCGTCTAACAGTTGTCATGTAAAGCCTTTTCAAGTCTCTAAACACACCGAGTGTGTTTCCTGTTTCTAATTGAAAGCATTTATTTACAGCTTTGATTTCCATCAGAACAGGTTGAAGAAAGTACATGTAAAGGAGATTACTTTTGTCATTGTACATTTCCTTTAAAAGCCGAGCAGTATAACAGTGTTCTGTACTTGAAGCCATGTTAAAGTGCAATGTGAGGGCATCTTTTTGATCCACAATGCGGTTAATGCAGTCAGCCATCACAAGCCAACGCGTACAGCTTGGACTTATTAATTTCAAGGGGCAGCCCCCGTTATTAAGAGTCTCGTATATGTTCTTGTATTCATACTGCCGCTTTGCTGAATGAGCGAACCAGTTGTAGGTTTCTCTAACCATGTATTCTATGTTGCTCGGAAGAAGCTGCATTGTTTTATTTGCAACAATGTCAAGTGAATGGCAAACACAGCGAATAAGCTGCAGGTTTGGCTGTATTTGTTTAAGTAGGGTGAAAACCGAGTGGTTTTTTCCAACCATTACGCTGGCACCATCTGTGGCAATGCCCATCATGTTTTTAATCTGCAGGCCGTTCTTTAATAGAAAAGCAACAACAGTGTCTGATATGGCTTTAGCATCCGCATCTGTCAGCTCCACAAGTCCAAGATATGTACTGACAAACTTGCTGTGTTTTTTTGAGTGGTATTTCACACAAATGCAAAGAAGTTTGTTCACGGTTATGTCAGTGCTTTCATCGAGATACAGGGAATATGGAGACTCACCAATATCCTCCACAAGTTCTTCTCTGAAGTGTGGCGCGAGGACAGATTTGATAATAGCTGTGCACTTTGTCCGGTGCATTTGAAATGTTCCCATTTCATCTTTCAAAATGTCTGACAAATCGTCCACCGCATTTATTGAACTGTGACACGCAATGTAGGCAGCGATTCTAATTTCACGGCGCTTTTGGTCATCTTTGATCGGACAATGCCCTGCTGCTCCCGCTGGCACAGTAAAAGTTTTTACACTTGGTGCACAGCGCGATTTGTGTTTTTTTGTGTTAGCATACTCTTTCAAATCGTTTAACTGTGCTCTGATTTCTGATTGACAGTATTTACAAAATGCCTTTGACTCATCGCCTACCACGGGTGCAATCCATGTTTTCAGAGACGGGTCGCTCTCCCATTCCTTTCTGTAGGACTTTTTATATTTTCCCCACTTTGGCATGATGATGATAAATGATGATGATAAATGCACTTTTGACGATATAATGAATAGAACGATTAGCCTACAACAACCCGCCAATCAAGCTTGAAGTCTGATTGGACAGGATTCCCCTGAACCTTATTGGCTAACCTGAACCATACCTAATTTAAGCGTCATCCTACATTATATAATTTATTTTATAGTTCGTTTTCATGAAAAATATAAAAAAATACTGTTTATAGTTAAAAATAAAAACCCGCCCGTTGCATCAAAAAACAGCCCAAATTTTAAAGACCCGCCCAATGCATTTTTTTCCGGTCGGACGTGACCAAAAGGAGCCCAATTGGGCGGGAACCCGCCTAATCTGGCAACACTGGAGGCTGCAATGTATATCACAATATAGATTTTAGGCCATATCGCCCATCCCTAATTGATAGCCTATAGTAGTTGATAATAACATAGGCCTATGTTGCCTACGGACGGTAACAGTACAGAAGTAACCTTTTACAGTCTATGAGTAGAACAGCTTTCTCAAGCAGTTTGTGATGCATTTTGGAAACAGGAGATGAGCCCCTGGTCTAATGCGCCACCTGGCTTGAGAAACCCGTTCTCAAAGACTTAGCCTACTTTTATAGTCATTATTTGGGTAGCACACATATTCTGAATGCCTTCGGCAGAATTCAAATGAGCCATTTTAATCTAGATTAATCTAGATTAATTTCAAAATTAATCTAGATTAATCTAGATTAAAAAAATTAATCTATGCCCACCTCTAATATATATATATATATATATATATATATATATTAGTTGTGTTGTTGTGTTGCCAGAAGGCCCAAATATGAAATCATCTGTTGAATCCCTCAGATTGGAACCTCTTCTAAATAATTTACATGTCTCAAAGGTAACTGATAAAATTGAAATATTTATGGACGATCTATTAGTTGAGCGACTCCAGAAAGACCACCCCAGAGAACTTCATAAAGATAAGAAAACAGAAAAGAGGAAGAAGACAGGCAAGGATCCATCTCCCCTGGAACGAGCTGACCTGGCAGAGCAAGCAGATGATGAGGATTCTCAGGCAGATGGAAAAATTGCATAAAAGATTACTTAATATTGTTAGGGGATTTATGTCAGAGAATCAGTTTAAATGTCCTAATTGTGAAATATCCTGTTTGCAAGAGAGGCTCGAATCACTTGATGCGAGCTTGCCTTGTAACTAGAGTGTTTGTAATTTAAATGTCATCGCTTGTGTGAAAGAAGTAGTTAAGTGATTGACAGTTGTGTTGTCCTATCAGAGAAGAGTATAGGCTATTTAATGCTGGTTGGCTGTACCGTCACGTCTTGTTCCTCTTTTTGCGTGTTGTGGAAAAATTCTGTATTTCTTATATTCATTTGTTTCCAAACTGTTAATCCCATTTAACACATTCCCATTGTGTTTCTGTGAGGGTTTCTAGCAGCTGAGGGAAGCAGGAGGTAATTTAGGTCATAAATGAAGGCCTTTTGGCTTCTCAGGGACAAAGAACAGTTTGACTTGCCCAGGGGGGTAGAAACCAGTCCAAACCAGTTAAAGATATGGGATATCTTTAAGGAAAACTACAGAAACTGGGAAGGAGGGGTTAGGATGTCAGAAAACTGTATAAAAATGTCTATGTTTGTTGAGTCTGGCAGGAGTTCTGTTTCCAAGCTGGGTAGCTGCGGCTTGTGTGAAAAGAGTCCTCAAAGAATAAACCTTTTCTCTTTATTACAATTTTGCCTCTTGAAAGTTTCTTACACCTTTGATGCTGTTTTAATTAACCTCTGAAAATTGCCTTTACATGCGTCATCCACTAGCGCCTCAGGTATGTGTTGGTAGCGGTTGGGTTAAATTGTGTGTTTAGAACACTACGGATGTGTTGTCATCTCTTCAAATTGTAGCGTTTCCATTAGTACTTTTCCGACGGTGCACTTCATCAGCTCAGAGTGAGTGTCTGCTCACCCTTCAGGTATGTAAACTGTCTCTGTATTGAATGGTGGGTTATGATGGCGTGCGGTATAGTGGGTCGCTATGTTATTATTAATGTGTAGCTTCCTGTACCCCAGCTAATCGATGATTTTGATGATTGCTGTAAACATTAGCCTGTGGGAATTTATATGTGAGGTGATATCCTCTTGTGGTAAGTGTTATGTAAGATGGCTGGAAAATCGTAGTGGAAAGAGCACTAGTAACATCTCGCTTCCTCTAAGGCGTTCGTGAGACGTGGGTCTTCTTTCTCGTCCTCCGGATCGTTCTTCTGGTCTTCGGCACAATCTCCCTCTCGTTTCTGCAGTGATTGTGCTTCGTATGAACCTGAGTCCATCTTGATAACCACGGTGTTCGCTGTGATCGCGCCGTGGGCCAGCAAACACATTAACAGGATTTTTATCGTCTTCTTCCTTTTATAGTGATAGAAAAATGTATGACCTGATTGTTAGCTGTACGAGAACTAGTGTGTGTGTGTGTGTGCTGCACCAGCTCTATTTTCTGTTATTCTTTTCTTTAGTTCAGCCGTGTGTATTTTGTTATGTAAGTGTATGCGTCGTCGCCGACCTTGATTATTGTATATTTGTATATTGGTTGTGATACTTTGGTTTTTTGGGGTTTTACTAAACTCTGTTTATTTTATTTTTCCCAGGAACTGAGGTGGCCAGGCAGAAGGACCTTATCTTGCATTGTGGTAGTGGTGGTGCTGCAGTGGGTGACACTTTTTGGAGTGTGTGTGTGTGTGTGTTTTGGAAAAGCCATTAAGTGGTCCTTCCGCCGGTAGACTCAGCCTGGTTGTTTGGTATAATTTATTATTTTTTTGTCTGACCTACGAGTTAGACTTTCAGATTTTTCTTGAAACTCCTCCTACCCTTGTGGGTAGAGGACCGTGTTGGTGTTCCCATTTCATACTGCCCTCTGTGATTACCTCTCTTGCTAATTGCAATTATTTGTACATGTAGCGCTGAGCGCCCTTTTTAAAAGAACATACTATTTTAACTATTTTTGTACGTAAATAAAGACTTTTTGTAAATTGTTTGTACTTGTGTCTCTGACCTTCCTGGCACACACGAACCTGTGTGACCTAGTGTTAATTGCTGGGTTATTTTGATATTTCCTGATTGATTCAGGGTGGTGTGTAGTCGATAATTATCACCATAAGCTAAATAATTAAAATCCTATACCGCTTCGTCACACTTGCAAACAAAGCTTGAATTGCTAGAAGCATGGTACAAGCTTGCTTTGCAACCGAAGTGTTTGTGGTTTCCTTTGATCTCTCTGAATAGACTCAATGGAACAACAGGTGTTAAATGGTCATGAAACCCCCCTTTTTCAGCTCAAGTCTAGCTCACAATCTTTTTGAAAAATGCAACTTAAATGGGCATGGTGGCTGTGAGAAGAAGGGAGGAGAGTGGGTGTGGTGTGGTATGGTACGGCAGGGGAGAGGGGAGGGGGGAGGGGGGAGAGGGGAGGGGGGAGGGGGGAGAGGGGAGGGGGGAGGGGGGAGGGGGGGGGGGGGGGAAACTGTCATCGCCAGTGGCCCATGAATATCGACTGTCACTAAAAATCAGTGGTAAAACGTGAGGGAAATGCTAGATTGTTTTTTATAGCTGACACAGTTAAAGTCTAATGAAATACACTGCACCTTATTTTTGTCTTTTCAAAAGTAACTGAATGCCCTGCTACATAGCCTACAGTAATCATAATTCTATTTAAAACATATAAATGTACATGCGTATGTATAATTATGTCATTATAAAATATATATTTGTTTATATACACACTATAAATGCATATATTTGTAAATAATAAATTTTCTGCTTAAAAAAAAACATTCCGTACATAGATCTACGTGCCCCCTAAACCCACATAATAAAGATGAAAAGTGACATAGAAATTTGCACAAATTAAGCATATACGTTCCATACAATTGAGGTATTATCGAAATATCTACATTTTAATAACGAGTGATTATTTAACAAAACGCAAGTAAAACTGTCAGGGTTACTTAGACACACACACACACACACACACACACACCCCTCTGAAGCGATAGAAAAGTCCTCGTGACCGCATCACTCGCAAGACGAAACCTGCATTGGTGTACAAGTCCACCATTCTCCAGTTGAATGGTTTCTACACATACATAGTTTAGATGTGTCCGTGGTTGCCAACCGCCCGCAGAGTCTAGCCCTGGCAGCATCGCGGGGAAAGATGCATTGGAACTTTTGCACCACGAAAACAATCGCGCGTCCCATCATTGCTCTCTCATCTACTACGCGATATCACAGTTTGACGTGTCTGTCATTGGAAAGATCCACTGCCAATTTTGCAGGTTTTCCTACTTACAAAGCATGTAGAGGTCTGTAATTTTTATCATAGGTACACTTAGACTGTGAGAGACGGAATCTAAAACAAAAATCCAGAAAATCACATTGTATGATTTTAAATAATTAATTTGCATTTTATTGCATGACATAAGTATTTGATCACCTACCAACCAGTAAGAATTCCGGCTCTCACAGACCTGTTAGTTTTTCTTCAAGAAGCCCTCCTGTTCTCCACTCATTACCTGTATTAACTGTACCTGTTTGAACTCGTTACCTGTATAAAAGACACCTGTCCACACACTCAATCAAACAGACTCCAACCTCTCCACAATGGCCAAGACCAGAGAGCTGTGTAAGGACATCAGGGATAAAATTGTAGACCTGCACAAGGCTGGGATGGGCTACAGGACAATAGGAAAGCAGCTTGGTGAGAAGGCAACTACTGTTGGTGCAATTATTAGAAAATGGAAGAAGTTCAAGATGACGGTCAATCTCCCTCGGTCTGGGGCACCATGCAAGATCGCACCTCGTGGGGCATCAATGATCATGAGGAAGGTGAGGGATCAGCCCAGAACTACACGGCAGGACCTGGTCAATGACCTGAAGAGAGCTGGGACCACAGTCTCAAAGAAAACCATTAGTAACACACTACGCCGTCATGGATTAAAATCCTGCAGCGCACGCAAGGTCCCCCTGCTCAAGCCAGCGCATGTCCAGGCCCGTCTGAAGTTTGCCAATGACCATCTGGATGATCCAGAGGAGGAATGGGAGAAGGTCATTAGGGCTGAAAGGATTTAGTCGACATTGTCGACAATAAAAAATTGTTGACAAAATATCTTTGTTGTCGAGTAGTGGTTTGATCTCACGTGACCTAATGTAAGGGCCTTCAATATCGCGATTTGACCGCTATGGCGCTGTAGCGCTAGACTGTAATGCAGCCCTTACAAATGCTATTGCAGTAGAAGAAAACACAGCGCAAAATAGTGCAGACGAATCCGAACTAGCTAGGTGTGTGAAAGTTTCACAAAACTTCAAACCAAGAATGCTGTCGTGTGCAATACATGCAAGGCGGAACTTGCTTTTCACGGGAGCACAACATGCATGTTAAAGCACTTAAAGAGGAAACACCCCGGCACGAGAGGAGCCGGTGAGAGGTGAATGTTCTCCAGCTGGAGCTAAATAACTAGCAGTAAATCTCTTTATTAGAGAATGCAATACAACTAATAATAGTAATAATATTAACAACAATAATATAATTACAGTAATGTGGTGATTTATTTTTGCATAGGATAAAGCTTGATCGAGCTTAGTAGTCAGGTGTTTTTATTATTATAACACTATTAGGTATTACGGTCTCATCACTTGCCTGTGTTTTGTTCCATATTCATGAAGACTTACAAAAGGAGATGTTATGAAGAATATCACGTCAGTTACTTTTTCATACTGTAAATTAAAAGGTGAATGAGAATGTCTCTGTCAGCTCAATTGTCATGTCATTTTTTTTTTTTTTTAATGTAATACTTATAATAATTGTTTGCAGATAAAGTTTGTCTGTAATGCAGCTGATTAATTTTTATTTTTTTCTATTGAAAGAGAACAGAATATTTAAACAGTGCTTAGAGAGCATTTGTGAGTACATTTGTATTTTCCAAATGTTGGAATTGGGCCTCAGGAAATATAAGTGCGGGAGTTGCCTATTTCATATAGCTGTTTCATCATCCCCAGTCATGTGACCTTTGACTTTCACTATGGCCACTATGGCAGGCTGTTGTACTGCTTCAATAAGGTCTGCTATTAACACTGAGTGGGATATTGGTTCCCCCGCCCCCAAAAAAGTAGTAGTTTTAAAAATGTCTTTGTACACATGTTTTGGCAAAGTGCTGTACTACACCATGAGCATACTTCAAATCTGTGTAAATTGTTACTACTCTATCTTTTGTGAGTATGCATGCTCTTGTGAGCACAATTCACAATTCACATCCCTGGAGGAGCAGGATTGTTGGATTTCTTCCAAACAGTCATGTGTTTCCAGTGTTATGTCATCCAGTAAGTCATTCAGTCCCTGCATAGCCAATAATGCTGAGTTCGCTACTGACTTCGGTTTATAGTTAGCCGTTGCGTACAAAGTTGCTTCATACCCTGAGCATTGTTGTGAAGTCATGTATTGTGTCTGCAGGTTACTGTATGCAACATCACAGCTTTCTTTATAACCTGTGCTGAACATGAGAACATGTGCTGCATGGTTTCTTCCGTCCACTGATTAATTGGTGTGTTATAGGGTGTTTTAGCACTACTACACCCTGTGCTACAAAATTGTCCAACAGTGTCTGGATACCCTTTTCTTTTTCAAGTGACAATGGGTACTGTTTGACATACACAGGAGTTTTTAGCTTGGCTCTGTATGGTTCAATATTCACAAAGCCAATGTCATCTTTAAATTTAGAGCAAAGAATTGGGTTTATTTCCTCAACTGAGGGCCACTTCTGTGGTTGCGCCTCTGTGGTGTCTGTTTCCTGTTGCAGTTCAACAGCATCACATAAATTTGGCAATGGTTCAACAGAGAGCTGCAGGCTTGACATAAATGACAGACACACTATATTCTCATCAAACGTAATTTCCATTCCCAGTTTGTGTATAATATCTCTACATGTCAAACTCAATGGTGTGTCAGGAATAATTGTGAATTTATGAAAAAGGGTTGTCCCTCTGTAACATCCTCTAGAGCCCTGAGCAGAATCGCCCAATAGTCTGGTCCTGAAAGCTGAGCATATCGAGTATGTGTTTTTAACACCTCTTTTAAAGGTCCCATGACATGAAAATTCCACTTTATGAGGTTTTTTAACATTAATATGAGTTCCCCTAGCCTGCCTATGGTCCCCCAGTGGCTAGACGTTTTGATAGGTGTAAACCAAGCCCTGGGTATTTTTGAGAAAATGAAAGTTCAGATGGGCGAATCTAGAAATCTTCCCCTTATGTCATCATAAGGGGAAAGGTCACCTCCCCTTTCTCTTCTTTGCCCGCAAAAATAATTTGGCCGGCCCATGAGAAAATGAGCTACGCGATCGTGATATTGTTTTTTCCTTGAGAGACATCATGGCTTGCAAATGAGCGAAGCATGGCAGTTGCTCAGTGTTTGGATGTACAAATGAACACAAAAGTATTTTTTTAGTTCCTTCATCCGAGCCTCTGAAGAACCAGTGGGTTATGTGAATTTCTGATGTGTAATTGTTCAAGTTCAGAGAGATAATCTTTCTCTCAGAATCGTTCAATACTGTTTATGCATCAGTAAATCAAGCCAGTGACTAAAATATCAACTTCACATCGTTTCTCTTAGTAGGATGAAAATAATCTTATTTAAACTGTGAAATATATACAGAAAGCGATCAAAGAACAATCCCTTTCCAATCGCCCAAGCTGTCAATCACACAGCGCAAGTTTATCTGGATACTTGCCAAAACTCATTATGAAATCAATGATGCTGTTACGCTGCACAACGAAGCTCTTACTGCACTTACCTCATGTTTGCATTGGTGAAATCATTAATGATTTCCAACAAACGGCGTTGCAATGATAAGATCTTCATTCACGCGATCAACAGACTGTCTGTCATCTGCTCAATGCTCATCACTGCAACCTTTTATGTGATGGGAATAGATCTAAATACTTAAACTTCTCATGATTCGTTAATCCAAATAGCTGTAATAGTAAAAACGTATAATAGCTGTAATAGTAAAAGTTATTGAGAGAGTTCCACATGTAATGCTAAATATTTCATATGCAAGCATGTCAGCCAATCACAGCAGTGGGCGTTTACCGCCCAATTGGGCGGTTTTGCAATCTATTTTGCATGCAAAAATGGGTTTGGGCGGGTGGATAAAAATTGGGCTGGTTTCGGATCAGTTCGGCGGGTTTTTGTTGCCGAAACACCGTCACTTCAGATCCTTCTTCCTGCGACCCAATGTTCAGCAGGCAGCAGTCTCACACACATACACACATACATACACACACACACACACACACACACACACACACTACAGCTCTGGCTGACGTGCCCCCTAAACTCACAACAGACACTCCCTCCCACTACTTTCAGCCTGCCCCTCAAACAACACACTAGATCGCGGGGTTTTTAAACTTAGATAACTGACACTGCGGTTTCATGACAACTCTCTCCGGGTCAGCAGCAGTGCCAACACAGATTTGAATGTTGCGATATGATTTTGTCAAAGGTTTAACAGACAGACGAAATGGAAGAAGATCGCGTGGGCGTTTGAATCGAGATCACAGTCTTTTATAGATGCATCGTGTAGCTCTGTAAGACACATTTCATCCTCTGTTGAAACTAAAGTGGCGAACTTCTGTCAACCTCATCTATAAGCAAGGGCAAAAATAAAGCAATTTAATTTGAATTAATATCGGTAATATTCTGTAATTTAAAAAATAGATTTTAAAATCGTAATTTTTTAAAAAAAAATTGTGATACCTAGGTGAATCGATTTTTCCTCCCAGCCTTAATGAATATGCATGTTTCATGTTGCTATTTGAAATAATTGAAATGTTAAAGTGGGTTATTTTTTATGTCCATATATCTACTCAATGTTTTTATGTACTGAATGCTTTTGTTCCAAGCGACTTTTAGTGACAATAAACAGACTCATTAGCCTAAGTTGATCGCATTATTTTCCATAACATAAGCTTATAGTTTAATAGTAGCCTAGAATAGTCTGACTGAGGTCAGTGTAGCCCAGTTTTGCGTTCATTGAATATTGTTTCTAAAATCGGATAGGCTAAGTTGAAAAATGCTTCAAAAAGCTTGTTAATGATTTCAATTTCAATGTGTTTAAACGAGAAACGTTTTTTTTGGGCTGGAAAACCTTGCTGGCACCTGGCAACCCTGTTCACAGCTGACACGCCCCTTCAAACAGAGCATTCAAATCAGAGGCTAAAATCAGGATAGGAAATATGCCTTTTATTTCTAAATTATAACAACTTTTGATCTAAAAAAACATACTAACATTATAAGGGCACCCCAGGAAACATTCTAAAATAATAAAATAATCCATGCAATGGGACCTTTAAAAGTCAGAATAATGCCAAAAAACAACAACAGTGTTCTGAATGAAACTCACGGCTCCAGCAACTCTCTCTCGTGCTCTCAGCCAGTCTCCAACACCATTCTCTGTCCGATGATGCAATCAACCGAATTCGTGCTTTAACGGCGTCTCAGTCTCACACAACAATGTTAATGCACACTAAACTCTCGAAACTTCATCTGACTTTGCACCACAGTCTTACATTACAGCTTCAGGGAAAAATGTTGACTTCTCGTACCACGGTCATGGCGTGTCCGTCTGTCTCGTAACACTGCTCTTCTTCTTCTTTATTTATATATATATATATATATATATATATATAAATATATATATATATATTGTCTTTTATAAGTCTAAAATTGTGTTCTCTTCTTTGATGTGTGGTGACATTAGGCAGTTCCCTGGTATGTTCAAGTCTCAAAATGATCAGCCTAGGGGGAAAAGACATTTTATGTCAACAATAACAACCTGTGTGAAAATAATGTATTTCCAGATGTCCTGCCTAACTGTACTTTCCAAAGTTACCGGAAGTCATTCATTTTCAATGGAAGCTGGCTTCTCTCAGCTGCAAGGAGCATCATATCCATCGGCGTCGCGTTTTGGGCATTTTGAGCGACCAGAGCGTCAATCAGAAAGTTGAAAGTAGCTCAACTTTATGGTAATGAGCTATGACGCAGTTCAGCGGCAAGCAGTGGCAAAACGCCAGCAACCAATCGGAATATAGACGTCCTTTGCGCTGGCTGATTCCGGAGAAACATACGATGTACCAAAACATTAGTTCTGAGAAAATGGAGGAGAAGCTGATCATCGCCGTTCCTGGGTTTCCTATCATTTATGATATGACGTTGTTTGCATTTAGGGACCAGTTACAAAAGAACGAGGCATGGGATAAAATAGCTGGGATAGTTGGTGTCTCCAGTGAGTTGGTGAAGTGCGTGCTGATGATTTATAATATTTTAGTACTGTACTGATTTAGTACTAGTACTGATAGATACTCAAATTTGTCTCTGTCTTGCCAGTAGGGCTGCACGATATATCATTTAAGCATCGATATCGCGATGTACGAATCCACGATAGTCACATTGCAGGATGTGTGATGTCAAGAATAGGTAGGCTATCGTAGATGATCCGTGATTCATTAACCGTACGGGCCAGCTCCTCCCCGGCCCTTGACACATTTGATTCGCGGACTAATTGCACAGTTTAACCATCATAGAGTGAAAGTTTATCATTTGCATGTTTTTATAAGTCATGTCAGTTTAACACGGGGCACTTGACAGGGCATATGTAAGAACGAGCAGAGAGAGAGAGAGAGCCCCGGTACCTTCAGGTTTCTAGTGTCAATGTATTGCTTGTTTTTTCTGTTTACATTTCATGGTGTGACACTTCTCTTCTCCCATAGAGTGCTGCTACTTCAGAGCGGCCAAAGCGTCAACAAGCTTCCCCGTACTTTTTGACAAGCATCCTTGACAGGGCGGCCAAAGCTTCTTTGCAGCTCAAGTCAGCGTAACGTACAGTAAACCAGCCCTCGTCACTCCAAAAGCTACAGAAGACCTAGAGTTTGCACATGCACAACTTCCACACAACTTCAAACAGGGAGAGTTAATAACATACAAAACTGTTTTGTGAGTTGTAATGTGTTATGTTTTTTTTCTCCCAAAAGGTGTGTCCAAAAAGTATTTTTTTATTTAAAAAGCAAACTGTAGCATGTTGTAGACTTAGTGGTGCTGCTTTTGTTGATTGTTTTTAGATTGTTTCTACACAAGACCTTAGTACGTTTTTCTTAAATTGAACTTGAATTAATGACAGAAATCCTGTCTGGCACCCCAGCATATAAAAAAACCCAAACAAAGAGAGTGGGAAAAAGTTACAGTATGCCTTAATATGATTTTGTTACCACAAATATAATTTGGTTGACTGGGTAAACCCAGCCCGATCTGCCGGCAATTTGATTTCGCCCTGGAGCTCAGGCTGGAAACCAGTACATTCTTCTATCCTGCTTCCATTACAAATCTGCAGGGACCAATCACAAACTAGCTTATCCACCTGGTGCTATTGGCGGGTTTAACACAATGACAATAGAGAAGCGACGGTCAATCCAATTCCTTTTAACCTCTCGACGATGCTCAATGGCTTCTTTAGTTTCGCAAACAAATCGAGTGGGTGTAAATATGGGTGTAAAATGCTAGACTAATAATTTGGTATTGTAGATCTTAGAAATTATATACATGAAAGCTAACGCCCTTTCTTTGATTTGAAAAAAAGGTGGTTGTGGGCAGCGTAAGCTGTCAGTTATTCCCACAGACACTGAAGGATATTCCACTCGTGTCCTGAAATACACTTCTAATAATGGGAAGAACGTCCTGTATGTATCTCCTTTACAGGAGGAACTGTCTACTGAACCACTGCCATATGATTCAGTGGAATTCTCAAAGATGCCACAGACAAACTGTATGAAGTGTGGCAAAAAAAATTCCTCTGTAGTTGTTGCCACTTCATGTTGAACACTGTGAAGAAACTCATACAATATGTATTTTAATGTAGATGCTTTTACAGCACTGTTCCGCCTCTTAGTTAATGTGTACAACTGAATGTTTCAACATAGCATGTTTGCTAGGAATTGTCAGAGAATACTCAACTCAATGTTATTTATATATAGCGCTTTTTAAAAATGTCATTGTTACAAAGCAGCTGTACAGGAAACATATTAACTATAAGCAATACATAAAAGAAGGAAAAGTATGAAAAGCTAAATGAGTATTATAATTGAATTTATACTGTTATTTTTTTAGCTAACTGACTCTCAAGTGTTCTTATTTATAGTGTATATGGTGCCTCTTTTTTTAACAGGAGACTGAAACTGATGTTACTATAATTGAGGAGGATTGTGCAGAAATTGACCAGCCAATTGAGCAGTCCAGAGGGAGTGAAGACAAATCATAGGTAACACAAGATAAATGAATCTGTTTTTTAATTGCATTAGTTGACAAAAATTATACTTTTCTAGATAATAATGTTTTATGTTACAATAGGATACTAATAATGTACTACATCCAATATTGACACTTGTTATGTATGCAGATTTGTCCTATCTGTCAGATTTCATTTCCATCCGATGTCCTTCCATATCATGGAGAAAAGTAAGCAGTGCACACATGGTTATACTATATGTATAAACTCTTTAAATATTTGAATGTTCATATTACATATAGTATAGGCCTAATCCAGTGACAGGTTTAATGTAATTGCATGACTTTGGATCCAGTTTTTGTGTTATACTTGTAAGGTTGAAGGCTTATGCAACGTAGCCACAAATGCTTTTAGTTAAAACAGGGAGATGTAGAATTCAACATTTACCTGGTTTTGTTATTGAAATCATTCTGAATAGTAGTGGCATGTCCATTTTCAGAGAGGCTACATTTGATGACACTTTCTCAACAGAGGAACAGCCAGGACCCTCACAGACACAATCAGTAACAGCACCTAAAACAGGTACTTTATGGACTAAAAACATTTTGAAATATAACTTCGCATTAACATTGTTCTTCCAGTGTGACCGTATTTTACACTCTTTGAAACCATTACATAAAAAAAAAAAAAAATTCTTAGACAAATTTTTTTTTCATCAAGAATTATTACTTGGTTGCAAACTGACAGGAGGCGCAGATAGCAGCGGAGGAAGCAGGGACTCTTTGTATTTTATTGCTTTTCAAGTAGAATGTACAATAATGTGAAAAATATTAGCGCAAAACTTGTTTCCTCTCCCTCATTTCTTTTCATACGTGAGGTGAGTGTAATATGTCATGTGTGTCCACTTGTTTTGTGGTTAATTTTTAAGAATGGGAAAATTAAATGGATCCCCAGAAGGCATGCCACTTGTTCCTGGAGGAATTACTTAATCAGTGTTGAAATGAGTGTTCCAAAGATACCCGGATGGTCTACTATGTCCTACTATAAGTGCAGATCGATGCGCACTCTAACGGCTAATATTGGCCACAACCCATCGCGCGTTGGACGAGGATTCAGTTAGAACTACAAAAGTGAAAAGTGTTTAAAAAAACAACAACAAAAAAAAAAACTACAGACATGGAGGACGCGCGAGTCCGGCGGTTATGTAGAGATGTTTAGATAAAGGGGCTTGAGTGATTAATTATCAGTATCTAACCTGACGAAAATGTATTTATTCAATGTTGTCTACATTATATTGCATCTGCTGCAGCATTGTGAACTTTTGTAAAGATACGTTTAGCCATTAACTTCTAAATGCATCATTATATTCAAATTGCAAACACATAAGGAGAGTCTCCGCATGAAAGACCCACGACTGGCAGATGAACGTGCAAATACATTTCTCTCCGAAACGATAGGAAATTAAATTAGATTGAATGGAGGATTTTAACTGTGACATGATGATTGACAGGGCGGTTTACGGTGACAGTGTAGCGTGGCCACATAAGGGGAAGTATATTTATAGTAGATCGACCTATAAGAGTGATTGGTTGATCATTTTGTTTTATATGCTTTCTCTTGTGTATTTTCTCCCTAACCTGTATGTGTTGTTGGGCTGGATCTCCCGTCTCGCGAGATGCGTTCTGAGCGAGACGGGTTGTCACGTGATTACACGTCACCCAAAGAGGAACTGAGGGGGTACGTGTTTTTAAATATATAGGACCGGCATACCGGCGATCGGGAGCACGCTCATTCATTCACGATACGGATACGATCGTAGTGGATTACCTGTCTTTTTGCCTGGCTGTTTTTGGAGTGTGGACTGCCGATCCTTTGTGGAGTATATCCTTTCTTTGGAGTGTGGATTACTCATCCGGGGGACTTTAAACAGCTGGAGACACCACTGATTCTGCTCACGGATTTACCATCCTTGCCGGTGAGGCTGATCTGACTTTGCGACTTGTACACGCTGGACTGAGAGGCTTGTACACTCACACACACGCATATGTCACAGGTCGGGGCCACCCCTAACTTGCATACCGCCCCTGAGGAGCGGACCGTGGACAGAAGGAGGCAGACACATGATTAAAAATAAATATATTCTTTATTAAATAATAAAAACAGTCTAAAGTCTCTTCAGCATTCTCCTTTTCGGGGAGCAGGCTCTTCACTGGACTCAGACAGAGAATGGAGGGTACGTATAATTTACAGCATTAGCAGGCTCTTCACTGGGCTCCGACAGAGAATGGAGGGTACGTATAACTAACAGCTTTAGCAGGTTCTTCACTGGACTCAGACAGAGAGTGTAGGGTACGTATAACTCACAGCATTAGCAGGCTCTTCACTAGCCTCAGACAGAGAATGGAGGGTACGTATAACTCACAGCTTTAGCAGGCTCTTCACTAGCCTCAGACAGAGAATGGAGGGTACGTATAACTCACAGCATTAGCAGGCTCTTCACTGGACTCAGACAGAGAATGGAGGGTATGTATAACTCACAGCTTTAGCAGGCTCTTCACTGGGCTCAGACAGAGAATGGAGGGTATGTATAACTCACAGCATTAGCAGGCTCTTCACTGGACTCAGACAGAGAATGGAGGGTACGTATAACTCACAGCTTTAGCAGGTTCTTCACTGGACTCAGGCAGAGAGTGGAGGGTACGTATAACTCACAGCATTAGCAGGCTCTTCACTGGGCTCAGACAGAGAATGGAGGGTATGTATAACTCACAGCATTAGCAGGCTCTTCACTAGCCTCAGACAGAGAATGGAGGGTACGTATAACTCACAGCATTAGCAGGCTCTTCACTGGACTCAGACAGAGAATGGAGGGTATGTATAACTCACAGCTTTAGCAGGCTCTTCACTGGGCTCAGACAGAGAATGGAGGGTATGTATAACTCACAGCATTAGCAGGCTCTTCACTGGACTCAGACAGAGAATGGAGGGTACGTATAACTCACAGCTTTAGCAGGTTCTTCACTGGACTCAGGCAGAGAGTGGAGGGTATGTATAACTCACAGCATTAGCAGGCTCTTCACTGGGCTCAGACAGAGAATGGAGGGTATGTATAACTCACAGCATTAGCAGGCTCTTCACTGGACTCAGAGAGTGGAGGGTACGTATAACTCACAGCATTAGCAGGCTCTTCACTGGGCTCAGACAGAGAATGGAGGGTATGTATAACTCACAGCATTAGCAGGCTCTTCACTGGACTCAGACAGAGAATGGAGGGTACGTATAACTCACAGCTTTAGCAGGTTCTTCACTGGACTCAGGCAGAGAGTGGAGGGTATGTATAACTCACAGCATTAGCAGGCTCTTCACTGGGCTCAGACAGAGAATGGAGGGTATGTATAACTCACAGCATTAGCAGGCTCTTCACTAGCCTCAGACAGAGAATGGAGGGTACGTATAACTCACAGCATTAGCAGGCTCTTCACTAGCCTCAGACAGAGAATGGAGGGTACGTATAACTCACAGCATTAGCAGGCTCTTCACTGGGCTCAGACAGAGAATGGAGGGTACGTATAACTCACAGCTTTAGCAGGCTCTTCACTAGCCTCAGACAGAGAATGGAGGGTACGTATAACTCACAGCATTAGCAGGCTCTTCACTGGGCTCAGACAGAGAATGGAGGGTATGTATAACTCACAGCATTAGCAGGCTCTTCACTAGCCTCAGACAGAGAATGGAGGGTACGTATAACTCACAGCATTAGCAGGCTCTTCACTGGGCTCAGACAGAGAGCAGGGAGGTAGATATACTTCACAGCTTCGTTGAGGAATTACACGCTGGCCGCCCGTGCACTCTGCGACGTCCCACACTCGTGTATACACTACAACACACTCAATTCACATGTGATAATTGCAACTCAGCACAGCATGCACAAACCTCAGATCAATAAGGCAGAATGTGGGTCCAGACAACAGCCTCAACAGACGAACTCTCCGCGCACTGATACAAACAGGCTTCTTACTGCTGCATCACTTCCAAGCATCCATCAGGCACTTATCTCAGGATGAATTCAGTCTCGCTGCCTCCAGTCCCTCCCCCGCTGTGTCTTTGCTGTGTCTTTGCTGCGTCCTTATGCTGCGTCTTTCTGCTGCGCCTTTCTTCTGCGTCTTTCTGCTGCACCTTGCATTGGCCCAAATAAGAGACTGACAAGTTTGTGAGCCAATCAGATTTTCCGAGGGGAGAGTTTTTTGGTTGTTCAGAGAAAGTTCGGGAGAAAAAGTTCAAGAGAAAACAGAGGAGAGACTAGAGAAAGTTATGGGGAGAAAAGACGCGATTTGAGTGATTTATTTGAGTGTTTAAAGTGTTTTAATCTTTCCTGTGATCAGAAGTACTGCTCGTATTTCTTCACTAAGGAGGTGGCTCGTTGTAACTTCGGACTGTTTCATGTGAGTTTGCTGTCTTTGCATGTTTGGCTCGGCCAGAGTTGAACGCTGTGCGTGTTGGCATACTTTGTAGACTGAAACTGTTGTCGTCATCTGCTTAAACCGAGCGGAGTTTCAGGATAACTACGTAGCTAGACTTTCGTTTCCCGGGATGAACTTGTCAGTGAGCATCGTTCAGTAACTTTATGCGGATCTGACGCTCAAACAACCCCTGCATCTGTCGTACACGGAGACATTGCAACCCATGGGACACAGGACCATTTAAATGTGATGAACGCGGATGTGTTTCAACGCACACTAGCAACCAGATTGAGGTAACCATCGAAACAATTGTTTTGTTTGCTCCCTCGAGCGAAGGGGCCATTTTCGTTTTCTCGGCCACTACGCACTCAAGCTCCGAATCAGGCCTGCAACGGGGTGGGAAGTGTGTAAACATTCAAGTGCACTAATATTGTAGTGATATTGTGACCGGTCTTTTCCTTTGTATTTTGAGTGTCTTTTTGGATGTGTTAAAAAGTTTAAAAGGGTTATTAGAGCTTATATAAGTTATACAGAGTTCTAAGTTAATTCGATAGCATAATTTAAACTTAAACAGAAATTAGAAAGGATTTATGCCTATGTGGTTAACTTAAGTGAGGTAAATACATTCAGACGGTGACTTAATCCTGCCGTGATACTGTAAAAAAGTGTTTAGTTACTGTTAAAAGTAAGGCAATCACAGAGGGTTGTTTTTGCATATTTTATTTTATTTGGTTTTGTTTTCATTTACATTTTCAAATTATTGATCTATTTCATTTCATTTAAATACAAATATTCAATTTAATTGACATTTAATACAATACATATTGGTTTAAATGTTATTTGTGATTGTGTGTGTTTTTGCAGGTTAAAAGTGATTTATAAACAACTCATGTGCTATAAGTAAACAGACTATTTGGGTTAAGTAATTTCCTGTAGGTTAATTTATATTTGAAGACAGGGTTAAAAGATCATTTAGATATAAAATAACTCAGGTCCTTATCAAAAACTCTGGCCTAGTGCAAATGGTTGGTGGATAGGGGCTACATGAAGAAAATAAATCTAGAGAGACACCCAATGCAGATTTTACTGCAGGCCCATTTGTCACTAGACGCAATCCAACCGGTGAAATAACGTCTATGCTTAGCTCATTGTATATTTCTGATGATGATGAGGATGATGATGATGAGGATGATGATAGTTGTGTAGTGAATGGAAATGTGGTACAAACGATGCAAACAGAGATTGATAAACTCAAAGTGGATTTATTGGCTCTTAGTTCAAAAGTTACATCAGTTGAACAGGAATATAAGCACTCGGCTGACAGTTCACTTAACAGGGAAACTAGTTTCCGGGAGGCAGTGGACAATGGCTTAGCAGAGTTGGAGGATTATTTCCGTCGCTCCCTGGAAAAGTTGGAGCGATCTGTGGCTGATTGTTTCCTGAGAAGAGATGAGAGATGGGAAAATAAGTTGAAAAAATTACGTTTCACCAGTACCCCTTCTCTCTCTAGATTGCCGCCATATACACCAACTACCTCCATTTCATTCATTCACGATCATAGGACTCCGATACCAGCAACTAGAGTTAAATTCCCTCCAACTAAGACTGTCAATGCTACATATGATGTCTCTCATGTATCTTCTCCTCTTACTGAAGTGCTTACCCCCCCGGTTGTTCCAAGTTCTTCGTCCTTCTGTGGACGGCCCCCGATTCGGCTGGAGTTTCCCACCTTTGGTGACTCCTGTGAGACATCGGATGTGCTCAACTTCATAGAACAGTGCGAAAACTTTCTGGATATCAGGCCACTCCCCAGTGTGGAGCTTGTGGGCACACTGAGCACGGTTCTGAGAGGACCAGCTCTGAGCTGGTGGAAGGCAGAGAAGAGCAAGGTAACAGATTGGCAGTCTTTCAAAGAGGCTTTTATGGGTGCGTTTCTTCCAGATGATTACCTCACGGAAGTGGAAGATAAGCTGAGGTCTCTGGTTCAGCAGCCACGTCAACGTCTCAGAGATTTTGCCTATGATTACCGAGCACTTTGCCTCAAGTGGAAGCCTGATATCACGGAGGAAGAGATGGTGAGCCGCATCCTTAATAACATCAACCCCAGAGTCACGGGCTGTCTAAGAGGGACGGTGAGGACGGTGGAACAGCTGGTGAAGGTGGGCTCTATGGTAGAGAAGGATTGTATGGGGGTGAAGGATTACTGGCAGAAAGTGGACAGTCTGAATGTTAAAGAAAAGGCCAATAAAAAACCACCTGAACGTCATTTTCCCAAAAACTTGGCAGGTCTCTCTGTTGCTCAACCCCATTCACTAAATTCTCTTCTCCTGGTGCCTGTAATAGTAAAAGGTAAAGAGGTGAAGGCGGTGGTGGATACAGGTAGTACGTACACACTGATGCAGGAAAACCTTTGGAGACAGCTAGGAGGTGAGACAGCATCTGACACTCCAGGTTCCCCTCAGCGCTTCATCATGGCGGATGGAAAGGTGCACCAAGCTATGAACCAGAAAACCATCTGCTATAATTGGCATGATAAGGTATGCAGAGTGGAGACGTATATAATGAAGGATGATCACCTGGCGTTTTCCATTATAGCTGGCTTGGATTTCCTGAGGGCAGCTGAAGCCATTGTGGATGTCGGCCAAAGTAGATATGGCCTGAAAATGGGCAAAGGATATATATATTATCCCTTCTTATCTGCCCTGATTAATACGGATCTGTCTACAATCCCGGTGGGTGAAAGAAGATCCCATACTGCTACTGTGAGTCTTTACTATGCCTTACCTCTCACCTGGGAAACACAACTCGCTACCCTGGACACTGAGGTTGCTCCGGGCTGGGACTCCGACATTCAGCAGGAGTTGCTGAAGCTGATGGATACCTGGCCTCGCACCACATCTAATGTCCTGGGCAAAACATCAGTGGAACATCACAAAATCATCCTATCGGATGAAATGCCGATTAAATCTAGAGCATATAGGGTCTCACCTTTCAAGAAGAAGATCATTGATGACCAGGTTGACCAAATGCTAAAAGACCACATCATTGAACCATCCTACTCTCCATGGTCATCACCAGTAGTCCTGGTCCCCAAACCTGATGGATCCTACAGGTTCTGTGTGGACTATAGGAGGCTCAACAGCAAGACCATGTAGTAGTCAGTAACAGATCCGCACACCGAATAAGCTCCCATTCAAAAAATGTTTTATTAGTGACGTTTCGGGCCTCACATGGCCCTTCCTCAGACTAACAGGAAGTGTACAAACAGTTACCCTTTAAAAGTCTGTATCACGTGACCCCACCATCACACAAATTGGATACATCCATCAACATACATTGATTTTTACATATTTATACATCGTGTCCAACCAGGATAAAGAATTATATATTTACATATTGATTCCCACTATTAAATTGTCTAACATATATATATTTTTTTTTAAAAAACATCCCTCATATTCCAGTGTAAAAACATATCAGATGGTACATCACACTTATTACATTATTTGTACAGAAAGAACTAAGAAATTCAAAGAGACTATATGTATTACCATTCATAAAGACTATCCATTAAGACTATCCGTACGTCAAGACAGAAGACATAGAGAATCAAAAAACATTATTGAAAAATCCATATTAAGGTAAAAATCAGATGGGGATTCAGACAATTTTCAAACTTGATCAGACAAGTAAAAAAGCATCTGTTATAAACTCAGCATTTCATTATTTATATACAGAGGACCAAGTTATTCAAAGAGACTATACCTATAAATCAAGAGACTGTAGAGGAAACAGCAAAGTAAAGAATCAAAAAACCATATTGTTATTTAAATCATCCATTAATTTAGAAAAGGTCTAATATCAAAATCCTCATTGAGGCCTCTGGGAGCTAAAGTGTTTAATGTGTAAATCCAGAAAAGTTCCCTTTTTAAAAGCAAATTATCCACATTACCACCCCTTCTAGGACATTTGATATTCTCAATTCCCACATATTTTAAACTAGATACATTGTGTTTGGCATTCATGAAGTGTACAGCCACAGGGCTAGATGTCACACCATTTCTAATCGCACTACGATGTTCTGAGATTCTAGTTTTTAATGCTCTAGTGGTCTTGCCTATGTATGATAGTCCACAAGGGCATGTCAACATATAAATTACATTCATAGTAGAGCATGTGATTATCTCTTTTATCTTGTATTTAATGCCATTATGCGGATGGTTGAATGTATTAGTTTTGTAAGTAAAGTGGCATTGTTGGCATCTTCCACAAGGGTAGTTACCTGTAGGTAGATCGTTTAAGAAATGAGGTGTAATCAAAGAAGGTACATCAGCTCGTACTAATCTATTGCGTAGATTAGCTGTTTTTTTAAATACCACTCGAGGAGGATATTGAAAACAGGATTGTAATGCTGGATCTGTATTAAGAATGTGCCAATGTTGTTTTATGGTACCCTCTATAGCTTTAGCTACCGGTGAGTACTGAATGGCACAAACTATTCTATTCTCATCCCTCCTGATCTTTTTCTTTTTTAAACAGTCTGATTGTGATACATTTTCAAAACGTGTTGATGCCTCATCTATCCAGGATTCCTTATATCCCCTTTCTGTAAAACGTTTTTTCAAAATCAATCCCTGACGCATAAAATCATCATCAGAACTACAGATTCGTCTGATCCTATTAAATTGAGAAATAGGTAAATTTCTTTTAAGGTGAATAGGATGGTATGACTCACCATGTAAGATGGAATTTCTGTCTGTGGGTTTTCGATAGAGATCAGTTTTCAACCTGTTATTCTCCTTAACAATCAAGATGTCCAGAAAGTTCATTTTTTCTTTATCCGATGCAATAGTGAATTTCAAATGTTCATTCTTGGAATTGACAAAGGAAAAAAATTCTTCTAACAGTTTTTCAGATCCTGTCCACAAGAAAAATATATCATCGAGGTACCTCCTCCAGACTGATATGTGGTCCAGGTAAGGATTTGCTTGAGCGTTGTAGATACTTTCCTGTTCAAACAGTCCAACATATAAAGAAGCAAAGCTGGGTGACATTTTTGACCCCATCGCGACACCCGAGATCTGAAGAAAAAAGTCATTGTCATATAGAAAGGCATTAGATGTCAGTACCTCTTTTGTCAACTCCAACAAACATTGGGTACTAGGAATAGTCTCAACAGCAAGACCATACCTGACGCTTATCCAATGCCTCTTATTCATGACATCCTGGAATCACTGGACGGCACCACTTGGTTCAGTACATTGAATCTGCAGTCAGGATATTGGCAGGTGGATATGGAGGAAAGGAGCAAAGAAAAGACAGCCTTCATCACCAACCAGGGACTATTCCAATTCCGAGCCATGCCTTATGGGCTCAGGAATGCCGCTGCCACATTCCAGAGGCTTATGGAGAAGGTTCTGGCAGAATTGAGAGGAAAATTCTGTTTCGTATACATAGATGACATTATCATCTATTCACGATCCTTAGAGGAACACACCAAACACTTGAACTCCATAATGCAACAACTGGAACAGGCATCTCTTACCCTTAACATGAAGAAGTGTCACTTCTTTAAAAGACAGTTAAAGTTCCTTGGGCACATTGTCTCAGTGAAAGGAGTGGAGGTTGATAGGGAAAAGACTCGTGCTGTTGCCCAATATCCTCTTCCCAAAGACCTCAAAGCTCTCCAACGCTTTCTGGGATTAGCAGGGTGGTACCACAAATTCATTCCCCATTTTGCTGACATCACTGCCCCTTTGAATCACCTAAAAAAGAAGGGAGTAAAATGGGACTGGACTTCTGAGTGTCAAACAAGCTTTAATACTGTACCATCAAACAAGTACTACAAGACCCTCCGGTATTGATGCAGCCTGACCTCAACCAATCTTTTCAGGTGCATACGGATGCCAGTGATGTAGGTTTAGGAGCCATTCTCACCCAACAAACACCTGAAGGGGAAAGAGTTATAGCTTATGCTTCTAGGACCTTAAGAGGAGCAGAATTAAATTACTCTACCTCTGAAAAAGAGTGTTTGGCGGTGGTCTGGGCGGTGGAAAAATGGAGGCATTACCTTGAAGGGAGTCAGTTTGACATTTACAGCGACATTTACAAACTAATGTATGTGTATAAAGAGAATCGCAATGCTGACAAAACTTTCTTTTAAATAAAAGTAGCTGATAACTTCTGGATTTGAAATAAAAATAGTGAGTATGTGTTTGTGGTACAGCCGCGGATGAGTTATGCACTGCAAACGCAGCATATGTGAAAGCACTATAGCGTGTGCTGCTCCTGCACCGCATACGCATTGCACACAGAGTATGTGTGAAACGGGCGTTAACCTCTGCTTTCTCATCTTACACATCACACTCCACTGTTATGGTGGCCATTTCAATACAATGTGTGGAAACACAATATGCATGGAAACTAAAATATGGTAGTATCGTGCTACAGCGCACATTCTATCAGCTGCAGTTCTGGCGCCTCAGTCCCAATACTGTAAAACTCGACGTACATTCACATCACATGTTAATGCAGCGGTAGAGTTACACTCACAGGACACTGCACTTATTCACAATCACAAAAGTCTCATTGTTTGCTTGTGCTTTAAAGCTTTAAAACATTTCATTGGCGTTCTGTTCTGACATGATGCACTTTTTCTGAGCGCGTACGCCCGAAGCGCACACTTCAAACAGCGCCAAACTGGATTTTTGTTGGGTCAGACCCACTGGCGGAGCTAGGGCGTGGCCAGGGGTGGCTGTGGCCACCCTTGGTCTAAGCTTGGCCACCCCTCTCACAACTGCTGTTTCTGTCTCTTTTTTTTATTGACAAAAATTGCATTTTTTAAAACGCTGAACTGTCTCTTTAAGACCACAAAAAACAGAGACTTTTCAGACGCACACTCCAACTTCACCTCAGCGCCAGGCGCAAGCCAAACGAGTGCGGAAATGAGCAAGTGCCGAATGAGCTTCAGCAGAACATCAGACAGTGATATGCACATAGTAAATATAGAGTCATTCTTTCTCATCTGGTGGGTTGCAAGACCGTTTTGAGTAAGTCGAATAGTGTGCAGTCAACAACAAACGTAATTCTCTTTTTTTTCTGATGCTATTTTTATTTTAGAAGATGTGTGTGAAAGCTTGTGACACTTCTGTCAGATGCTGAGAAAAGGGCGTTGTCCTTATTTAGTTGGCTATCTTCGGTAAGATGAGATGTTGTCAGGCCAAATGTCAGCAAAACTAACTAACTTTTCTGTCATACGGCTGACAGCCGTTGTACTGTGCTTGCGGTACGCACATCACGCGCAAATGCGGCGTGCTGTAGCCGCATGATAGAACTGTTGCAATTATTTATTTTGACAACTAATATAGAAAGTTAAACTTTTTTTTTACAAACTCAGAATTGGTTGAATAGTTCATTGATTATATAAAACGCATTGAAGGTTGAATAATCTTTGGACTACACTATTTATCTGCATGTTATCTCATCCATGAAGATGCAACAATGTAGAACAAGCTATTGGATATTTTGAGAACCAGAACCAAGCTAACTGAGCAAGTTGAACTTTTTGTGTGCCCTTTTATTACTATTTAATTAATTTTAATATGAGGTGGTGGGTAATAATACAAATTTCACTCAGTATTCCATGATTCCTAATTCACTACTATCTCAATTACAATTAAGTACAAATTAACTTAATTCAGTTGTGTAGGCACTAAAACAGTCCAATACATTATCAAATTATTTTTTACGATAAAATAATTAAGATTTATGTGCCACCCCAGACTGGTTGCTGGCCCTTGCCTGGCCACCCCTATGAAAAAATCCTGGCTCCACCACTGGCTGCAACAACTTGCACTCACACAGACATGCTCTGAAAATTTCAAAAACTTTTAGCCTTTTATGTTCAAACCGGATTCAGACAATGATGGAGAGACTCAAGAAGAAGTGACAACTTGTAGAATGCAACAGGATGTTTCTGAATGTTTAGTTGATGAATTTATGTAGCTTATGTATAGTTAAAAAGCAATTTCTTTAAAAGCAAATATCTCCCTTTGCTTTGAACTTTGAGCATTGTAACTTTGCAGGTGTTGTTTATGATCAAACAGCAACATTGCACACTAACTAAAGTTAAAAAAGTGAAATCATAATCAACCACCACTTTAACTTTCATTGGTTTATACCTATACTATAACTTTGTTCTGATGCTGACTTACTGCTGATGAGTTGGTGCTGTACTGCTGGGGTGGTAGATGATGATGACACAGATCCAGATGCGGAGACAGGTGATGCAGCCACTTTGGAGATGGTAGGTGATGATGGTAAAGCTACAATGACAGGTGATGCAGCAGCTGGACAGGTTTTCTGTGATGCAGTTGGTGCTGTTGATCTTTCGGACACAATCTTGTGTGGAATGCGTGCCATCTCCTCCATATACAATCTCAAGTGGTCAATATTGATGATTTTGGCCAAATCAGATCAGCATTCTATCCTTTAATGTTTTTAATTGTGTATGGACCTAAAACATTTTGATCCAATTTTCCGCCTTTTCTCTGTTGGCTCCGAACATTACAGCTCCATACCTTGTTGCCCACAGATAATTTCACTTTCTTTGCTTTCTGTTCTTTCCTTGTCATTCTTTTTTGGACCTGAGCAGTGTGGGTAAGGGCAGTTTGAAGAACTTCATCAAGTTTCAGGACACCCTCAGTCATTTGTTCGATTCCTACGGCAGCTTCAACAGAGCTGTCAATCTGAAAAAAAGGAACATTTGCTTCTAGTTCAAAATACATGATCATCTCAAATTCATGTAAGTTCCTACTGAATGCAATACATGCACATAAAAATGGAACAAAACACAGAAGACAATGAACACCCACTTGATAATCTTCAGGGACCTCAGAAGGGTACCGTGCCTCACGACCAAACATCATATAAAATGGAGATAACTTTGTCATCATCTGTTTTTTTTTTTTTGGTTCTTAGTCCAAACATAATAGCATCAAGGTCTTTGTCCCACTGCTTTGGTTTTTTGGAGACCAATTTGCTGAGAGCCCTTAACCATTACATTTACATTAAATAATTTTAGCAGAAGATACTGTCTCTATAAATATCTTTGAATACCATATTTGGTTATAACTATTCTTACAAATGCCATTATAGCTTTAAAATAACCAAATTAAATTTATTTTTATAGGCTGATGAAAAAATAAATAATAATTTAAGGATCTTTGTATAAAAATCGACGTACCGTATAAATTTAGTACCTCTGTATGGTCCGATTCATCCTTTCAACTAGACCGTTAATCTGGGCATGATAAGGTGAGCACAAACTCCTTTTGATACCAAGAATTTTGGACACATTTTGGTTGATCTGATAATAAAACAATTTTTTTTTTTTTTATATAGTCAATTTAGGTAAATATTTTTTTCAAAACTACATTTGAGCACTACAGCGTTTATTTACCCGATTAACAAACTCCCTCCCTTGGTCTGTGAGTATGTGTTTCGGTGCCTCAAACTGATAAAAAAAAGCTTAATAATACAGTTTGTGACCTCCTCTGCAGACTTACTTCTAAGTGGACAAACCAGTGGCCATTTGGTCAAGTAACGCAAATATATTGATGGCCACTGTCTGTGAGAGCGAGTTTCCCAATCAGACCCATCCCCAAAAGTTGAAAAGGTTGTGTGACCATGCAAGAAATGTGATAAAGGATAATTAGATAAAAATATTCATTAAATTGTGTAAATATTCTAACATGGTAGTGGTGTCTGGGAAAGAAAGAAAGAAAGAAAGAAAGAAAGAAAGAAAGAAAGAAAGAAAGAAAGAAAGAAAGAAAGATTGATTACCTGTATAGGTGTAATTTTGACCTCTTCTTTAATGGATTCTTTGGCGGCCTGACATGCCACACATTCAGCCACCTATTTAAAAATAAGTTATCAGTTAACATCAAGATAGAAGAAAGATTTTATAAAATTTATGGACTTTTGTTAAATTACTTTCAACGTTCAACTTTCAGCTTCATTGCCCATTTGTCAAGATCCACGGACAACCCTGGCCAGTAAAATCTTTTGGATATGGCATCTTTGTTTGTTTTTCTGTACACAATGTGCACCAATGTTGCTAGCATGAAACTCTATAAACATTTATTTGCATCATCTGCACCATAGACAACCTTCAATCACGGTACCTTTGTATATTCTGTAGTACAGCTGACCATCTGAATGATTCAATAACAATGCAATAACTATTAATTAAAAAATCAGACATGAATATGACATGACATTCTACAGTACAAATAGAGAAAACTAGACATCTCTTCATCGGGTCCCTTGTCAAACAATGTAAAACAAACTTGTCAGTAATGAAGTTTAACATGATATTAATTAATAAAGTCAAGATAACAGGCCCGGTAAAATTTTAATAGCCTAAAGGAAATATCCTAATATATATCCACAATTTATGTTGCAAACAGGTTTTAAAAAATAATATTGATTAATCACATAGTTGTAGTCACCTTTAAAGGGACTATGTGTAGGAATTACTCCCATCTAGTGGTGAAATTGTATTTTGCATTCAAACGAATAGTGCTCTCCAGCGCCTCGCTTTTTCAAATGCGCGTTGCATCTACGGTAGCCGTTATGTACCAAAAAGCTATGACAGGATGTCTTACAATAGCACTTTGAGTTTTCCTTCGGTGAACAGGTTTGTTATTTAAAACAAACTGAAACTTGAAACAACGAAAAAAAGAATGTTACAATATGAATTACTGACTGTGAAAAACATGAACTATGGTAATTAGTAGTAATGCCTTCTTTATTCGTTATATTTTTTGAAGTACATGCATTGTTAGATATCATCATCAGCGCCTTCTCTAACGTTACTTTACTCAGTAGCTGCTATTCATCAAAGAGCCTGTTTAACTTTTAACTATAAATGTTCTACTGTCTATATAATAAAGTACATAACCAAGCAATGAAAAAAAGCCTGTAATTAAGGCCGTAACATTGACTTACCTGTCGAGAAGAAAGCAGTCAACTTCAGCATCTCTTTTGAAAGCTTTCTCCTGCATTAGCTATCCCTACATTAACCCTCTGAGGTCAGCAATCACGCCGGCGTGATCTGCTCGCTTTTTTCCTTATCAGTTGAATTGAGACCCGAAATACTCTTTTGACTTTGATTTTACAAACAAGTTTCATACATCAATCGATTCTGTTAAATGTGTATTATTTTTGTGTATACTCACAATAAAAACAAAGTGTTGTGCTTTTTGCCAAATAAAGAAAAATAAACACGAAGCGAGTTCTGCGTTCTCTCTGTCAGTGTAGTCCATTCTGAAACGCGTCCGAAAATGAACAATAACTCAGCGAATACTCAGTCAAACAGACATACAGACAAACAAGCATGAAGCTTGAATTCTCTTCTTTTAAATGAAGTAATTTATATAAAAAACAAATATTCTCAGTTCATGTAATCTGTAAGAAAAGAGCGAGATGTCAGTCGTTCTCATCTCATCTAATTACTTGTAATGTGATTCCGCCCACGGAGAGCGCGTGCAAACGCAAATGGCTGAGGCAATCCACGCAAACTGTGAACGCCCACATATCAGCTCGAGAAAACACAAGTTTAATCAGATCATTGTAGCCTACTTGTTTACACCGTCTCGCAGCGCTGTGAATAATAATAATAATGGAAAATGTACCTCAGAAGTGCGGGTATTTCGAGGAGTAAGAATCCGACTGAGCTGAGGAATACTGTAGTAAGTTTTTTTCCCTTCTCAAGTGATTCGCGTTTCTGTGTGAATGAATGAACGGCAGAGATGCGCGCTGTTTACCATAGCTCGCACACTCGCGTTTCTGTGTGAATGAATGATGATGTTTTAGCAAACTGTATTGCTATACTGAGATGAGTAAAAATTTTGCTATTGCTATACTGAGATGAGTAAAAAAAGACGACTGAAATATGTTGAAATAAAATGTAGGCTATTTGTATAAGCAACGTATTAAACTGCAAATTAACATTTATATGCCCTAATATTTCAGATAAAAACAACGTTACAGTCAGGCGAAATATGAAAGACAACATTTTGTTGACTAGATTTGGGTACAGTTTTTACTGTAGAATATACTGCCACATCAAATAAGCTTTTGTTTAGCAATTTCTGCTCATATGTTATATATACTGTATATATATATATATATATATATATATATATATATATATATATATATATATATATATATATACACACACACACATGTACGTATACGTATATATACTATTTTTGTCAAAAATAAAGTCATCAACTAAGATGTTAGCTGTTCCAATGTTGGCTATATTCAAACTAATGAATACATAATAAAATGTAGGCCTATAATCATTTTTTTACAAAGAAAGAGTACACTTGAAATATTGTTGAAATTGTAATTATTGTTGTAATTGTAACCTTTTTAATAAAATAGCAAAATATATTTACAAGATAGATGTAAGCAAAATCTTAAATGGTCAATATAAGTCTTCTTCTAAATATATCTTTTGTCCTTGCATTGTGGCTCAGTCAGTGTCACACCTGAATGAATGGCTCATTATGCAGAGTGGGTGGGACATTGTATTCTCAGGTGTAAACCACTCCTCGTTCACGCCCCCTCGCATATTGGCTTTCCAAGCAAAATCTGTCTTACCCAATTTAAATCAATGTATTGTTTTATGTGAACGATAAAGCAAGACTATTTTCACATAATTTTGAAGCCAGAACTCGTAGCAACAACATCCATTAGGCAAAAGTCTTATTGACACATATTTAGTATGAGTTTTGTGGTATTATTTCAGCAACTTTCATTTTTATTTTTTTCAATAACCACGCATAAACATTATTCTCTTAAAAATACAAACATCTACATACACAATGCTTACATATTATGGTAGCCCTGTTTGTGCTATATAGAGTGAATTTACACCTTTGCCATTATCATGTTTATAAATAACTGAAAAAAGCACAAATGTCAGGGCATGTCAAAACATCCCAAGGGCCCCAAAAACACCCTAGACCCCAGAGGGTTAACCCTTGTTTTTGTAATCTCCAGTCACGTTTCCTTTTTTCGGTCTATTTTGGACTTTTTCCGACGACGAGGGCTCATTATCCTGTGACTCAGCATATGTGCATAACCGTGCAGTGCAGCCTTTTAAACTTGCCGGTGCAGTGACAAGCCCCTCTCACTACTCCGTCCGTGTCTGCTGGTTTCAGTCACGTGACGCGGGCTCTGAACGAAAACGCGTTGTGGAAACGTGTTGGCCTAGTACTTTATGTCCCTATCTGCTATTATACTTTTTCAACATGGTGGAAATACATGGAAGCCTCCGTGGACCTACCCGTCCCATGTATATAAAGATAATAAATTCTTCGTTTACGAGGATTAGTCTGATCATTGGCAGAGGTATTTGTACACCATTGAGGGCATATTTAGGAATAAAATATTGATTTTAGATAATAAAATACCTAAAAAGCTACACATTGTCCCTTTAAAGGGATACTTTACCCCTGGAAATATGAATGTGTATTTAAAATGGGTCATTTATGTAGTATAAATGTGAAATAATTTTTGAGCCTTCTAGACTGATAAAAGCCAGAAAATGTATTTTTGTCTCATGTGGATGAAAGACAACAACTCACAGAATGCACTTGCTTTGCTGCCCTATGAGGCCACTCCCAACCGGTAAGAGAGTGTAAGCCGTTTTATCATGAGTCTCCGTAACGAGTCTGCCCGAGATTTCGAGATTGCCCAAAATGTCCGGGATTTGGCTAAATTAATACAGGATTGAAGTTAATTAATACATCATTTGACTGGACATAACTGTTATATATAAGGGTGTCACGATTCTCCAAATCCTCGATTCGATTACATTTTCGATTCTAAAGTCACGGTTCGATTTGATTCTCGATTTAAAAAAAAAAATTTGAAAGCACAAGCTATGCCATTTTTAGACTTTTATGCAATATAATAATATCTGACCTTTGTTCGCAATGTACCACACACTACATTGTCAAATTGAAAACGTTTATTAACAACATAATGTAACAATAACTTATATCTTAAGTCAATTGGAAACTTAAACAATATAACCTATCACAGTCCCGGGGCTCCCTGGACTCCTCAGAGCAGTCACAGGCGAATAGCACGGCGTTTTAAATTGGGTTCCAACAGCGTTTGCAACGCAGTACGAGAGAACGTTATCGTAAGGGAACGTACAGGGTTACTTGTGTAACCTCGGTTCCCTTACAGATAAGGGAACGAGTACTGCGTTGCCTTGCCGTGCTATTTCGCTCATATCAGGTACTTCGCTTCAGTCGATTTAAACCTAAAGTCCTTTGGCGAGTTTTCTCTGAATTTATACACTTCAGCCGCGTCCAAATTGGCGCGCTCGAGGTTGGCAGGGCGCCAAGCGCTCCCATTGGACCGCACGCCACTGCTAACTTGCCATAGGTTCGTGCAGTTGCCGCAGCACAGCCAGCTTGCTCAGACGAGCTATGACGCTCTCGCTGTGCAGCTGCAATGCGTTTTAAAATAAAGGCTTCAATATTCTCGAGAAAAGGAGTTTTAGGCCTACCTATTACAGGCAAACCAAGCTGACGTGACATATGGGGCGTGGCAGCATCGACGATTCCATTTTTTGATTCGATGATCGAGATTGAGCATTAATTTTTTAAATCGAAATCGTGACACCCTTAGTTATATATATATATATATATATATATATATATATATATATATATATATATATATATATATATATATATATATATATATTGAAATAAAATATAGGTTATATGTGTTTGCGCACGTGATATCAGGAAGCAACGTAATACACACATGACGACAGGAGGGTGACGGCGATGAGCAAATCGGGTTACCCCTCCCACTTCTGCTAGTTTTACTGAGATATCTTATCCCGTGCGAATTGGCCATTAATATTACAGACATCCTGTGGTAAAATTACATTACTCCATCTACCCTTGTAAAGTTAATCCCGTCCGAATAGGGCTATAGTGCCTACTAAAAGGTCTACAATCTCTCCAGAGAATCTAGACATCCTCATCTTTTTGGAAACTCTTTTTTGGTGGGTTAAAATGGGCCTGCCCAAATTATACCTTCTAAATCTAAATTCAGGCCTACTGGGTTTGCATCTAAGCAAAAAAAAAAAAAAAAAAAAAAAAACAGGTAAAAGGCACTATTGACGCTGTGGTGAGGGGGAAGTGGTTCAGCGAGAGAGAAAGGAGATAAGCGTAAGAAGGTCAAGTGCTAATGACGAACAACTCTGTCTTGTTTAGGGATGGAAATCGTAAGACATTTCTTATACTTGTCAAATGAGTTTAACAGACTGGTAATGTCAACAAATTCAACATATTATTTAGCAATTTTTGCAAAAATAATACATTTTTCTGAAGGAAAATAAATATTTCTGCATTCTCTAGGATAATTTGGGACTTCTCCTATAGCTTATTATTGTATCTCCAGCAGTGGAGAATACCCTCTCAGAAGGGGTAGAATATGCTTGAATACACATGTAAGATCCAGACAGGTGAAACATAATATTTCGATTTGAATGATTGATTCATAAAGACTTCACTTCATTACTGGATGAATCAGCGCTCTAGCAGTGCATGCGTCTTGCGGAAGAACATTGTAGCCGGAGCTACTTCTCTATGTTTATTTCTATGACGGGGTTGAGTCACTCAGGCACTGTGCTACTCCGCAGCGGTGCCGGTGTAAAGTAGTCTGAGTATAAACGCTTATGCTTACCGTAGTGATTCAGGATAAGACAAAAACACGGTTTGAAAAAAGGCATTCATTATGTACTCGCTCATTATATACATTTAGTAAATTCTGAAGCGAATTTTCGTTATTTGAAGCGACTTTCAAAAGGTGATTTACTCTGTTTTGGTTGCTACCCTAGACATCAGTATTTATTCTCGAACTATAAACTTTTATTTCAGTATTTCTGTGATCATTTGAATATTTGTAACACCAAAATACCGATACTGTGTTGTTAAAAAGATTGTGAAAGTAAAGCTGTTTCATATTGACAACTGCTCTCTCAGCGACAGCGCAAACAGATTTGAATGTTTCAGTGTGAAGTTTTTGTCATTTAGGAATAAGATTGCGTGGGTGTTTGAATCGAGATCGTCTCTCTCTCTCTCTCTCTCTCAAAACGTATATGAGTAGCGCAAGTGCTTTCATTACTATTTTAATATACATGAGGTGCGTGTGAGACGTCACTATTAAAGGATAAGCTCCCAGCACTTCGCCCACACATCGGCCCAGAACTGTTTTTGGAACCGAAACTTAGGAATTTCGCACAGTTCCGGTATTTAAAAAAAAACACTACCGGTTCTGTATAAGAACCGGTTTTCGGTTCCCCACCCTATAGTCTTGTTGCAGTAATTGGCGTGGAGAGACCGGATATAAGAACGCCGCTGTCATTTGTGGATGTCATCCAATCGCTCGCGATTCTGCATCAGGAACACCATCAAGCCCTGCGGTTCTGATCCCTTGTCCAAGCCCAGCAGGAAGTTCTGGAGCTGGATAGACCGGGAGGTTCGGGCCATGGAAACTCCATCTGCCCCAGCCCCGTCCACTCACATGCCTCTAAATAAGATGGGACCATGGGACGATTCAGAGGCTTTTGTGGACCTCTTCGAGAGGTCCGCTGAGGCATGTGGGTGGGCACCCTCGGACTGGTCAGTGCGGCTCATACCTCTGCTCTCTAGAGAAGCACAGGTGGCCGGACAACAACTGCCAGTCCAGAACCTCCTGGTCTATGAACACCTGAAACGCTCCATCCTGCAGCATACCCTTTGTGATGGTGCAACAGCTCCGGGACTCCTGCCGCTGATGGCCAAGGGAAGCGACCGCCCGACGTCACTGAACCAGGCCATCCAACTCGTGGAGGATCAGATGGTGACGTGCCCCGGGGTCAGCGAACCCATGCCAGCAGCTTCTCTCTCTCCACCTTCCCCTGTGTTTTCCCCCACTCCTTCTCCCTCTAAATCCGTCCCGCTCCCTAGGTCCCAAGGGGGTTTCGCGCCTGACCGTCACCCCAATGGAGGAGTGGACCAACGGCAGAGCCGACAGATGGTCCCAGAGCACCGCCCAGGGGGGTGGGGTTGACAACCAGCAGCACCGCCGCAACTCCTGTTGCGCCGCTCTCTCCATGCCAATTCCTTGACCCGCTTCCTGCCACTAGTGCAGCGGGGCGGCCTTGGCCGGCCTGTTAACGTTGCGGGGACCCGGGTCATTTTATCGATCGGTGTCCGGTGATGGAAGTAGGGAAACTGATCCAGATCCCGGACACTCCGCAGGCCTTCCCCGATCAAGCTGGCCTGTATCAGATACCTGTGAGTATTAAGGGGGGTACGTATCAGGCTTTGGTGGATTCAGGATGTAACCAAACCTCCATTCATCAAAGCCTGATTCAACCAGAAGCATTGGATAAGAGCCACATGGTTAAAGTATGGTGCGTACATGGGGAGGTGGTGAACTACCCATTAATGTTGGTGATTATTCAATTTCAGGGACAAAAGCTTAATATAGAGGTTGTGGTTAGCCCACACCTCCGACATCCGCTAATTTTGGGCACGAATTGGCCAAATTTTAGTGTATTATTGGGGTATTTATGTGTGGATGTCTCTTGGAAGAAAGGGGAGCGGGGAAGGGGGGCGGTTGCTCAGGTAGGAGAAGCTGAGCCGGGACCAATGGGAGATGAGCCAGGGGAAAGGAGCGCTCTTGAAAGGAGAATCCTCACAGAGCGCAATGATTTTCCCCTTGAACAGTCCCAGGACGAAATGCTCAAAAATGCCTTCGAACACGTCCGTAGTATCGACGGGCAGCTTATCCAACCAGGGGCCTGTTTCAGAAAGGAGGTTCAACCAACTCTGAGTTAAAACTTGAACTCTGAGTTGACTTACCCTGAGATGGGAAGCTCAGGGAGTTTTCGGGTTACAGAAAAGCTGAAATGAGTTAGTTCAATCAACTCTGAGTTAAGCGCGTGCACCACAACTATAAAAAGCCATTATTAATGGAGTGCAGATATTATGAGTCACCATAGCAACAGCGCCAGACAAAAAGAGGTCTGCATATTTCTCACCAGCAGAACTGGATGAGCTTCTACAAGCATATGGAGAGTATGAACACATATTATTATTATTTTTTAAACATTGGCTGCAGCAACGAAGGACAGAGAGTTAGCTGGGGAGAAAATAGTTGCTCGAGTCAATGCGTAAGTTTATATTTTAATCACTGTTATACAGTGATGGGTGTAATTAATTACCAAGTAATCTAAATACTGTAATTTAATTAAAGGGATTACTCTTAATTATTCTGTAATTTAAAGTAAATCTGATGTAATTGCATTAGATTATAGAACAATTCTGTATATTTAACATACATTTTTTAAAGGTATATTTTAATGTAACCTTCTCCAACTACACACTTTGGTAAATTCAAGAATAATTCATGCAATTGTATTTTGTTTATTTGAAAGCATTAAAAGTGCAGTTTCTTGACTCTCCTTGTATTGTTCAAGTGGTTGAGGTTGATATGGGATTTAGTAATTAATAATAAGTAGACCAATACTTTCTAAAGATAGTCATTATTACATTAATCTAATTACACTGTTGAAGATGTCATTTGTAGTTCGTAATTAATAACTATTTTAGAGTAACCCAACTGTTATAATATCAGAGGTGAAACTGGAAGAACAGTATGTTATTCAACCTAATTTTAATTTTCATGTAGGTGCAATCCTGCAGGCATTAAAAGAACATGGCAGCAGTTGAAAATTAAATATAAAAACATTCAATCAGGTAAGGCTTGAGCATATCATGGGTGTAGGCTACCTGAGTTTACAAACATTTGATATATTAAATAACTAAATAGCATCCAGTGTCTAGCAGTGCAGCAGAGCCAGTCACTCCCGAAGATCCAAGGGCCTCATAAAATGTAAGAGGTTTACATATGTGTTATTTTTTATATAGGCTATGTTTGATATTTCCATTTATTTTACTTTGGGTTGGGTTTTTTGTTGGTCCCAACAGATTCTGGTGGTAATATCTGTCTTTTGGAGCCTCCTGTCCCAACAGAACCCCAGGCAGTTGTAAGTAACCTACTCAATACACCAGAAATTATGACAAATAGTGCTATAAAGTGTACTCAACCAAAAGCTCATCTTCACAGGACGATGGGGATAAAGAAAGAGTTTCTGCTGCCACAGAGAGGCCTACAGAGGTAATGTTATTATTAAGTGTCTACACATCAAACAATCTACACATTCAGATTTTTCACATTTTTATGTGGAGTAGCCTATAGAATCTAAGTTTAAATCTAAGTATAGAATCTAAGTTTAAAGAGATAACCCCCATCGCCCCCCCCCCCGATGAACAGTTGCTCACGTCACATCTACGTCGTCAAGCTCAGTTTGAGTCTGCGCAGTTCGCTCGACCCCCAGGAAGTGAGTGCTTCTAATTGACTTCACTTGTCTGCGTTGAAACCTATGGGGTCGCTGTGTCCAGCAGTTTATATACTGTCTACCATGGTAACTGACTCTGAGTATAAGTTACCTCTCTTTCAGAAATGGGCTTGACGTACTCTGCTTTCTCAATTTTGAAATACCTCCCATTCTGAAACAGAAAACCCAGTTTCCCTCATTTCAGGGTTAACATACTCAGTTTTCACTTAACCTCCTTTCTGAAACAGGCCTCTGATCGACCGCTCTCATATCCTTATTTTGCTATTTTAAAAGAGAAGTTGTATCAAATGATCCAAGACACTCAGTCAAAACAAAATACAACTCAATTGTTGATACCCAAAAGCTGTCAGGAAATGCTTTTTCAGGCGGTTCATTGTAATCTGATGGCCGGGCATTTGGGACAATCAGCAACACTTATTCGTCTAATGACACGATTTTTCTGGCCAAGCATTCACAAGAACGTGTGCAGGTGGTGCGCCTCTTGTCAGGATTGTCAGTTGGTGAATCCACCGGCCAATCCAAAAGCACCATTGTGCCCACTTCCTCTCATGCAGGTCCCCTTCGAACGAATTACCATGGACCTCATCGGGCCATTAGGTGTACATGCATAAATTCAAATGGTTTGTATCACCACACGCCATAAAAGGATATGACGTTTTTGTGGGTGTTTCCAGTTATGCCGACCTGGACAGAAGGACAGAAAGTATAAAGACAAAATCACTTTACAAAAAAATAAGAACATCCAGTTAACACAATTTCACACGAGGTCTCAATCACATCCCAAGTAAAATAAAAATAATTTCTACCCCACACTCAATACCCACAACTCTTGTGAAAGCAAGGCAAATATGTTAAGCACAGCACTTCACGTGGACACCAGTACACGGTAACCATGCCAAACCCCTCCCACTTTAAGGAATTAACCACACGCACAACAAAAATAAACAGTAACACAAGAAATCAAAAGCTAACTAGTACAAACTTCAGAAATAATCAACTCAAAAATAAAAAAGTTACACTTTTGTAACTTAAATAAAAAGCAATTACACTCACAATAATCAAAACAAAAGTAAATAATCCACTCAGGTCCGTGTACGTTTTGATAGTTTGTTTTTTCATTTGAACCACAAAACAAAATAACGAGAAACCACCTCTTTTTCGTTTGTCGTTTCAAACCAAAAACAAAGAAACGATAAAAAAAGAGCCGTTCTCCCGTTTTTGGTTTCTGAATCCAAAAACGAAAAATGACTAAACCAAATTCAAATAACGGTCCGATTTTGGTTTTTTGAAATTCCTTTTTTCATTTCTCCGTTTGAAGATCTACATTAAAAGAAAGACAGGTTGGCCATGTGACCCGGAAGTAATAGTAAATATAGCCTATAAAAATAAAAGCCAAGCTTTTTAGAACGGTCATAATATGCAGCACTAACGTTATAATACGGTGACGCATTGCTGCCACATACATATTATTTTTTCCACTTAATTATGTCGTAATATCGAGATCTTATGTCGTTAAAACGACTTTCTCGTAATAACGAGATCTTATGTCTTTAAAACGATATATTTTTCTCGTAATAACGAGATCTTATGTCGTTAAAACGACATCTTTTTCTTGTAATAACGAGATGCTATGTCGTTAAAACGACTCTTGGCCTTATAAGGACATGTGTAGTCACGTAGCCTACAAAATATGCCTTTATCCACATAAAATTGATAGCCAGTCATGTCTTTATCATACATCTACGTTCAAAAAGCTGAAGAAATAGCAGCCCCCAATGGACATTCATGTTAAAAGATCAAATTCTGTACACACCTTATTAATAGCAGATGAGCCCAGAATACGAACATTGCGTTTAATTGCACATTATGCTAAGCGTTTTCCTCCCATAGAAAACCCTTATAATAAAGAAAAAGCTTAATGTGGCTTAATAGGCTACTTCAGTGATAAAGATCAAATGCTGTAGGCCTACACACCTATTAATAAACCATACTATCATACAGAAAAGCAGATGAGCCCAGGATATGAATGCAATGCATTTAATTAGCCTACACGTTAAGCGTTTTCCTCCCATAAAGGTGGCTATTAACGTGTCTTTCTATGGGAGGATGGCATTGCGGTGCACAGCAAATCCTTTAAATGGTATTCAATGCAAAACAAAAATGAAAAATATAAGTAGCCATTAAAATAAACAAATTATTGTGGCATTAATTAGCCCACAAACAATATTTATTTTAAAGCCTAAACAAATTTATTTTAAAGCCTAAACGAATTTATTTAAAGAAAAACACCAGCGTTGGGCGTTTATCTGTAGGCTAAGTGTTTCAGTCGTCCTTTTCAAACTGGCGCAATAAAATGCTACATAATTTGATTTGTTAAACATGAAGAGGACTTATCTATCTGGCATGGCCGCTCGCTCTAACGTTAACCAAGATAAATGTCCGCTATTATTAAGCGCATGTCCAAGTGTTTGTGCGGAGTGTGGAGCGTGCACTGCATGACGGCGCCGGTGCCATCACTCGCATTTTCCTAACAACAGTGGAAACAACTTAAAATACTCCATCATTTCTGGTCATACAGAAAAGAATAATACATCAGTCGCAACTACTTTTATTTGTGTAAACTCACAACAACAAGAAAACGTTATGCTTTTGTAAAATAAAAGAAAACGAACAGGGCGCGCTTTCATGATCTTTGTGAATTGGAGCGTGTCTCAAAAATGAACTCAAAAACAGTGTATAGACAAGCCTCACGGACATGAGAAATATAACTATCTATATAAAGCTTATAAAAAAATGTCCACCAACGAAAACAAATCCAAGCGAAAGCAAATAGCCTACGTACATTAGCCTACCATCTGATTATGTAATCCTGTCCGTATGAAAGGCGCATCTAGGCTACATTACAGCGGAGATGTATGGATGTATGTTTGCAGGCAGCCTACACTGATTTAGAAAAGACTAGTTCATTATTAAACAATTAAAATGCTTCGTTATTTTTTTCAGACACATTTATTATCATTAGCCTACTTTTGCCGGTGCTTTGTGGCAAGTTTTCTGCATGCGCTTGAGCGCGGAATATAGCCCTAGGCTATATTATGCACCCATGATTGAATATAAACGTGCGATTAGTCCTAATTGCTTAAATGAATGACTACTAGTCTAGAAAAATCTTTAGTCTATGGCAACTCTAATCAATAGCCTACATTTAATATTTTACATTATTTGATTAGTAATTCGTATCGGTAACCCTTCCTTTTACAGTCCCCTAATTACTAGGTATTTACCTGGTAAATATATGGTAAGTTATAGTTGGTTATTGGTAATTACCACAGGTAACAAGTATGTAAATGCAGAGAAACTACAAACTAATTACTAAGTATTTACCTGGTAAGCATATGGTAAATTATAGTGTTTTAGTGTGTAATTACTTAAGGTGATTAGTATGCAATTACAGAGAAACTACCAGGGAAAAAAACACCACTGTTAAATATCAACTCAACAAAGTACTGTGTACTTGTTACCTGTTTAGGTTGGTAATAACTCAGATTTAATTGTGTACTTCCTCAGAATGTAGGCAGACTATTTTTAGAAACACCTCCAGTATTACCCATCAATTCAAGTTAGGTTTGTAGTTATCCTAGGGTTATGTTGGTAACAGTCCATGTTTATTTATTATTACTATCTTGAAATTAAGACGGTAGTTTCCAATAAATTACCTTGTCTTACATAGGCTAGTTGTTGTTCATTGCTACACCCATTTATAGAGGGTTTATCAAATAATTTACCTTACACTTACCTGGTAACTACCCCGCAGGAACAGTTTTCCCTAATGTCATGGCACATCTTAAATACTGGGTATGTTCTTGCAGATGTTTTTACAATTTACTCAGTGAGTAAAGTGCAACTGTACTGTAAAATGAAGCCTTGTTTATTTCCATGGTATTACCGGAATTGTACCATATAACTTGATCATTCCCTTTTCCATATAGTCACAATTGTTTTACCTCGTATGTCCTGCAACGTTACCAAGGAAAACATGACAATTTACTCAGTAAGTAAAGTGCAACTGTACTGTAAAAGGAAGCCTTTTTATTTCCATGGAATTACTGGGATTTTACCCTATAATCTGTAATAGCTACGTAACTGTAGCTATTACAGATTATAGGGTAAGATCCCAGTAATTCCGTGGAAATAAAAAGGCTTCCAGTAACGTTACAGTTTCACTTTAGCCTACTTACTGAGAATGTTCAACGTGATCTCATGAGAATACGTGTGTATTTTTACGTAAAGTGTAATTCTACCATACGTACATTTACTTACGTTTTATACACACAGAAACGTATAATACTGACGTATTTACAGCACTAAAACGTAAAATGTTTGTATTAACAGCACAAAAACATAAATTATTTACGTATGAACAACTCTACCGACGTACATATTTGTACGTATTCTTATGCATATTAAAATCGTGGCATTAATGTTTTGACTCTATTGCATTCAAATGTCTTATCAATTACGTTTTCAGTCGCATTTATGCAGTTTACTCAAGAAATAGACTAATAACATTTCGCTCTGTTCGTGCCTTCTGCTGCAAACTCGTTTCGGAGGATTAGCATACATGCAGTTAAACAAGAATACACTTTAAAACCTTAAAAATACCTTATTTAATCGTTTAACCATTTTAATATTTAGTTTATTTACAGTGAGACACAAAATGCGTTTTCTCCAATAGAACAATAATACACCAAAACCCAACATAAATTCACAAAAGACATCAATTTTATTATAGCTTACTTGATATAATCCAAATCTTTAGAATCCATAAGTTTGCAAGAAAGAGATCCAAATTCAGCCCTTTATCCAGTGAGTGATCTTCATCTCCATTTCACAGGCTACCACAACAGCGCAGTCTGTAACTGTCAAATCAGGCGCTCGTGATGATGAATTCAAATTCAAAAATTGCGCCCTCAAGAAGCGTTACGACATGTTTTACGGCAGTGATATCAAACGCTCATTGGCTCTCGCCTGTTCGTCTATGTTCGTCACAGATTGCGACATGCCGTATTTCAGTCGGTAAACTCTTTCTTTTACTGTCTATTATATTAGAGGTGGGCGATACTCCAAATTTTGGTATCGATCCGATACCAAGTAAATACAGGGCCAGTATCGCCGATATCGATACCGATACCAATACTTTTTAATTTTAAAAGCATGCACTTGAACTTGTATGCACTTTCCTGTGCTAGAGCAGTGAGTCATGATTTATGAGGTGAATGCATCATTAATATGCTAAATCTGAAAACGTTTTCATGACTAGTAAATATTTTGTGATTTGTGCTCTCAACTCGCCTGTAATTATTAGTCAGTGACTTTTACAAAACTACCCTAATTATAGTAAAAGTACTATTGTACACTAGCCTACTGTTCAAAAGTTTGGGGTCTGTAAGATTTTTAATTCTCTTCTGCATTTATTTGATCAAAAATACAGTAAAAACTGTAATATTACAATTTAACATAGGCTATCTGTTTTCTATGTCATACTAAACTGTAATTTATTCAATTGATCAAAGCGTAATTTTCGGCATCATTACTCCAGTTATGATGATAATTCATTTTAATATGCTGATTTACAGCTCAGAAAACATTTCTTATTATCAATGTTGAAAACAGTTTCATATTTTTTTGTGGAAACCATGATGCAGAATTATTTGATGAACCAAGTTGAAAGAACAGCATTTATATGAAGTAGATTTTTTTAACAGTGAAAAACCCTTGACTGTCACTTTTGATCAATTTAATGCATCGATCCTTGTTGAATAAAAATATTAATTTCATTAAAAAAAATCTTACTGTCCTCAACATTTTGAACCGTTATATACACTTTTGCTTTGTTTATTGCAAAATAACTCCCGATTGTTTCTCTGTCATCTAAGCAAGGCTTCGTTTCCCAAACGTGCCTGTGAGCTCAGTGAAGCACCAGCATCGAACGCTCTCTGTGATTGATTGGTGTCGTCTTGACTAGGAGAAAAAGTTCTATCCTACACAATTATCCGCTAACATTCGCTTATTTTTCCACTTAGAAGCTTATTTTACGCACTGAATTGCGTGCTAAATTAATAAAAATTAGGTAACACTTTATTTTGATAGTCCGTTTGTTGAGACATTACTAGTTATTAGTAGCCATTCAGTAGCTTGTCAACAGTGCATCAGTTGACACTCAACAACACTGTTTCAACTGACAAGTAACATACGTTCAACTGACTGCCTATAGACTATTAGGTACAATTCAAGTGTTAATCTACAGATTTTACGAAAAAGTGCCTGTTGACTGTCAATGTTATTTTGCAACAGGTTATTAACCAATTGGCGACTAACTTTCAATTGTCAACTAACTTTCTGTAGATTGAGTACCAACAACTCAAGATCAATCTGTCAGTTAAAAGTCAAGTCATGTCAGCATATGAAGTATATGATACTGTATATCCTACTCAAGGGGTCTCATGTGCATCAAATTTATGATTATTTTAGCTGATTTAAAACTGTTTTTAAAAAATTGTTAACCATTTGTAGATAACCTGTTGATAGTCAACTAAAGATTAGATCTGTTGCTTGTCAACAAATAAATTGTTTATGATCAGTAGACTATTAATAGACATTATCCACTAAGTGTTAGTAGATACATTTTAGGACTACACTGTTAAAAATTTCCTGTAGAAACTACAGTAACTTACTGGCAGCAGTTTGCCAGTAACTTACTGTAAATTAAACTTACAGTAAAAATACTGTATTCATATTTACAGTACCATTTAACTTGCTGTAAATTTATTTACAGTATAATATATTTTTTACTGTAAAACAATGATACATTTTTTTTCTCCAGTTATATATTTTAATACAATAAAAATATTACTTTACACTGTGAAATTTACTGTAATTTGTTGTCCACTTTTACTATTTATTGTAAAACTACAAATTATTGTATTTCAACAGGTTAAAAACTAGTAAATAACTATAAGAAACAAAAGACTGTTTAACTTCTTTTATTGATTTAATTGTTCAATTGTAATACTTGAAATAACATTTTAATATTCTTGCAGATTTTACATTCAGCTTTCCAAAAACTTGAAAACATTTCATTTATACATAAAAGTTTTATATTAAGAGCATTGTAAAACAATTCATGAACAGATTCAGTCATAAGAACAATCTTAAAAATGTACCAATTCAGAAAACTCCTGTGTAGAATGTATTTGCTCTTAGTAGCTTAATAGTTTTGCCAGCTGAAATCCAGAAACTCCTTAATGAAGGAGGATACATGAGGGTTCAGGCCAGAGTTCTTCCTTTGCACCATTTTCCCACTTATTTTGCTGACCTGGAACTTTGAGGAGCACTTGCTGTTGTCAGGGTTAATCCTCACAATGAACCTTTACATAACAGAAAAAAAATTGTTAGATCATTTGATGTGTAAAAATGTCTAACAACACAACCAAATACTCACAACACAACCAAATACAGAAATGCGCTGCAAATGGCACAGAACACAATGGAAATATTTCCAGGGGACCCCAATAACTGATGAACCCGGATGGGGCATGCTTAGTGCTCAATGTCTACCTTTTTTTTTTCTTGCAAAACATACAGAGATGACATGTTTATGACATACAACTTTGTATACAATATACAAAATTTAAAAAGAACATGAGGGTAAGATATTAATCTATACATCAGTAACATTGTAAAAAAAAAAAAAAAACAAAGTAATGTTTAAATTATTATTTATGTTATTTATGTTTAAATAAGTTTCATAGGTAAGAAATGTAAGGTAATGTAGGGTCCAAAGATGAAACAGCAATTTTTAAAGTTGAGACACTCACACACAGATAAATAAAGCATATTATGAAAACTTTTTTGTATAAAATGTATTTATTTGCAACAGTTATGTTAACAGCAATAATAAGACATTTATGTCCTAAGAACAGCTATTCAGCTGATAGACACCATGCTGTTTTGTCATAAGAACAGCCCAGGTGAAAATAATGAGGAAATTACGTTGGCTAAATCCGAAATCGCCCCCTAAACACTCATTCACTCATTTCTACATTAGTCCACTAATACAGTTCACTTGAAGCAGTGAATGAAAACGAGTGAGTGAATTCGGACAGCCGTTGATTGTACATTGGCTGTACACAGCCGGGTTCGTCACTTATTGGGGTCCCCTGGAAACATTTCCATTGTGTTCTGTGCCATTTGCAGCGCATTTCTGTATTTGTTTGTGTTGTGAACTTTTGCAGTGCTATGTATTTGGTTGTGTTGTGAGTATTTGGAGCACACGTGTTGTGAAAACTGATGAAGATGTTTTCTTAATTTGCGGTTGTATGGAAGTAAAATAATGGCAACTGTTAAATAAAAAATGGCAACTGTGAAATAAAAAAGCCTGTTGAATCGCACTGGTTGAAAAAAATATGCATTGCATTAACCATGCTTGCATTTTAATGCATTGTATTTTTAGGGCTTGCATTGTTATGGGCTGAAATTCAACATGGTTGTATATTTAAGCTGTGAATATTTAAATTCAAAACATTTCAAACACATTTTCATTAATTACAATTCAATAATCCATATTCACCTTTCATATTTCACTTCCAAAATATTCAAACTGTTTAAATTTACAACCTATAATATTCAATAGGCAATTTTCGGTCCATTTTATTTCGCTTTACAAATTCGCTTCCACAAATTCAGTGGTTCAAATTTGACAGTAGATTCAACATTGACATCCAGGAACTGCAGGAAAACCAGTAGATTGCAAGCATGTGTTGTTGACGAAGACCAGAGCAACAGTTAGAGCAAGCCATTCATTCATAAAAACTGATTTATAGAAATGTAAGTGTATTTGTGATTATTATGAGGGCTGTTTTTATGTTTAATTCAGTGTCTTCACAGTCCCTGTGTAGCCGCATCTTTCTCTACGTGAACAAGATTATAATGCTATTCTCCTGATGCTGATGTACAGAACAAATGTTACATTTGAAGTAGACATATTTTTCTCTTGGTTGTTTAGTTGCCTTAACTTTATATCACGGAGATGTGCTGCAGTACTATTCCATATTCCATAAATTGCAGTACCACTACTCAGCGTGAAACTTTGCGCGTTAAGTTCATATTCTGTGTCCATCTGCTTGCCTATAGCCATTTAGTACAGCCTTCTGAATAATGTGTGAGTTTGGTCTTTTATATCACTGTATTAGTCCATTAAACTACGTTAAGCGTTTTATATGTCCAGCAATCCTAAATTATTAAAGGGAATAGTACTGCAGCACATATCCGCGATATAAAGTTAAGGCAACTTAACAACCAAGAGAAAAATATGTCTACTTCAAATGTAACATTTGTTCTGTACACCAGCATCGGGAGAATAACATTATAATCTCGTTCACGTAGAGAAAGATGCGGCTACACAGGGACTGTGAAGACACTGAATTAAACATATAAACAGCCCTCATAGTAATCACAAATACATTTACGTTTCTATAAATCAGTTTGCTCTGCAATCTACTGCTTTTCCTGCAGTTCCTGGATGTCAATGTTGAATCTACTGTCAAATTTGAACCACTGAATTTGTGGAAGCGAATTTGTAAAGCGAAATAAAATGGACTGGAAATTGCCAGTTGAATATTATAGGTTGTATATTTAAACAGTTTGAATATTTTGGAAGTGAAATATGAAAGGTGAATATAGATTTTTGAATTTGTATTAATGAAAATGTGTTTGAAACGTTTTGAATTGAAATATTCACAGCTTAAATACATAACCATGTTGAATTTCAGCCCATAAAAATGCAAGCCTTAAAGAAACAATGCATTAAAATGCAAGCATGGTTAATGCAATGCATATTTATTTCAAGTAGTGCAATTCAACAGGCTTTTTTATTTCAAAAACATTTGGTATTATTTTTCTTCCATATGGTTGTTTTTTCTATTTGCATGTGTTTTCTTAAAGGGATAGTTCACCCAAAAATGTAAACTCTGTCAGTAATTACTCACCCTCATGTTGTTTCAACCCCGTAAGACTTTCGTTCAACTTCGGAACACAAATTAAGATATTTTTTATTAAATCTGAGAGCTGGCTCACTCCTCCATAGGCTTCTATGTTATTCCGCCCAGAAAAGTTAGTAAAAAATCATTAAAATAGTCCAAGTGACTATAGTGGCTCAACCTTAAGTTTATCAAGCGACAAGAAAACTTTTTTGTGTGCAAAAAAAACTAAAAATGACGACTTTATTCGATTATTAATTTTCTTCAGTGTGGGCCTCTGAGTGAGTTCATGAGAGCAACTTCTCGCATGTGTTGTGGCGCTCACGTGAACTCATGTCAGAGGCCCACACAGAAGAAAATTAATAGTTGAATAAAGTTTTTTTTGCGCAAAAAAAGTATTCTCGTCGCTTGATAAACTTAAAGGGATAGTTCACCCAAAAATGAAAATTCTGTCAGTAATTACTCACCCTCATGTTGTTCCAACCCCGTAAGACCTTTGTTCATCTTCGGAACATAAATTAAGATATTTTTGATGAAATCTGAGAGCTGGATCACTTCTCCATAGGCTGCTAGGTGGCCCAAACTTGCTGGCCCAGAAAAGTTATTAAAGAGATCGTTAATATAGTCCAAATGACTACAGTGGTTCAATCTTAAGTATATCAAGCGACTAGAATACTTTTGTGTGCAAAAACAAACAAAAATAACGACTTTATTCCACTATTCATTTCCTTCTCTCTGGACCTCTAGTTGTTTCGCGTAGTGTTTAAGCGTAGCGCGTCTGTGTTACATGTCACCACGTAGGCTCACTATTGGCCGACGCTGGTCATGGACCTAAACTAACTTTAGATGGAAAATAACTTAACTCTGCTATAAAGCCAAAACAATCTCTGTCACCTTAAATTATACGCTTATCTCTGTAAAGCTGCTTTGAAACAATCTACATTGTTAAAAGCGCTATATAAATGAAGATGACTTGACTTGACTTGACATGTGTGTGATGCGTGATGACGTATAACACAGACGCGCAGCGCAAAAACACTACGAGGCCCAGAGAGAAGGAAATGAATAGTGGAATAAAGTCGTTATTTTTGTTTGTTTTTGCACACAAAAAGTATTCTCGTCGCTTGATATACTTAAGATTGAACCACTGTAGTCACTTGGACTATATTAACGATCTCTTTAGCCCTATTCGGACGGGACTAGTTTCACAGGGGGTCGTTAGAGAAATTTCTGTTTCACAGACGTACTTTGAGATTTTAATCCTGTCCGAATCTGCCATGTCTGTCTTTTTCTCACACGACCTCTGTAAAAATTCCAGAGCAAATTACCTACTGTTTTTCGTCAAACTCGGCGGTCCTCAGAGAAATCTAATCCCGTCCGAATGCGAATGTCTGTGATTGCCGAAAATGTTTTTTTCCAAAACGCTTTTTCTTGTGTTTTTGGTCACCGTGAACTACCGTACAATCTCTCGCTATCGCGCCGGGTATTCAAGTTTCTGCTTTTTGCGCACCGATAATGGATGTACGTTAGACATGTAGATGTGTTCGGTAACGTTACACTGCGAATAAATAAAAAAATGAAATCAACAAGAAGAGCCAAATCACGTAAACTGTTAAGACTGGCAACTGTAATATCAGTTTCAGGTAAGATTACTTTCATTTCTGCACTTAATTACATAACGTGTAAATTATATAAGTTAAAACTTTTTATTCCAGTGTGGGTTTATTATAAGAACCCAGTTCTATAAAATCATGATGATAAATGTATGTTTAGTTTTTTATACTACAATTTTTATAAAATGTTTACAAAACACTAAATATGTTTGGACGGTTTACTTTATATTTCAAAGTACTTAATTTCAAAATACATTTGATCAAATTTCATACGCAATCCACGCATTCTGAACACGTGATCTTCTGCAATGCCCACATGTAAAACACAGACACTCCTACCTCGGTAATAAACACGGAGATGTTAGTCCCGTCCGAATCCGTACATGAAATCACAGACGTAGGTTGATAAGAATTGTAACTCAAACGTCGTTTGGAAAACTAGTCCCGTCCGAATAGGGCTTTTAATAACTTTTCTGGGCCAGCAAGTTTGGGCCACCTAGCAGCCTATGGAGGAGTGAGACAGCGCTCAGATTTAATCAAAAATATCTTAATTTGTGTTCCGAAGATGAACGAAGGTCTTACGCGGTTGGAACAACATGAGGGTGAGTAATTACTGACAGAATTTTCATTTTTGGGTGAACTATCCCTTTAAGGTTGAGCCACTGTAGTCACTTGGACTATTTTAACAATGTCTTCACTATCTTTTCTTGGCTGGCAGAATGAAATTACATAGAACCCTATGACGGAGTGAGCCAAATTTCTTAGATTTCATCAAAAATATCTTAAATTGTGATGAATGAAACGATGAATGAAAGTCTTACGGGGTTGGAACAACATGAGAGTGAGTAATTACTAACAGAATTTTCATTTTTGGGTGAACTGACCCTTTAAAGGAGAACTCGGTCAATTTTAACATTGAGCTCATTTTTTGTACATTTGGAGTGCTGTCAGTACAGAGAACAACGACAAAAATCGGTGTTGCCTACACCGTGTTATCTTTTTTTTTAAATTTGCACCCTGTTGACTTCAATAGGGCATGTTATAAACCTGCTTTTAGCCTCTTAACATCCTTGATGTGTCATTACAAGTGCACAGGTCATGTGAGTGATTCCTTCGGAGTGAACGCGTGTGAATCTGACTGCAGTAGATGTGAAAGATATGAATAAAAATGATAATAATTCAGCCAGCGATCATACCTGTATTTACATCCTGTTTTCGGTCGAAGTCCACAGTAATCGATTGTCGAGTTCACGCGCATGATCATAGGTACTAAACCAATGTGCGTGAACTCGACAATCGATTACTCTGGACTTCGACCGAAAACAGGATGTAAATACAGGTATGTGCGCTGGCTGAATAAACATCCTTTTTATTCATATCTTTCACATCTACTGCAGTCAGATTGACCCACGTTCACTCCGAAGGAATCACTCACATGACCTGTACACTTGTAATGACACATCAAGGATGTTAAGAGGCTAAAAGCAGGTTTATAACATGCCCTATTGAAGTCAACAGGGTGCAAATTTTAAAAAGAGGATAACTCGGTGTAGGCAACACCGATTTTTGTCGTTGTTCTCTGTACTGACAGCGCTCCAAATGTACAAAAAATTGAGCTCAATGTTAAAATTGACCGGAGTTCTTCTTTAAGTTGCAGCGCGTTGAGCACTCTCGGCCAACGTACTTACCACCTTCACGTCTTTCCTAACCTGTATGTTCTTCTTACTTTAGTGGAACACAAAAGAAGAATGTTGGTGACCCAACATTTTCTGTCCCTGTTGACTTCCATTATATGGACACAAAAAAACAATGGAAGTCAACAGAAACGAAAGCGTTGGGTCACCAACATTCTTCAAAATATCTTATTTTGTGTTCCGCTGAATAAGTAAGTGATGACATAACTTGGGTGGATTATCCCTTTAATGTTTACCTAATATTATGGCATATTGCAAGATGTACTTACCTCTGAATGAACTCCAAAGTAGTGGCTGCTTCCACTTGGTACTCGATGTTAAGCACATAATAGCAACCGAAGAGAACAGCAAACGCAGAGGAAAAATCTGGCAGGTCAGTCTTAGGAAAGAGGACTTTGCCTTCAATTGACAGCATCCATTTTTTGCTGTGTAGAACTGAATCCCCTAAAAAAAATTATAATAATAGTAATAAATTCATTTATAGTGTTTAACTTTGCAAAAACATTTAACATTTGATTTTGGTGTCAGTGAAAATATGTAGATGGAGCTTTTCTTATTAGTTTAAAAGGATAGTTTACCCAAAAATGACAATCATCATTTAGTCACCCTTGTTATTCAAAACTTATTTGAGGAGATGTTAAAGGGTTCACCCAAAAATACAAATTCTGTCATTAATTACTCACCCTCATGTTGTTCAAAAACCGTAAGACTTTGTTCATCTTCGGAACACAAATTAGGTTATTTTTGATGAAATACGAGAGCTTTCTGACCCCTCCATAGACGGCAACGTCATTGCTACTTTCAAGGCCCAGAAAGGTAGGAAAGACATCGTTAAAATAGTCCATGTGACTCCAGACTTTATTCAACAATTTCTTCTTGTCTTTGTCAGTCTCCTACGCTGTTTATGTTGTAAATACAACACTTCCGGGTTCTACGTCAGAATGCCGGCTCACCATTGGCTAGCTCCTGCATCAGCATCACACACATGTGTTGTGGTGCCCAAATGAACAGCGTCGGCCAATAGTGAGGCGCCGTTCTGACGTAGAACCCGGAAGTGCTGTATTTACAACGTAAACAACGTAGGAGACTGACACAGACAAGAAGAAATTGTTGAATAAAGTCTGAAGTCACATGGACTATTTTAACAATGTCTTTCCTACCTTTCTGGGCCTTGAAAGTTGCAATGACGTTGCCGTCTATGGAGGGGTCAGAAAGCTCTCTGATTTCATCAAAACTATCCTAATTTGTGTTCCGAAGATGAAAATTTTTGGGTGAACTAGCCTAACTCTTTAAGCAAAATGTTAAACATGGAGATCTATATGAATAAAGCAACATGTTTGTTTTTAAAAACCATCCTAGAGCTGCACGATTTTGGATAAATTGAGATGCAGTCCATTTAAAATGTTTAAAGACGAATCATTGACATTTATTTATGAGATTGTGTGGGTGTCTGAATCGCAATCACAATCTTTTAACGATTAATCGTGCATCTCTTAAACATTGCTAAATCATGTATTAAAGGATCTTACCAAGCATGATCAGCCTTGGAGTAGAAGGAAGTGAAAGCCTGGTCTCTGCATCTGTTGGAGTTGTTGTGACCTACACACACACAAACACAAGAGTTTTACTAACTGTCAGTTACATACATTTTTGAATATATAAATGGAAAATACTCACATCGGCTAAAAGGAACAGTGATTCCTCCTTTTCTTTGAAGTGGGCCATCATCAACAGGACCGCTGCAAGGCCTGGGTCGACATCTCTGCCCTCTCTGTCGATGTCTTTGAGGACTGCTCTAACTTCTTTTCCCCACCTGGACTGAAGATTTTTGAAGAAGCAGACAATCCTTTCCCCTTTGGTACAAAGGGAGTCATTAAATCTGGTGTCAGGATCAATCCCAGTCAGTTCCTTAAAATGAGCGCATAAGAATCTCTTTGTAAAGAGAAAAGGCCACCTTGCCTGAAGATCTGAGATACTGGGTGGAGGGCTGGCATTAATGCTGTGACGTTGTGCAATGAATGTAATTTTCATTAATTCCTGGACTTTGCTGCGCTCGGCTGCACGGGGTCCTTCTTGGGAAAATAGACTAAGAATCTCCTGTCTCTTTATCTCTAAAGAATCAAAGGTTTCCCTTTCAGGAAGTTCAGTAGGGTTCCAGTTCACACAACCATAGCTATCCAGTTTAGCGGATTTAGATGTTGAAGGTTGGCTATCATCCACTTCGTCTCCTGTTCGTTTAGGTTTTCTAAGTCGAGCCATTGTATTGTTCCGGTTAAGATGTTCCACCCTTGTCTTCAACTGACACAACAAAGAGTAGTAACCACAACCAATTAACTCTCCTTCCTCTGTTTTGTCACTGAAACTGTTTGGATACTTATGGATGATTGACTGTGCAACTTCTGAACATTGCCGCTTGGTTGGATTTAAACACACCTCTCTGATTGAATCCACAATCACCCTAACCATGTGTCTCCTATCTGAGGCTTCAGGTCGCTTTCCTTGTGCAAGACATGTTCTTAAATTTGGTGTCATCTTACCTCAGGGTATTTGAAAATCTGACACCCATGCTGCACTTTGAACTGGGACTGGAGTGGATATTGGACTCGGATTTGTAACTTGACTGGATCCATGACACTGCACAGAGAACGTTGAAGAGTTCGGACGGTTGCTTGGCTGAGTAGCTAGAATATTTTCATTACCTAAATGAAATATTGAACATAAAAAATTTAACATAAAAAATTTAACAGATGTAGTGTAGAAACGTGAAATTATGAGTATTCACTAACAGTAAATTAATTATTTGACAAATGTACATATTTCTACTTGATAGATCATGCTTAAAACCCACATAAGCCGTTTTTACTACTGTATATTACAAAACTAAACGGAATATTGAACATAAAAATCAAATTTAACAGATGTAGTGTAAAAACGTGACAAAGTATTTAATAACAGTAAATTAATAATTTAACAAATATACATATTTCTACTTCATTGATAATGAATATGGCTTAAAACCCACATAAACAGTTTTTTACTATATACATATTATATACAAATGACTAACCTCTGATTTTGAAATAATGAATCAGTTTCCTGCAGTCTATTGGTGAAAGGAAGTCTTTGAGGTCATCTGAAGTTAAATATTGGAGGTCATCGTCTGTTTTCACACCAATTCTAGTCAATTCTGATATCAGGTGGTTAAGTTGATCATCATCCAGCATTGGGAGAACAACTCTAATGACGGCTTCCATCTTTTAGCTTCTCACCTAAGACAAACAGAGTGGTGAAGTGCAACAAAATTAGCATCAAATCGTTTGTATATTGGCAGAGGGTAATAGTCAGCTAGATTCTCTGCGTTTACACATAAATAATGGGGACTTGACTCTTGTTGCAGAAAGTGTAAACCCAGATCAACAACTGGCACTGATTTACACTTTTCAACAACAAAGAATAATTTTGAGAAGTGTATCAGAATCATTTCAATTTTTCCGAATGTGTATACATCATCAGTTTGATCTACCACAACAACCATTGATGTCTGGTACTTGGTTCCTTTGAATGTAGCAGTTAATGTTACAAAGGTGGAGTCATGAATGCCTTGCATCCTTACAGCTTCCTGAATGTGGGTGTTGTATAAGTGACTGCGAAACTCATCTGCTTCACCTACTTGCACATTTGGAGGAAAGATAGAGCCAGCACTCAAATAGGCTTGCAATAGCTGATGTCTTTCAGCTAGTGTACTCCCAAGGTTTATGAAATTTCGTAATTTTCTTGCACATTGTTTAAAATATGTGTGCTTGCTTTCAAACCGTAAAGTCCATAGTCTAATCAGTGGTCCAAATTTAAGTGTGAGTTCAGGGTAGTGAAGTTTCAGTGGTGCATCTGGAAACAAGGTAGCTCTTAAGTGCAAATATTCTTCAATCAGACATTTCATGTAGGCTACTTGATCATGATGAATTTTTGGTGCACATATCATTTCAACAAGCTCCCTTAACTTCAAGCACAACTGCCAAATTTCATCATCAAGTGGATTTTTTATTCGATCCCCAATTAGTAATGGGAGCAATCGAAGCAGACACCAGTTCTGAGCTGCATGTCCTGTCAACTTTCCACCATCAGGTTTTATTTCACATGGCTTATTATTCATGTCACTTCCACAGAACTTAAAGCTAGATATGTTTCTGTTCAGCTGAACATAGCTGAAGTGTTTGCCTACAGTGACAAGCTGTTTTATGTACAAAGCCAGATCTGTTGAAACAACTCCCTCAAAAAGATCATGTGCCAAACACGGAGGAAGCCCAGGATCACACACATGGAAGTGTTTTAGGCAGTTGAACACAGAGTCGAACTTGACACCATCACACATTCCTTGCCCTTCAGACATTGCCACACTGTTTTGGTAACTCTGTCTTGTTCTTGTTGGACCTAAGTCTGTGCCTTTGCTTTCAAACATGTCTCTGTTTATAAGACAGTAACGGCAGAAATGTCTACTCTTACTGAAATTCTCAGTAAACCCTCCGATGCTATGTGACCCCAAATTGTCCCCAACAATGGCAATCACTGCTCCCCTCACTGTCTCTCCATTCTCCAGTACAATTCCAAATTCCTCCATGTCCTTGAGATCACTCAAAAGAGGTGTGAAAACTTGTTGCTGCCCAAAAAACTTAAAATCTTCCTCTCTGCAAAGCATGACCAATTGCATAGGATCAATAGATGATCTATTATGGGGATAGATTTCTGAAAGTGTCAAGTACACAGCAACTAGTTTGTGTTTTTTTCTTCCAGAGCCAAGAGGATTAACTACCTCGAATGCATCTTGATATAAAATTAGAGACACTACTGATGAAGACTCTTTAAAAAGAGTGTTTTCTTTAAAATTTCTCCCATCCCTTATATCCTCAAGTACATGGGGATTTTGTGATGTTTGTTCCTTGGCCTTATCATACTGCTCTTTAACAGATCCATTGTTCAGAAATGCCTTCAGAGTGTCTTTCACTGGTATGTACTGACAAAAGCGCTCTTTCCCTGATGCATCACAGCCTAGGTACACCTGCACAGGCTCCACATAATTTAAATGTTTTTTGAAAAAGGACTTCCGAGTCTGATCTGACTTAAAATATGCCTCATTATACATCTTAAGTAAGTTTTCTTTAGTTAACCCACTTATCATTTCATTTATTTGACAGTCTGGAATTTTTAGCTTTGTCAATTCTTCATTAACTTTGGACAAGGTATGTGTCATGCTATTTGTATGCACCTCCATGAACTCATCAATTAAAATCTGAATTGTTGTAGCTGGCAGAATCATTTCTGACTGCATCCTCAAATAGAATAAAGCCAAATTTGTCAGAAATTTGTCTTTGTCAAGCTGAATGTCTGAACTACTGTCTTGAAATTCCACATCATCAAAGCATTCAATATTCACATCTGGCACAGCAACAGAAATCTCAGTCATAGGCCTATATGCACTTGCACAGACAGATTTCTCTAAATGGTTTTTATGTTTTCTACTGAGGTGTGCTGAAAATGTCGACTTCACTCGAAAATATTTTTTACAGCCAGTAATTGGACATTCAATTTTTTTGCCATCACGAATATGCCATTTTAGATGTTCGCAAAGACTGGCGAATTTGGTCGACACGAATGTACAGCCTTCAACACTGCATCTAGAATTCAGATCGTGCTGTTCTGATCTGTCCGGGTTTTTTGCGGCCTTTCTGTGTTTGCGGTAAATGTGAGACTGAAGGGCGGAGAGTCTTTGGAAAGTGCATGGGCATTCAGGAACTGCACACGAAAACCTGAAGTTCGCCTTTGGCATGATTAATAAAGGCGTATAATGTCTCCACAGAGACGCCACAGTGTTTGCACAAGAACATTGCGGGTTTTACTCTAGCACTATATGACGTGCATAATGCATTTATATGGGGTAATCGGCACGCGATAATAGCGGGAAAAAAACCGACTGACTTTAAACTAAATCCACAAAAGCTTTGTTGTTCGGCCAACAGTTCACATGAACACTCACCAGCTCCTGACGTGGTCAAATCCAAGGCAGAGACCCGTTAATGTCCATATTTTGACGGTGAAACGTTCAGAAAAGGGAAAGAAAGGAAAGAAATATGAATGTTTGCACAGTGTCAACACAACTCTCTAGCTCTCTTCACAGCATAATGTGAGGTGACTGCGCGCCGTTAAGTGGCAGCGGTTTTTTTTTTGTTGTTGTTTTTTTTTTTTAGTTAAACCAAAAATATAATATATGTAAAGTAAAATGAGGAATATTTGTACACACCTTTGAATCTGACTGGTTCTTCTCGTATCTGTGCGTCTTCGTTTTCTTCTTTCTCCAAGCGGGAAATAAAAGCTTTTCTGTGATTGGTCAGGTTTCGCGCTCATTTTTTTTTTTACTGTATTTAGATTTACAGTAAATTAAAAATACTGTATTTTAGTGGCGCCAAGGGGATATTTTCCAAAATGTAACTTTAAAATACAGTAACATGCTGTATAATTGTCCTACAGTAAAATACAGTTCATTTTACAGTTAAATACTGTGTAATTTACAGACATTTCTAACAGTGTATCTAATTAAAGTGAAAAACAGTTTATATCAGTAGAAAGAATAACCTATCAACAGATTGAAAACATACTTTTTTTGTACGTTTGGATAGATGCTGAAACGTATGATACAGACATGTCTGCAACGTAAATTATTACGAATTCACAGCTACAAAACGTTTATGAATCATAAAGATATCTGTATCATTTCCCTTATACTGTTTTATAGATAAATGTAAGTTCCCTTAACCCTACTCCTAAACCTAAATATAAATTACTCATTTTATACAGAATATAAAAAGAATAAAACACTTTATGGACAGAGATGTTTAGGGAAATGCCAGTTTTATTAATAGCATTAAAATATATTTTGAGCCACTAACATTAATCCTACTCCTGCCCCTAAACCTACCCATAACCATTTCTTAAAACTATGCAGGCTAAAATTATGAAGAAAAACAACAGATGTGTAATCAAAATAATTTATTGCGAAAATGTAAATCAGTATCAAAAGTCGCTCAAATGACGATGTGTTGCAGTCCTCTCTGGCAGTATATAATAGTTTTGTATAAGGGACAGAGCAGAATTTAAGTTATTAATACATGAAAATGTTAATCCATCTTCCCTCTGCGTGAAGACGGCGCGCGCGCTTCTGCATTTCAATGTTGTTTCAACTGAAACACGGCATGCTGCAATCTGTGACGAAGCAGGCGAGAGCCAATGAGCGTTTGATATCACTGCCGTAAAACATGTCGTAACGCTTCTTGAGGGCGCAATTTTTGAATTTAAATTCATCACGAGCGCGGTGTAAGGCCCGTGCAATTGGTCCAATATGCCGGTTCGCCAATACACGGGGAAGGTATCACGTGTTACTGTCCTTTTCTCATGCGAAGTATTGGTTGGTTAAATGCAATATATTAATCATATATTTACTCGTTTATTTCATCTGACTCCATAAATGAAAGGGTTTTAATGATATCTGTGGATCATTAATCATGAGTGAATGTTTGACTATTCCGTTTAACTCTTCAATGAAAATAATATCAAAGTCAGTTAGAATAATCAAATGTAACAATTTATTATGTCAGGTAAATGTATCATGCCAATTTCATAATCAATTCAAAGATAATCGATACAAAACATCAAATGCTCTGGAATAGAGAGAAGATGCAAACCCAACATTAAGAAATACGTGAGGCTGAGAGATCTATATCTCTCAGCCTAACGGACCGATCTCAAATACAGAAAAAGGCCCCGATCTCCCTGCTGCACTCCATTAAATAGACAGACCTCTTTCACATGTGCTAACAATAGTAAATTTGCATTCAGAGATCACACCTTCATGGGGGTGGGAGACCATTTGTCTTGAGACCACTTTCCTTTGTAAGTCAGTTATCCATAACTCTTAAAAACCTTATTACCTTTTGTTTTAGTTAATCTGAAATGAGACATTTGTACCAGTCGCACTGTGACATTTTAAACGATACCAAACATGAAAATACTCTGTTAATCATTCATATTAAACTATACATTTTGTTGGGTGAATTCAGGTGATCATCTGAGAGAGAGAGGGGTGAGGGGAGAGGGATAGAGATGTAGATTAGGATGACTCGGAGGTGAGACTTTCGTCTCGATGGTGCATGAGAGCCAGTTCAAATGGTAATCTCCAGAGAGGTCCTTTTGTCCTCTCAGGGCCTGGTCACCCCCGAAACAGACTGTCTGGAATTTCCTAATTTATCAATTCTTACAGCGGGATTTGACATTTACGAGATGGAGATCGTTGGATGTGGATGAAGGGCTGAATTTGGATCTGTTTCTTGCTTGCGTATGGATTATAAAGATTTGGATTACATCTAACGTTACGTTAGCTACTAAAAATGATGTATTTTGTTAATTTATATTGTGTTTTGGTGTATTATGGTTCTATAGGAGAAAACGCCTTTTGTGTCTCACCGTAACGTTAAATAAACTAAATGTTACAAAATGGTTAAACGATTAAAGAAGGTATTGTTAAGGGTTTAAACTATAGTCTTGTCTGTTAATCCTCCGAAGCGAGTTTGCAGCAGGAACAGAGATTATTTCTTAAATGAGTAACTGTTATAACGTTAAACTGCATTTAATAAATGCGATTTTCTGTAAAACTTACTGTCATGAAAGGCTAAATGTATTAATTAATAATTATTGTTATTTGTTGTTTATAACTTTTGATCTTGGCCTCGGGCATTTGAAATGATGTAGACTATTGAGAGTTTTCTCATTTGGAATGCTCAATATAATTGTTTTCACATAATCAGATGGTTCAGATGATCATGATATCCTTGTAAATAATGGGTTGTATTATTATTATTATTTATTTATTTATTATTTAATAAAAGTGATTTTTTTTTTTCTCTGATGTGCTGGCCATAGTGTTTGTTCTACTTCAGTCAGGTTAGGTATGCAATCTGTTGATAGGTTATAGACTTTCTACTGATATCAACTGTCTTTCACTTTAATTAGATAGTCCTAAAAGATATCTACTAACACTTAGTGGATAATGTCTATTAATAGTCAACTGATCATAAACAATATATTAATCTGTTGATAGGTTATAGACTTTCTACTGATATAAACTCTTTTTCACTTTAATTAGATAGTCCTAAAATGTATCTACTAACGCTTAGTTGTGAATGTCTATTAATAGTCTACTGATCATAAACAATTTATTTGTTGACAAGCAACAAATAAGCAACTACATGTAATCTTTAGTTGACTATCAACAGATTATCTACAAATGGTTAAAACATTTTTAAAAAACAGTTTTAAATCAGCTAAAATAATTATTAATTTGATGCACATGAGACCCCTTGAGTAGGATATACAGTTTCATATGCTGACATGACTGTTGACTTTTAATTGACAGATTGATCTTGTGTTGTTGGTACTCAATCTACAGAAAGTTAGTTGACAATTGAAAGTTAGTCGCCAATTGGTTAATAACCTGTTGCAAAATAACATTGACAGTCAACAGGCACTTTTTTGTAAAATCTGTAGATTAACACTTGAATTGTACCTTATAGTCTATAGGCAGTCAGTTGAACCAGCCCGTTCTCATACCCAAGACGTCACTTTCAACCATGCTTCAATATCTGACGCTCAAAGCACCCTTTAGCGTCCATATGAGACGCATAACCCTACCACAGACCTAAACCTACCCATAACCGAAGCGTCTCATATTGACGCTAAGGGTGCTTTGTGCGTCGGATATTGATAACCGAAGCGTCACATATGGACGCTAAAGGGTGCTTTGAGCGTCAGATATTGAAGCATGGTTGAAAGTGACAAAAAGTGACGTCTTGGGTATGAGAATGTGTTGGTTGAACGTATGTTACTTGTCAGTTGAAACAGTGTTGTTGAGTGTCAACTGATGCACTGTTGACAAGCTACTGAATGGCTACTAATAACTAGTAATGTCTCAACAAACGGACTATCAAAATAAAGTGTTACCAAAAATTACTGGTAAAAAAACACACATTTGGATCGATATTTTTATGTGAGGATCGATCCTTTTCGATACCACGTCAGTATCGAAGTATCGATATTTTAGGATCGATCCGCCCACCTCTACTGTCTATGGGTAAACTACATTTGAAATGGAGAAGCGCGCGCGCCTTCACACAGAGCGAAGCCGGATTAACATTTTCATGGATTAATCATTTAAATTCTGCTCTGTAAGTTACCTCATTCAAAGCTATTATATACTGAAAGAGAGGACTGTGACTGCAACACATCGTCATGTGAACGACTTTTGGTACCGGTTGTCGACATTTTCGCAATAAATAAATTATTGTGATTACACGTAGGCTATGTTGTTTTTCTTCATAATTGTAGCCTATGTAGTTTTCTATCTTTCAAAATTACGTATTAATACTACGTATTAACAATGAGACCAGGCTGGAATGTTTTAGTTAAGTTGCAGAACACACGGTAAAAGTTTGTGACTTCAAAAATGTTTAAGCAGTAGCAAAGGATGTGGTAAGAGTCTGGTAATACCATGGAAATAAACAAGGCTTCCTTTTACAGTGCAGTTGCACTTTACTTACTGAGTAAATTGTCATGTTTTCCTTGGTAACGTTGCAGGACATACGAGGTAAAAATATGTGACTATGGAAAAGGGAATGATATGGTACAATTCCGGTAATACCATGGAAATAAACAAGGCTTCATTTTACAGTACAGTTGCACTTTACTTACTGAGTAAATTGTAAAAACATCTGTAAGAACATACCCAGTATTTAAGATGTGCCATGACATTAGGGAAAACTGTTCCTGCGGGTTACCAGGTAAGTGTAAGGTAAATTATTTGATAAACCCTCTATAAATGGGTGTAGCAATGAACAACAACTAGCCTATGTAAGACAAGGTAATTTATTGGAAACGACGTCTTAATTTCAAGATAGTAATAAATAAACATGGACTGTTACCAACATAACCCTAGGATAACTACAAACCTAACTTGAATTGATGGGTAATACTGGAGGTGTTTCTAAAAATAGTCTGCCTACATTCTGAGGAAGTACACAATTAAATCTGAGTTATTACCAACCTAAACAGGTAACAAGTACACAGTACTTTGTTGAGTTGATATTTAACAGTGGTGTTTTTTTCACTGGTAGTTTCTCTGTAATTGCATACTAATCACCTTAAGTAATTACAAACTAAAATACTATAATTTACCATATGCTTACCAGGTAAATACTTAGTAATTAGTTTGTAGTTTATCTGCATTTACATACTTGTCACCTGTGGTAATTACCAATAACCAACTATAACTTACCATATATTTACCAGGTAAATACCTAGTAATTAGGGGACTGTAAAAGGAAGGGTTACCATATTTGTATATAGCATTGCTTATTCCACCACACAAAGGACTGTTTATAAGGTGACAATCCGTTATACATGTGAAGATTGTAAGCTGTATCTTGAATATTTTTGTATTGTATTGTATCTTCTGTTATAAAGACGAAGATTGACATTTCGTTAATTAAACAAAATAAGAACACAATGTTGTAAAAAATAAACAACTTAGGCTATGTTTTGTTAGATGTGTTTTTACTACTTTTTGTTTAATTATATTATATCTCTAGGTAATAAAGATATAGCCTATTAACAAAAATAAATCTTATATAGGCCCTATAATATATTAGGCTATATAAAAAAACGTATAGGCCTATATAAAATATATATATTTTTAAAAAGGCCTCATTGATTAATTTTGCCTGATTGGGGCTGCTACTATTTGCTTCAGCTTTTTGAACGTAGAAGTGTGATAAAGGCGTGATAGGCTATCAGTTTTATGTGGATAAAGGCATATTTTGTACATGACTACACATGTCCTTATAAAGCCAAGAAAATATGTCGTTTTAACGACATATCTCGTTATTATGAGAAAAAGATGTCATAACGACATAAGATCTCGTTATTACGAGAAAAGATGTGGTTAAAACGACATAAGATCTCGTTATTAGGACATAATTGAGGGGAAAAAATAATATGTATGTTGCAGCAATGCGTCACCGTAATCCTATTTATTGATTGATTTTTTTTTCTTCTAACGTTACTCTGGTATAACAGTAGTGCTGCATATTATGACCGTTCTAAAAAGCTTGGCTTTTATTTTTATAGGCTATATTTACTATTACTTCCGGGTCACATGGCCAACCTGTCTTTCTTTTAATGTAGATCTTCAAACGGAGAAATGAAAAAAGGAATTTCAAAAAAACAAAATCGGACCGTTGTTTGAATTTGGTTTAGTCGTTTTTCGTTTTTGGATTCAGAAACCAAAAACGGGAGAACGGCTCTTTTTTTATCTTTTCTTTGTTTTTGGTTTGAAACGACAAACAAAAAAGAGGTGGTTTCTCGTTATTTTGTTTTGTGGTTCAAACGAAAAAACAAAGAAAAGATAAAAAAAGAGCCGTTCTCCCGTTTTTGGTTTCTGAATCCAAACGTATCAAAACGTACACGGACCCACTCAAAAGGAACACATACAAATAGAAAATCAATTCAAGAACAATTTATACACAAAAATACAAAACAAACACAGTTGCAGGCACTGAGGTGAGGAAACAAAATGGCCAACTTACTATTTTGCTTAACTTAATATATTATGCTAGATTACTTTAATTTAGCGTCCCAGCTAACCTACACTAGCTCAGTGCTTGTGTCGGTGACTCCAACACACAACACCACACACAAAAATAACAAAAAGGACTACGGTGAGATCCAGGCAAAACTGTAAGTTGAAACTATAACAAGGCAATAAAAACAAAACAGCAGGGCAGTCATGTCACTTGATGTTCATTTGGCTCCAATTAAAAGTACCAGAAACCCCTGGACGTGCAGTTAAACCTGCAGAACATGAAATAGGAAAATTACTCATAAAACACTCATTAAAAACAAACAATAAACTCCCATCATACGTACCGAGACAGCAGAGGTGGGTAGTAACAAAGTACATTTACTTTGTTGCATTTACATGAGTATTTTTGTATTTTTTACATGAGTAGATTTAAATGGGGGTACTTTTACTCTAACTCGAGTACATTTTCCTGTGCTGGTTTGTCATTGTATGATTCATTGTATGATTAGCCGTGGTGTAAAGAGTAGAGTACTGACAAAACATACTTAAGTAAAAGTACCATTACATTCCAAAAAATGTAGTGTGAGTAAAGTAAAAAGTACTTGTCCAAAAAATTACTTGAGTAAGAGTAAAAAAGTAGTGTTACAGGACCCCACCCTAAAGTAAACAAAGCACGACTCAGGTTCATTATATAGAAAAATACCCAAGATTTATTTTTGGCTTACACAAAGATATATCTCACACACGAGGATGCTTTCATCACAAACTACCTGAACAGAAGGAGCCTTTACACCACAAAGCAAAAGGAAATCAAAGAATCAAAACAAACCCATAAGTTAAATTCATTAAACAAAAACTTGTGAATCACTCAGTTAACTCAAAATAAAATACATGCAAAAATAGCTCCTCTGTTCAAACACTAGACCAGTAGCATCCTCATGCTGCAATAATAAATAGTGGGGGAACAAACAATATACAAACAACAAAAAAAAGGAAAAGAAAACTAGTCCGCCCCAAGGGCCTTTCCCATTTCTTTTGGGCCCGATTACCAGCTCAAGCGCCTGGGCGGACTAGACAATATACCCAAAACAAACAAACAAACGAAACCAAAAAAAATCAAATACAACAAGAGCAACAAATGGGCTCCGTAGAGCTGTCTCCAAGATCCAAACAAATTCACATGCGAACCTCTCGCATACGAACACCACGAGTGTTGATTTATTTCCGCCGGCCAGAAACAAACGCACCTACTCTTTTTCGTTCCTACCCCTGATATTTATACTTGGCTAACCACACCCCCTTGATTCATACTTTACTGCCTTGATATCACCCGCTACATTCCACCCCCTCAAAATGCATCGACGACCCGACGATGTAAAAAAACAGACTACAATTCAATCTTCTTCTTCCACTACCGATCTTGGCAAATGATAGGGATTAGAATGTTGGCCTGCTGTCCTTCTAGAGGATCTCCGAGGACCTCCCTCTATTAACTGAGGGCCCCTGTCCATTTCAATCACGTGACCTTGATCCTCCACTACTGACGACCCTAAATGTTCAAAGGGAGGGCCCAACTGTTCAGAGGGAGGGCCAACATCTTCAGGAGACTCAAATTGCACCATCCCCAAAGGATAAAATTCTACCCCATCGTCATCTGTTGCAACTTTCCCTTGTTTCTGCATACCAACCCTAGGAATCTCATCAACTCCAACTGTGGCCATTGGCACACTTCTAAGCTCAGTTCTATATACCTGTCTCATTGGGCCATCTTGATCTACTGGAATAATCGAGTAAGGAGCCCCCCATTCTTTAGGCTGTCGCACAACCCTATACAAAGTAGAGTCCCACATGTCCTGAATCTTGTTACGACCCCTCACTGCATGATTACGTGTATAAACAAGAGCACCTTCTCCAATACCCGTATCTGTTACTTTGGACTCATAACTTTGATCTCTTAGCTGCCTCCTAGACTCCAGCCGCCGCCTCACATGATCATAGGCCCCTTCCAATAGCTCCTGGTGCTCTTTCACCCATTCTTCCACCGAACATTCTCCTACCTCTTCTGCCTCAGCACCCAATACAAAATCAATAGGTAGCCGAGGCTCTCGACCAAACATCAGATAGTATGGAGACCTACCAGTTGACTGATGAACTGTAGTATTATAGGCATAAACTAACTGGGAGAGGTACCGTGGCCAACGCCTCTTCTGGTCAGGGGGTAAAGTACGCAACAGATCATGCAGTGTACGGTTAAACCGTTCACACTGACCGTTGCCCTGTGGATGATATGGTGTTGTACGGCTTTTTTGAACATTATAAACCTTACAGAGCTGCTGTATCAGAGTACTTTCAAAACTTCTGCCCTGATCTGAATGTATCCTACTAGGGGGGCCAAACAAATTAAACCAATGCTTCACCAACACATCAGCCACGGTACTAGCTCGCTGGTCCTTTGTGGGAATAGCCTGAGTATATTTGGAGAAAACATCTGTTAATACCAATATATTTTCCCTGCCATCCGATGCTGGCTCCAAAACGGTAAAATCTATTGCCACTACCTCGTGTGGACGACTGGCCTGAATACTCCCCATGAAGGGCCTAACTTTAGGTTGCACAGCCTTAGCAAGAATGCACCTTCCACACTCATGACACCATTTCTCGATGTCTTTCGCCATACAAGGCCAATAACAGCGCGATCGCACCAACTGTAAAGTGCGTTCCACGCCTTGATGTCCATGGTTATCATGAAGACTGGAAAGCACATTCTGCTGCAAACACTGAGGCAGAACCAGCTGAAAGACCTCCTTACCTCCGTCTGGAGCATAAATGCACCGATACAGCACTGAATCTTTCTCCTTAAGCCGCTCCCACTGTCGAACAAGCTCCTTAGTACCTGGCCCAAATGTAGCTCGCTCCTTTGGACCCGGAAATCTATCTTCCATCCAATGAACCAAAAAAGGTCCAATAACTGGATCCTGCTTCTGCAGCAAAGCAAGATCTTCCCCTGAACAACCTGGAAGAGTAACGATCTCAGACTGAACACACCAAGGTATTCTCTCCACGGTATTCCCTCCACTATGAACTTCAGACAACTTCGGCTCCATATACTGACGAGATAATGCATCTGCGTTCCCATTTCGAGACCCTGGACGATACTGCAAAGTCAAATTAAATGCAGCTAACTGAGCAGCCCATCTCTGCTCTACCGCACCAAGTTTGGCAGTATCCAGATATCGCAATGGATTATTGTCAGTATATACTGTGCAAGATGTACCCAGCAAGTACTCCCTGAATTTTTCGGAGACTGCCCACTTAAGGGCAAGGAACTCTAGCTTCATGGAGCTATAGTTCTGCATGTTTTTTTCAGATGGTCTAAGCCCCCTACTAGCAAAAGCAACTGGTCGTAACTTGCCATCATGCTCCTGTGACAATACAGCTCCAAGACCCGAATGGCTAGCATCTATTTCTAAAACAAACGGCTTCTGAAAATCGGCATAAGCCAGAACTGGAGCAGATATCAGAGCTTGTTTCAACTGATGGAAAGAATCATCACACTCTATATTCCAATGTAAGCCAAGTGGCTTCCTTGGAGTCTTACCTCTTTTTCCTGTTACACTTAACTGGGCCACCACTCGATGCAATGGTGCTGCCATCTTTGCAAAACCTGCGACAAACCTACGATAGTAACTGGCAAAACCAAGGAAAGATCGCAGTTCTACCAAATTACTTGGAGTTTTCCAATCCCGTACTGCTGCCACCTTATCTGGGTCCGTAGTAACTCCTTCCGCTGAAACCACATGACCAAGGTACCTAACCCTAGTCTGAAAAAAATGACACTTGGACAATTTAACCTTCAAACTCTGTTTCTGAAGACGCAAGAACACCTCCTCCAACCTCTCCAAATGCTGTTGAACAGAGGAAGAAAACACAATTAAATCGTCCAAGTATAACAAAACTGATTGATACCGGCAGTCACCAAACATACGCTCCATGAGGCGCTGAAAAGTACTAGGAGCATTGCACAACCCAAATGGCATCCTATTGAATTCAAATAATCCAAATGGGGTGCAAAAAGCTGTCTTAGCCCTATCTTTTTCAGCAACCTCGACCTGACTATAACCACTGGCTAAGTCCAGTGTCGAAAACCATTTTGCACCAGTAAGACCGTCCAATGACTCTTCAATCCTCGGCAACGGAAAAGCATCTTTCCTGGTTTTTACATTTAACTGCCGATAATCTACGCACATTCGAAGACCTCCATCCTTCTTCTGTACTAGTACAATTGGAGATGAATAGGGGCTACTACTTTCCCTTATTATTTGGCTATCTAACAGTTGTTTAATGTGAGCTCTCACCGCCTCATATTGTGAAGGGTGAATCCGGCGATAGGGCTGGCGAACTGGAGTTTCATCTAAAAGAGGAATTTCGTGAGTTATCAGATTAGTACACCCAACATCCATATCAGTCTTAGCAAACAAGGAACGATATTTAATTAATAAAGCTTTAGCTTTCAGTTGCTCCGTCTCATCTAAACCATCAAAAGATGGAAAATCCATCCACTCTTCCTCCAAGTGCTCAACTTGCTGAGAGGTAACATAAGTCATGGATTCATTACCATCAACCTTCTCAGAGAACTTAGCTTGTGGATCCTGCTCAGCCACCACATTAGCCACAGAAACAGTTGCTATAACCCTACGTGGGGTCAACCAAACATCAGAATAACTGACATTGGTTACAGGTACATAAGCAATTCCCCTCTCAGATGAAATAAAAGCCGTAGATACCAACAGCCCTTCTGGCAAGACACCCTCATCAAAGTCTAGTGATTCAACTAAAAATTGAATTTGTTCTTGTGAGGGAACCTTAGGACACGTAACTGGAACAAATGTTAAAGCACCTGCAGCAACACACACTGAAGACCCACTCCGCACTTTTACCTTATGGGTCTCCAATGAATTCAATATAGCTTCCTCAACTTGGCAATGCCTCAGGGCTTGCCTCCATCCTGGGGCATAATCCTGCACAGAAGGGATGTCAAAAAGACTGGCACCATGCTGTTGAAATAACTCTTGATAAAACCCTTTAATGATATTCATGCCTAACACAGCAGGGGTTTTCAATTTTTTAGACTGCATTTGAGGGTCTCTGGGATCTTTCACTACAAGAATACCCATAGATGGCATGCAATTTCCAAGAACCGTGATGTCCAACTCTAAATAGCCCAAATAAGGCAATTTTAAGCCATTTCCCGCTCTAAGATCTAACCATGAACAATCATGAAGTGGGACATTCTCAAGGTGAGCAAAGTGTTTATTATAACAACTCTCAGTTATGGTGGTAACCATTGAACCTGTATCCAATAATGAAGAAATCACTACATCCCCAAACTTAACTTCCATCACTGGACAATTACTCACAAGTGTGGATGTGGTATGTACATCAGAGCCTAATGATACCCCTACCAGTGTGTGGCTCTGTACACTGGCGGGTTCTAGTTTTCCGACTGAGTTACATTCTCTTTTTCTATCTGTGCAGGTCTAGGCTGTGGGGGGGCTAAACAATAGCGTGCAATATGCCCCAACTGATCACAGCGAAAACATCTTAAATCACTTTCAGCCTTTCTTCTACCTCTAGGAGTAGAGAAAGTAGTAGAAACATTTGCTCCAATTTTTAAGGGGCTCAGTGCCTTCATTAGTGAGTCCAACTGACTCTGTTGTGCCTCAATAAGAGCTCTAAGCTCTGAATATTCACCCTGATTTGCACTTTTGGGCTCGCTAAACACCCTAACTTGGGCCTCATTAGAAAAGTACAAGGGGTCATTTTGTTTTTGTTTAAAAGACTGTCCTTCACATTGAGCCATCCACTGGACAGCTTCCCTACGTACATCACGAATTGTCCAGTTAGGATGTGCACGCACTTGGTCTCTTAATCTCACACCCAAGTTTTGATCTCTAACCCCATCACAAAACTGATCACGGAGATCTCTTTGAGATTTAACATGAGCCAATTCATTTGACTTCACAATTTGATCCATTAAAGTCATCAATGCATGGGAGTAATCCAAAAGAGACTCTCCCTCTTGTTGTTTACGATTAAAAAAACGACGCTGCAATGAAATATGAGAATGTAAACACCCATAAATTTCTCTTAACACTCTGAATATATCATCCACACATTCTTTTTCCACCCTTGGGAGATATTTTATCTCTATTCGAGCAGTACCCTCTAAATGATTATATACCCACAGAGCTTTTTCTTTCTCAGTTGGTTTTGTTTGAATATGGGTCTCCACCAATTCAATCCATTCTTCTATGGTAAGAGAATCAGATCTATCCAAATTTCCTGAAAACTTGGGTACCTTCTCAGTTTGTTGAATAAACACCACTTGTCTCCCTCTCTCCAGTTCAATTGCAGCTGGACCCACACTATCCACACTACTGCTTGAAGGCCCAGATGGAGCAGTTGGTGAATAAAATCCTTGTGCATGTTGTTCAGGATCCATGGTGCCTCCTACAGCTCCTTCCAACGACATGACCCTGGAACTTGTCTGCTGTATAAGCACAACAGCCCAATGTTGCTCTTGTTGACACTCCAAAAAAAGTAAAAGAAAAAAAATATTCCCCCACTTACAATTATAATGCTTTGCCACCAATTATCTTGGGAGAAAAAAACTCCGACTACGCCAGAATGTTACAGGACCCCACCCTAAAGTAAACAAAGCACGACTCAGGTTCATTATATAGAAAAATACCCAAGATTTATTTTTGGCTTACACAAAGATATATCTCACACACGAGGATGCTTTCATCACAAACTACCTGAACAGAAGGAGCCTTTACACCACAAAGCAAAAGGAAATCAAAGAATCAAAACAAACCCATAAGTTAAATTCATTAAACAAAAACTTGTGAATCACTCAGTTAACTCAAAATAAAATACATGCAAAAATAGCTCCTCTGTTCAAACACTAGACCAGTAGCATCCTCATGCTGCAATAATAAATAGTGGGGGAACAAACAATATACAAACAACAAAAAAAAGGAAAAGAAAACTAGTCCGCCCCAAGGGCCTTTCCCATTTCTTTTGGGCCCGATTACCAGCTCAAGCGCCTGGGCGGACTAGACAATATACCCAAAACAAACAAACAAACGAAACCAAAAAAAATCAAATACAACAAGAGCAACAAATGGGCTCCGTAGAGCTGTCTCCAAGATCCAAACAAATTCACATGCGAACCTCTCGCATACGAACACCACGAGTGTTGATTTATTTCCGCCGGCCAGAAACAAACGCACCTACTCTTTTTCGTTCCTACCCCTGATATTTATACTTGGCTAACCACACCCCCTTGATTCATACTTTACTGCCTTGATATCACCCGCTACAGTAGTTTATTTAAAAGTACTCATGAGTAGTGAGTAGTGATACTGTACATATTATCACCCTTATAAAAATTACCCCCTTATAATAAACATTTATAATTAATATAAATAACTATAATAACTAACCTTATAATAACCATGCATTACAATTAATAAAGTAAAAAAAAACAACACTGTACATACTGTAATTCATATCATCTTTTGTTCTTTGTCAGAAAGATTGAAGAATATATATCATCCATCTTTTTAAAATGCATCAAAACAGTAAACTCTACAGAGATGTGACATAAAATACAGCCTGCTTTACCCGGCAACGCTACGGATCGACCTGTCAGGAGGACGTCGATCCTTTACCTCTCCAAAATCAGCTGAGACATATCTGCGACAACACTATCCTGAATATTTTTGAGGCCGGGTCAACTTAATAACTAACCCCAGGCTCGCTCCCCGCAACAGCGGGACAAGGTCCATCTGATTAACAGGTGCCATATACAGACTTAAATTTATTTATTTATTTTTTTGTTTTGCTTTTTTTTTTTTTTTTTTTTTCTTTGTTTTTGTTTGTGTGGGCACAGATTATTGCTACCCTACAGTGGAATACTTTTGAACACGCTAACCTTCAAGGTACGCTTTTTTTTTTTATGTACTTTATAAGTATTTTTTTCTCTTTCTCTTTCTTTCTCTCTCCTTTCTTCTCTTTTTCGTTTCTTTTTTTCTGCTGGACAACTCTAAGTGATATACTTTGGTATAGGCTATTATATGTCTGGATTTACTGGGCAGTTTAGATTAAATTGAAAATGAGGGATTCTAAGAAATAAAATGAAATACTATGCATATAATGACTAACCCTTTTTCTTTATTTATTTTTTTATTATAATTATTAATATGAATTAAGTCCCTGCAATGGAGCAGTTGCTGGGTTGGGAAGGTGACTATATCACCAGTACGTGAAGTGTTTGATCGATCTGCATTTCTTTAGGAAGGCAGACACATAGATCAGGATAGGGTTGCTGTTAATGAAATATCAGGGTAACTTTTTTGGTTTTGATAAGTTTTTTTTTGTTGTTGTTGTTGTCATTGTTTCTCTGTGTTTACTGTTGTTGAATGGTGATATTCTGTTTTACTCGAGTTTGGTTATAGGGCCACAATTAAGTTATGAATAGCTCTACACAGCATAAATATATGACATGGAATGTTAATGGGTTAAATCAAGCCTTGAAAAGGAAAAAAAATCTTAATTTTCTGTATAAGCAGAGTGTTGATTTCATTTTCCTACAAGAGACCCACTTAACAGTAGCAGACCATGTTAAATTAGGGTGCCAATGGAAAGGGCAGATTTTCTTTTCTTCATTTTCTTCTCAAGCAAGAGGGGTTGCTACACTGATTAGTAATAAAGTACAATTTCAACAGGACAGAGTAATTAAAGATAAAGCGGGCCGCTTTGTCATAGTAAGAGGTTATGAAGAGGTTATGTAGCCTCAGAACCAATAGTTTTGGTAAAAGTTTATGGACCAAATTTTGATGAACCACAATTTTTCTACAACTTGTTCTTGAATTTAAATTACCCCTCCTCCGAACTTATAATTGGTGGTGATCTGAATTTGACCCTGGGTATATTAGATAGATCGACTACTAATAGGTTTTCACATACAGCTGCAGCTAAGGTATTAAAACAAGAAATGGCCTACCATAATCTTATTGATATTTGGAGGGCTCGTAATGTAAATGAAAGGAAATACTCTTTCTACTCTCACAAGTATAACAGCTACTCTAGAATAGACCTATTTTATATATATTCTGGGAAGCAACATCTTGTATCATTTTGTGATTACTTGCCAAGAGTAATCACTGACAGTGACCACTCTCCGCTAGTGATGCTTGTTAAGTATGGACAAACAGCTGGGAAGAAACGGTGGAGATTCAGTAACTACCTTCTCAATGATTTAGAACAGGGGTTCTCAAAGTTTTGATAGGTGAGGGCCAATTTAGGAACCCAACATTGAACTGAGGGCCGCCAAAGGGGCGGGGGAGAAAAAGAAAAAAAGAAAAATACTGAAAAGAAAATCCCATTTGAAATAATTTTAATGACCAGGTTGCATCTCTACAGTTTACATTTATTGAGGCTATTATTATATAACTGAGGCTAAACCTGGCAAATCTTGAGAAAAATTGCAATGCAAACAAAATCCCTGGGGTTCTCTACCCTCAACAGACAAATTTGGGATATAACAGTCCTGTGTGCAGTCCATTTCAAGAACAAACTTATTTAGAACAAACAGCCTCAGTGTGCCTTGCTTCTAATCAGCATAGGCCTTATTCAGGGGCAATTCCAGCTACCAAAGCACCACAGGAAAACCTGACAGGGACAGGGACAGGGAGAGAGAGAGAGAGAGAGAGAGAGAGAACAGAGAGAGAGAGAAACTTTTAAAATAGAAGCTTACCAAACGAGTCGTAATCATCATCATCATTCATATAATTGCCTGTCAGTCGCGTTTCCATTATTACATATTTGCGCAAATGTTTTGCGCTATTATTAGGCTATCTATCTTTTTAACGCGTAATTGAAAAACGAAAAATGAACGGTTGTTGTCTTTTTAAAAGCAAAGTTGAACACCAAAATTTTAATTTGAACTGGCTACACCAACTGCTGCGCAAAAAAATAAATATCGACGAATTTTCAGATTTTTGTTTTTAAAATATTCACAAATTAATATGGAAAACATGTCGATTTTACTGGTTTTCTAAGGCCAAATTAGAACCTGGAATTTATATTTTTCCCACAGTGCTGAATATAGCCTGTGTCTCTGGAACCACAGCCCACAGAAAGGTGAGTTATAGAATAATGATAATAAATGTGTCTGAAAAAACAGCGGGGCATTTTAATTATTTATTAATAAACTATTGTTTTCTAAGTGTCGGCTAAAAACATATCTCCATCTCCGCTGTTAAGCAGATGCGCTTTTAGAGAGAAATTTGCACCTTTCATACGGATAACATCAGAAGGTATTAGCTTTCGATTCGAGTTTGTTTGTTTAAAAGTGACATTTCAAGCTTTAGCCTACATAGGCTATATTTTGTTTCAGTTCTCGCGCTCCAGTTCACGGAGATCATGAAAGTGCGTAGGCTACTGATTGTTTTATTTTACAAAAGCACAACGTCAACGTCAATCGGTCGGACCACACCTGTAATTACCGCTTATGCCTATAGATGCCGCTAAACACCACTAAACGGAGATTAATTTTTTCAAAGCAATGTAGCCTACAGTTTTAACAGTTTTACAGATGTTATCAGATGTTATCGCGGGCCGCCAGAAATGTTTCTGCGGGCCGCCATTGGCCCGCGGGCCGCACTTTGAGAACCTATGATTTAGAATATATTGACTTTATTAATACCAACACTGAGATCTTTTTAGAACTGAATAAAAACACTGCTTCCATATCAGTTATCTGGGACTGTTTGAAAGCTTTTTTAAGAGGTTTATCTATTTCATATACATCGAGGAAACGTAAACAATGAATTGAAACTAAGCTCCTTAGAATCAGCTATTTCTACCTTGGAAAAAAAAAACATATAGAAACTCAGGATGATAAATATCTACTACAGTTAAACACTAAAAGGCTTGAATATGATATCATTACCAGCCATAAAGCAGAGAAGCACAATATTATGAACATGGAGAGAAGTCTGGTTCTTTACTTGCTTGGCAGATTAGAAGGGAAGATGCTAGTAAATTAATCCCCTCAATTAAACTAAAAGATGGTTCGATAACCAGGGACCCACAGCTAATTAATACTGCTTTTGCAGAGTTCTATAGGTCCCTATACTCTTCTCAGGGGAGTAATTTAGCTTCAATAAAAATGTTCTTAAACTCCTTATCCGTACCTGTTATATCGGAGGAGGATAAGGTAAGCTTAGAAGTTGATATTACTGAGGAGGAGGTTCAAAGGGCACTATGCAGTCTGTCAGGTGGTAAAGCCCCTGGGCAGGATGGATTCCCTATTGATTTTTATAGAAAGTTTCTACCAAAGCTTCTATGTCCCTTGGTAGAAATGTATAAGGAGACTTTATATAATGGGAAATTACCTGACACATTAGAACAAGCACTGATTATCATGCTACCCAAACCAGGGAAGGAAGTTAATCTATGCGGCTCCTATAGACCAATTTCTTTATTAAATACAGACTATAAAATTTTAGCTAAAATTATTGCAAATAGATTGGCTCCCCTTATACCTGAACTGGTGGCTATGGATCAAACTGGGTTTGTCATTAACCGTTCTCCTTATGATAATGTCCGAAGGTTCTACAATATTATTCATTTTTCAAAAAAAATTAAAGTACCCGTCTTAGCTGTCTCTTTGGACGCGGAAAAAGCTTTTGACCGTGTCTAATGGAGTTTTTTATTCTGTGTTCTAGAGAAAATGAATTTTGGCCCCAGATTTATGGCGTTGATTAAAACTCTGTATCAATATCCAAAGGCATCAATTCTTACAAATTCCGATATCTCTTCTCAATTCCCACTTACAAGAGGAACCCGACAAGGGTGTCCCCTCTCGCCTCTTCTTTTCACTTTGGTAATTGAACAGTTAGCTATTGCAATACGATCAAACCCACAGATCCATGGAGTTGTAGTTGGAAATGATGAACATACCATTTCATTATATGCTGATGACATAATGCTTTTTTTAACCAAGCCTGAGTCATCTCTCCCCGCATTGGCCGACTTACTGGAGGCATATGGTTCTATCTTCGGGGTATAAGGTAAACCGTGCAAAGAGTATTATCATGCCTCTCAATTCCTTTGCAGACGTTATGCCTCAATTAAATATACCATTTTCATGGAATGATACTAGCTTAACATATCTCGGCCTACAAATTTCAAATAAGTTAGACCAGACATTTACGCTAAATTATGGCCCTTTGTTGAAGGTGGTGGGGCAAGAGTTAGATAGATGGAAAACACTGCCCATTTCACTAATAGGTAGAGTAAACTGTATTAAAATGAGTGTACTCCCCAGGTTTCTTTATTTATTTAGGACTCTCCCTTGTCATGTCCCTCAATCTTTTTTTAAGCACTTATAGCTTAAAGGGGACATATCATGCCAAATGCACTTTTTTAGCCCTTAAATGCATTTTGTTGTATATTTGGAGTGTTTAGAAGTACAGAAAATATGAAATTATTCTCTTCAGATGCTTCGTTGATATCTTTATATTCTGTTTTGGCCTTATTTTTCAACCTGTTCCGATTTTTCTGTTCTCTATGACGTTTTTTGAACTATTACGTCACAGTATTTGCAGCGGAACTGCCAAATAAGGACATTGACTTCCGGCCCACCACTTCGAGCAATCCGCCATTTCTATTTCTCGCTCCAATTTTGTAGTCCAAGCTAAAGGATGCAGAAGTTACGAGAGGGTAAGTTAAAATGTTCGGTTGTTGGATGTAGTAACCCACACGCTTCATTACATCGTCTAATGTAGATGAACTGCCACGCTTGTGACAGTGCGCATGTTTAACTGAAAGAACGAGCAGAGAGAGAGAGACCCGGTCGCGCGCACGCACTCTCTCTCTCTTCGGAGCCAGGCGAAAGTGTAAACAAGACATCACCGTCTCCAAACTAGACGCTGTCTTGCTCTCTCTCCCTCGCACATATTAATCAAAATAAATCGACACGGTGGTAAAAGGTCGGAAGACCAAAGTTTCATGTGTAAATACAGTAACACACCATTGCGATACATCCATATGAAGACGTTGTTCTACAGGTTCGTCGTCTTCATTTTCATCTCGCTCCGGCTCCGACTCTGGCTCGAACATGTAAGGCTGGCTGGACAAGTCTTCCGTTGTTGACATTTTGTTAATAACGTGTGAATAAAAAGTTTCTGTGCCGCTACACTGAAAAAGGGAGACTGGTCACCTGTTAGATTTATCCAATTATATTTAGTATGTTTTACTAAATGGTTTTATGTTCTTAAGTAAAACGTGATAGCATTGTGTTGACTAGACGTTATATGCAGAAAGAGGGCACAAACATATTTTGCTCATGTTGGGATAAAGTGATTCAATCAAGTGAATACCAGTTCTCGTTTTATCTCACGATATTCACGCACGGGTGCAATGCATTTCGGGAAGAAAGAAAAGTCTGCGCATTTTTCAACGGTCCCAGTCGATGAACGGAGCGACATTCTCTGGCGACACACACTGAACGCTCGCCGGGTGATGGCGGAAGCAGCAGCGAGAAGTCGGAAAGGAACGGCGGTGAGGCACAACTGCTCCGTGAATGGATCAGAGAGGCGTGAGTTGGGAGATAGTGAAGGGAGTATGGATGTAGTAAGTGAAGAGGAAAGTGAAAGATCGTCAGAAAATTGCTGGAATGAAGCAAGAAGTCGGAAAAATCGGGGAGAAAAACGGAAGAAAAGGAGCGACGTAGAAGAGTCTGATGATAAGAGTAGAGATAGTATAAAATGCATTGTAAGGTTTGGAGATCAGTTTGGGGTAAGCAAAATTAATCCAATTAAACTGACAAAGATCATAAATACACTGTAAAAAGTAAAACATTGGATTAACTTAATAAATTTGAAGTAACCATTCACAATAAAGATTTTACATTGACCTAATGTTCAGAAACCATTCAGTTCAAACTAATTTTTTGCATTTCAAGCAAACTCTTTTCTGAATTTGGTGTAAATCAATATTTTAAATTGGCTTAAATAAATTAAAAAAAAGACTTGATCTAAATTGATTTTTCTTCAATCTGAAATATGTATTAATTGCAAGTAATATAAAATCTCAACATATATATATATACACATACATTTTAAATGAGTCAGATCAAACGTTCTTTTAAATATTTATTCAATTTTGTATGAAAATCACAGTTTTTAAGATTAGACTTTTTTGGTAAAACAAACATTGTTTTACAAATACAAATGTAATTCTGAGACAGTTCAAGTAATCAGTTCATTGCAAGTTGAATTTCATATATAGCAGTATTAAAATGTGAATATATCATATAAGAACAAAAAGAACAAGAATAAGAAATAAGAACAAATAGCCTACCTAAAAATACTGCTTCTCTCAGGAATTAACATTTTTGGCAGAAGAAATAAATGTAAATCAAATACAAAACATAGATATTACCACATCCAGTCAACAACAAACTTACTGAACTACTATTACGATGTTGAACATTGTGTTCATCAAAGCACTGAAATGGAGGCTGTCAGTCAGTCACTGACTATGCAGCAGTGTGCAGAGGCGACATATTTTGGGGGTCATTTTTCTTGTGTCAAGTTCCATGAGCACTTTCTGAAAAAACTCAAAAGTGAATTTCAGTTCTTTTGGATACTTGAGGTTTAGCACATATGTCAGTCCAAATAACATTGCTACAGCAGCTGCGGTTGAGGGCACGTTACTGAGGACCTCTGTGCCCTCAATGAGAACCCTGGTGTCTGTCTCACTGATTAAGATAGCCATTGGTTGCTCCAGTCCATCACCTGGCATATCCTGGCGAGACAATACATAGTAATGAATAAAGAGTGCTGACCAGACCCAGTTGAGTGTGTGAGAGACACCTATGCTTATTCTGCATTTCCTGAACTGAGTGAGAGTGTAACCCCTGTTGTGTGATCATAAATGAGTACACCTCTGCTTGTTTTGCATTTCGTAAGCTGCATGTATATGAGAAAGACCCTGTTATGTGTGTGTGCCTGTGTTTATATGACATCCCTGCTAGAGAGAGAGAGAGAGAGAGAGAGAGAGAGAGAGAGAGAGAGAGAGAGAGAGAGAGAGAGAAAATAAACAGTTGAAAAGCAGGTTCAACAAGTTCCATTGCTAGCCAGCTATAATTTCACAGACTAGACGATGAAAAGTTAAGTCAAAACAGTAGATGCAAAACTTTGAATTAAATTGCAGCCAAGGATAGTAAATATATTTCTAAGGATAGCCTGACCTAAAACAGAAGCAGCATACTGTTGAATTTAATGTTCGACAGTAACGGAAAAAAAGTTGGTCTTTTTCTGAAGTGTATGTAAATATCTGGTTTCAAATGTATGACACCCCTGCTCGTTGCATGTGTATGTGTGAGACACCAGTTGTGTGCGTGCCTGCTTGTGTATGAAAGACTACTGCTTGCACAGCTTGTTCTGAACCAAGCGTAATAAAGCCAAATACCAATGTCCTCCCTGAAACATAATTGTCATGAATCAACTTTGTGACATGCTGACGTGTGTGTGTCTTAAACTCTCTCTCTCTCTCTGTGTGTGGGATAAAAAATTAGAATATAGTCAGTTAAAGTTCTAGCCTGGATAAAACCAGACCATTCTTAGTAGTAACTGAGTTATGGTCTGGCAAAGCTGCATTAATAACTCATTTCCAAAGGGGCGTCACCAACGGACGTCGCTCAAAACCAATCAGAGCGATCGTCATCGTGTAAAGCCATATGCATATGCTGCGGTCCTGTTACACTACGGCTACGCCATAAAAGTATGTACTCTTTTTGTGAAGAAAAGGTATTTACTTTTGAATGTGTAGCAAAAAAGTAGTCAAGCTTTGGGACATACTACTTCGTCATCTTTATCGGACGGATCTGTCGCGTGCATCCTGTCACGTAAACTGCCCTGTCAATCATCTTGTCACAGTTAAAATCCTCTATTAAATCTAATTTAATTTCCTACCGTTTCGGAGAGAAATGTAGTAGCACGTTCATCTGCCAGTGGGTCTTTCATGGAGACTGTCCTCATGTGTTTGCAATTTGAATATAATAATGCATTTAAAAGTTGATGCGCTTCACCAACGGACGTCGCTTAAAACCAATCAGAGAGATCGTCATCATGTAAAGCCCGCCTCAACGTTTCTGATTGGTGGCGCGATTTCGACGGCATGGAAATGGGCTTGAATTAGCTCTTTGCCAGACTACTTTTCGAGCAAATCTAAGCGGTTTTTTTTACGGCCTGCTTATGGGGCGTGAAGCTAGCGGATCGTGAGGATGAATATGATCATTTATGTTTGGGTCTGCAATCGCTGATACAACCTTTAAAACAACCTGGGCATCCATAACACTTCAGCTGTGCCACATGCAGATTGCCTCCATATAACACCACACTGATGCAGCAATTCAAGCAAAAGGAGGCCAAAATACTCTACCAGGTATACGTGGACATAGCTATAAGCTGCAATCAACAGAAGTAGCACAAGTAATTGCGTGAAATATTTCACTTTGTGTAATGAATATGTAAGGGATAATGTATAGTGAGCCGGTTGTTATAGTGAATAACAACCCCGACAGGCTGAACGGGATCCCGACGCGAAGCGGAGGGATCTTGAATCAGCCTGAAGGGGTTGTTATTCACTATAACAACCGGCTCACTATACATTATCCCGCTTATTACATGGCTACCTACAAAATAAATAAATAATTTGGGTCCCACTTTATATTAAGTGGCTTTAAGTATTATGTACTTACATGTACTTACATTGAAATTAATAATTTGATGCAATGTACTTATTGTGTAACTACATGTTTTTACATTGTACTTACATTTGAAAAATTCCTGCATGTAATTACAGCTGTAATTAATTTATGTAATTACATTTGTAATTACACAGTTGACCCTTCCCTTACACCTTAAACCTACCCAATCCACCTCACCTTACCCGTATCACACCTCAATAGCAGCAAAAGGGTTTTACAATACAACATCAACACATTAAGTACATTGTACTTATTTTTTTGATGTAAGTACATAGTACTTAACGCCACTTAATATAAAGTGGGACCATAATTTGACACAAATTATTTATTCAAAAAGGAGTTTATTGATTTAAAAACGATTGTATTGCTTCCGCCAAAGAAAATAGTCCATTCCGCGTCCATAGCAACGCGCTGTTTTTCATGGCAACGGTCTGTTATACTTCGCAGCGGTCTGTTATAAAGAAATAACAGACCGCATTCTACATTGGAATTCAGCCAAGCCATGTAATAAATATATATAATGCACTTATAAAAACTTTTTACAGTAAACTTTTTTACCGAAATTACTGAACTTAGACGACATTCTAATTTTTTTTAGCCCTACCAGTATGTACAGTATGTAAGTATGTGCGTGGATGGCTGAGCAATGTACGTACCTGAATCTCCTTGATGAGATGGTGAACAGATTCACCAAAGTAGAGGATTAAACATTTAAGAACTGATTCCCTCCTTGTGTTGATGTCCACTACCTGAACAAAATGCATTCATTAAAATTATATGCTCCTTTTTTTACCACATACAGGAGAAATCCAGTGTGAAACAGACAAAAAAGTATATTGAAACATGATAAAAAATTTGACCGTTCATGGAGCATTTTTTTATAACGCCATGCCTGCCTTTAAAGACCACATTAAGCCTATATGTGCAAAAGGCTCACAATGTTAGTGTTAGGGGCATCATGCTCGGTGCTATAAATCACAATTTTTTAAACCATAAACAAGGCTCAAAGTATTCCCATACTTCGTTGGTAGTATAATTAAAGGGGAAATGAAGCAGTCAATCAAGTTTACATGATTTACAAGATGGATTTCCACTATAATCAACAATTATATAAGAAACATGACAAATCTAAACATATAAAAGGAAAAAAAAAAGAGAAAAAAACGTTATATCTTTCTCAGCCAGGGCACCACCATTGTGCAGTATTCTAATATGTGACGTCACGGGGTTGGTTGGCTTTAATAAACATGGCTGAAATTAGGAATATCCTGACATCAAACTGTCTACACCAATGGTTTTCAAACTGTGGGTCGCGACCCACTTGTGGGTCACACAGTGAGAAAAGGTGGGTCGCACAAAGGCACTTAGCTGCAGCTAAATTTAGGCTACGTTATGATGAGTGAAACAAAACCAGTCCGATTAATGACCAAACGACTCTTAAGTGAGTTTTAGCGCCCGCCAACGTGAATTTTTGTCCCGCCAAAGTCTTATTTGATCGGTGAGTAGCCTAATGTAGTCGATGAACTGCTGCGGTTGTGACAGTCACAGTGCATGTTTAACTGAAAGAACGAGCAGAGAGAGACTCGGTCGCGCGCGCGCGCGCTCTCTCTCTCTCTCTTCGGAGCCAGGCGAAAGTGTAAACGAGTCTTCACCGTCTCCAAACTAAGCGCTGTGTTGCTCTCTCCCTCGCACATATTAATCAAAATAAATCGACACGGTGGTAAAAGGCCGAAAGACCAAAGTTTCATGTGGAGCATTCAGAGATTTTTTTCCCTTAATTACCGCTGGGTGAATTGTGCTAAATAAGCTGCCTTATCTTCTCTGAAAAGCGTCCCCGACATTCAGCTGACATAAAACAACACTTTAATTAAACGAAAAAAACTATCCAGTGATGAAATGTTTTCTGTGTTGACACAAATCTTGGATGTCCATGTCCAGTGCTGGGATAATCACACAACGCGCACGACACGTCCAATTCGCGAACTAATGACTCCTTTGAACCGATTCATTTTAATGAATTGCTAAAACAACTGATCTTTCCAACAGTGAACTCAGCAGACGTCTGAATCGGTGTATAATCAGTAACACTTTACAATAAGGTTCTATTTATTACATGAATTACATAAAAAGTACAGTTTGCTTACTCAAGCTTAAGCTTTAAAATAAATAAAACCCCTTGTTTTTTTTTAAAGCATATGACTACATTTTTCCACACACAGTGCTATCAAGAATCGATAAGAGAATCGTTAAAGAATCGGATCGATAATCAGAATCGTCGGTGGCATTATTATTATTGATAAAATCTTATTTCCCAACCCTATGTGAAGACGGTAAAATTATAATCAAACATTAAAGAAACATTCATGTTTTTTTTTTTTTAAGTTTTTTTAAGAGTTAAAAGTTTAAAATAATTAGCTAACATGAGGTCTTGTCACTGTCAGTCTTTTTACATCAGTGCAAAACTAGGGTATGCAGATTAAGACCATCAGCATGCATTGATTAATCCCATGGCATGTAGCAAAAAAAAGAAAAAGAAAAAAAGGTGCGACCAAATCATGCTGGTGCAAGTTGCAGTGCAAGTGGGTCTTGAGATTGATTATACTTGTCTAGGTGGGTCCCATAATGAAAAAGTTTGGGAACCCCTAGTCTACACCACAGTAATACAATTGCACTCTAGCTTATACTGGAAGTCCACCCGACTTTTTCAGTCTTTTACAATTAGAATGAGATTGAGCAGGCCAAATCTCACTCATTGTGGTTAGACGGAGTTAGTTTTGAGCACAAACGATTGAGTTGTCAGGGTTTTAATATCATAATTGGTATCATACAGGGCTGTACGGTGCGACATATTTGTTGAACATGCTACAAAAGAAATCAGTCTGTGCTGACACCTTTCAGGCTTCTGGTGCTACAAATCTTTTAATCTTTTATCTTCTGTAGCACCACTGCTACCTGCAAAAAAAGTTAATGGACAACCCTGTCATAGCGACCATAGAACGGACCGGTTAAGTTAATATCAAACATGATTGATTCATTCTGACTCAGTTGTAATTTTGTACATACCTCATCTAAACTATGTAAAATCCTGCCAGTCCTTTCCTTTGTCACGCCACCCTTATTCCGTATTATCTGTACAAGTTTCGTGGAATGCCTGTCCAGCTGCTGTAAGAATTTTGTCTCCAAGGGCACTGTCGTGATTCTCATGAACTCGGCACTGATCTAAAAAATGAAAACAGCAGAAAATACAAAGTTTGGGATTAATAATTGACAAAACTATTTAAATTAGTGACAAAAACTTTAATCAAATTACTGTTATGAATACCAAATGAACAAGAATAAACATATTTTTGCACCAAAACTGACCTCTTCCATTTGAAAAAGTGCTGGCCACCTCTCCACAACATTTGCAATTCTTGCCTGCTCATGCACTATTTCTTGCCTCAGGTACCCAAACGTCTTGGCCATCCTCTCTTTAACAGTTTGTCTGTTATTTCTTATCTGAAGTTCAGACAAAAGAGAAACTCTTTCCAGCTCCAGACTTTCTGGTGTCTCACCATTTGGTAAGGGTGGGAAATAGTTCAACTCTGCTCTTCTAGGCCTCTTCAAATTCTTTGCAGGGTAGGAGTCCTCCTGAGATTTGGATTTAAAAGAATTCAAGGAGAGTTCAGCTGATGTACCATGTGCCTTAAGTATAGTGCGGTAGTTTGCCATCTTAACCCTGATTCTTTGTTGCCAGCCACAACCCTCCCCAAAGGGCCCTTGTTGAGTTAAGCAGGGGTGTTTTCTAATCAATGCATCTGCAACATCTTTGCAGTCGGAACCTGTTGGGTAGGCTTTGTAGCTGTAAATTGCCTCAGCTAGCTTTTCTAAAATGTCTGAAAGTATTTTGGTGCCAACTGTAAGTGTAGTTTGGCTGTTTGCAAACTCAATGTTTGCCCTCTGCAATTGACACTCAGTGTCGTACGAAAAGAGAGGGATTTGGAAGGCCTTTGGCCACTGCTCTTTTCTTAAACAGTCTGTGTGGCTAGGCAGAACAGTGTGGCTAGGCAGAGCTGTGTGGCTAGGCAGAACAGTGTGGCTAGGCAGAACAGTGTGGCTAGGCAGAGCTGTGTGGCTAGGCAGAGCTGTGTGGCTAGGCAGAGCTGTGTGGCTAGGCAGAACAGTGTGGCTAGGCAGAGCAGTGTGGCTAGGCAGAACAGTGTGGCTAGGCAGAGCAGTGTGGCTAGGCAGAACAGTGTGGCTAGGCAAAGCAGACAGCAAGCTGGGGCAGTCTTCACTGTCTATGTCGAGAGAAAGGGTGCTACTCATTGGGGTATTAACTGGGTACAGGATAACAGTTGAGGCTTCAGGGTCTAGCTGGATCACTTTAAGAATGGTGAGGTCCTTAATTACAGATGTTGAGGTCACATTAATAAACATCTCTCCAAAATCAGTGTCTTTATACTGTAGCCGTATATGGCCTCCTAGTCCACATGCATTTTTCACATCCTCAATAAGGTCTTCCACAGCATCGGGAATGTGCAGCTCCATTCTCATGCAATCATTTTCACTGACGATGATCAGCAAACGCACAGGTGCTATTTCCGCCATGATGTCCTGAGAGAAAATAGTAATGACAGTAGATGGACAGAGTAGAAACAGAAAAACAGAGAGAAAGAGAGAAGAGAGGAAAATAGGGAGACAAAGACCATAACATTAAGACATTTAGACAATCAGCACAAAGTATAGGCCTATTCAAATATCAAACATGGCAACAGGCTACAATAGAATGATAAAATACTAGAACACATGCAAGGACAGTGATTTCCCAATTAGGCAGCTAGCCACATGAATCTCAATGTTGTCAGCACTGGGCTAATATCAAATGTACACGAAAAATGGGTGCATGAAACTTAAAGGCCATGTTGCAGGTTAACCACCACTGTTGATTAATGGGTACATTAATCACTCAAGATATGCATACCATTTTTAAAATGTCTCAAAAATGGTCTTAAAGACCATTTTTTTTACATCTTTTGGTATAAACGTTTTTTTTTTACGCAATTCGGTGATGACGTCACGTTGGGGAGAAGTGGAGGAAAGGTAGCCTCAGCCAATACAGTTTGTATTAGAACTATGGCGACTGACGGGGAAAAAATGAGTGAAAAATCAACGTTTTCTTTATATCTAGTGGCAGTGATCATGACGTTAGTTCAGATAAGTAGCTACCGGTAAACTTTGTCTTTGTCATCTAGAAATAGAAGGCATCATGCTAGCTATTGGCTAATTTGCCAGTCCCACCTGTGATCCACCCCCTCCAGATAATCCCTAACTAAGTATTTCCCCCAACGTTGTAAGCACACGCTTTGGAATATTCTCTCCCCAATGTGACGTAATGGAATGCATTGTGGCGGAAAGGAGAATCGTTGCAAACCGCTGTAAGATAGTAACTACTTTTTCGATTATATTCCGTTTTGTGATACCCAACAACATAAAATACAATGGATAACAGTTTAAATGTTTATTACCAACAAGAAAATTGCACAAATTCGTTGAAAAATTAACCCTGCAACACGGCCTTTAAGTATTGAATTAACATTTGGACTCAAGAATTTTGTGTTGCATTTTAAGGGATATATGCAAAGACGTAAAACCACTCGAAAAATTCTGACCTTAAACATGTATGTATCGTTTCAGAGTAATGAGCCGCATTCCCCCAACTGTGTAATCCACCAATGGGTATGGATCGTTCAGCTCATTTGGATGGAGGAGTTTTATCTCCTTTGTGGGACATGGCTTCAGTTCATAAGCTCTATAGTGTTCCCAGAGCCATGCAGCCAGCTTCTTGACAACGAAAAACAGTGTATCCTGGACAACAACCATTTGTATAATCTCAGCAAATTCAGGCATCCCTGCCGATGAGCCATGTGAGACAATCATCCCGTTCCTGTAGTTGAGGCTGTTGTAAGATGCATTTTGAGTCAAGAACACTGCATCCAAGTCTGCGTATCTCCGCCTGATGGCAAATGCAATGTCCTCTTTCAATACATCAAGGGGAACTGATGCACCACGTGCTACTTGTAAAGGCGATTTAGGTATGCTGCAGATGTAAACCTGATGCGCCATGGCAAATTGATGCCTTTCTGCTAAAGAAAGCAGCACATTTTTGAAGCATCCCGTGTGTCGCACTACTCTTTTGAAGAAACTGTGCTTTGATTCAAAGCGTATGGTCCATAGTTCAACTAAAGGTCCAAACTCACAAATTAACTGAGGGTAGTGTTGCAAAAAATGATGTTTCGGCAAGAAGTCTGAGTCAGGGAAAACCTCCTTAAATCTGACTTGGTGTTCAGTGATCTTAAAGCTTAAGTATGCAATGGATTCCTCAGTTTGCACGGGAGAAACAACAAGGTCCACAATGTCCTTCAAATCTGAGAGTAGTTGCCAGGCTGGTTCTCCTGCAGGCACAGTCTGTCCGATTAATAGAGGAAGAAATCTGATTAAACTCCAATTTTCATGGCAGTTACCCCCAACTGTTCTCCTGGAAGCAAACGTCACTGAAACAGCATGGGGGCGATTTGTTTTATCAGTCCATCGGTAAGGAAAATCTCCAATTACTTTATTCAGATATGACAAAGTAAAATATTTTTTTGAAATGAAAAGAGTTAAACATAGGGCAATTTCGAAAGGAACTATTCCCTCAAATAAGTCATGAGCGATGTCAGGGGGGAAACCAGTAGTTACATCAAAGTTAAGTTTTTCTGACAGAATACATTTAGCCTTGACACCACAATAGCTGTTCAAACCATTGTCTTTAATGGTCTTAAGATGACCTGTGTGAGTGTCTTCAGTTCTAAGAGGGAAACTAACAGCTCCAACTTTCTGACAGTCTAACCTACTAGCTGTACAAAATCTGCAAAAGTAACTGCCAGAAAAGCTCTCCACAAACCCAGCAATACCATGCGCCCCAAGATTGTCTGCCACAACACACTGCACTGTACCCTTTAAAGTTTTGCCCAACTTATCCAAAAAAACTCCGTGCTGTTCTAAGGTTATGAGATCATTGATCAAAGGATTTAAGACTTTTTCAAAACCGTAATCTTTGACATCATTGCTGTTAATCAGAGCAGCTAGATAAATGCTGGATAAAGAGGAGTGGTAGCCATGGGGCAGATTGCCTAGAGTCCAATACAATGCACACACTTTGTGTTTTTTTCGTGAAGTCCCAAGGGGGTTACAAATTTCAAAATCATCAATATACAAGATCAGTGAAATTGCACACTCTTTGGAGAGAATACTATTTCTTTTACAGTTATTTGACTCCCAAAATGATCTGTACACACGTTTCCCACCCTCTTCTGTTTGAAATTTCTCTTTTAAATTTACAGCCTTACTGAGTATTAATTCACAATTTAGCAGTTGCTGCAGGGATTTTAGTATAGGGACATACTGAAAAGACTTTCTGTTCTGATGATCTAATATATATTCTACTGGTTCTACAACATTGAAGTTTTTCCTGTAGTAGGCCTTGCGTTTCCAAGCGCTTGACAGTGGACCATCGTTACCTATTGCAGCCTGGATGGGATTCTCAGTGCAAAGAACAGTAGCTAACTCCTTTACAACTGATCCCTGAACTTCCCAATTTTGTTTTTGCAAAAAGTCACAAATAGTCTTTTGAGTGAAAGATACAGAGTCCGTACCGATTATGTACTGCAGCTCCTCCAGAAGTTCATTCACAGCTGCACTTTGCACAAGATAAGAATGTTCTAATTTAAGCAATACTGAGGCAAATTTCAGTTCAATGACTTTTGGGGAATCAGTTTCTTCTGGTACAACAGTATGCTCTTCAAATGTTAAATCTTCATATGGTACATCATCTAGCTCAGCATCACATTGTTCCAAAGACTCCAAAAGAGGGCTCCCAGATCCATGAATAGCTTCAGGTTTGAAATCTCTAATTGTGTAGGGGGTGTGTTTTCTCCATTTATGCGTGTAGAAAGCTCCATATAGATTTGTTTGGTAAGAGCAACCATTAAACATACAACTGACCAGTTCGTGGTTTCTCAAATGTTTCCAAATGTGTTGAAAATACTCAGTTTCAGATGCAAGTTGACGGTTGTTGCAGAGATGACATTTAAAAGTTGAAAAATGACCTCTTTGGGACTGTTCAGCTGGATGGAACTTGCTCAGATGGGCAATAAGAGCCCTCCATGTCTTGCATTTACACGGGCAATGCTCAAAAATACAGGGGTAGGCATGCCCCCGACCATAACGATGGTGAAGTCTGATGTGCTTCAGTACTTCATTTCTTCTTAAAAAACACAGTCTTTGCATTTCCACATAAATGGATAACTAAGGAAACATGATACAGAAATGCAAGAGTTAGCCTATCTTTAGTTTGCGTATTGGAGCACAACTCAAATTTAAAATCTATTAGGATGTGGTAGTATATGGCCAAATTCACCAGCACAAAACACTACATGTATTATAAATAGGGGTGTAACGGTACGTGTATTCGTACCGAACCGTTTCGGTACAGGGCTTTCGGTTCGGTGCACGTGTGTACCGAATGACTGAATGCAATATTTTGTGTGCGGAACATAGGTACATTTTCGTGTTTCCACACGAACATATTAAGTGACGGAAGTCTCCGCGTTCAGCGCAAATCCCGCCCTGCAGCTGATTCTAATGTTTTTTCCTATTAGACATTCTCTGGTTTTACCCGTGTTTTACCCGTCGTCACTGTAACAATGAAATAGACTGCATGGCGAAAAAAAGCTTTTCCGCTTCGTGTGCGCCGCCGCACTCTCCGTTCCGTGGCGTGCGCGCGCGCGCGTGTGTGTGTGTGTGTGTGTGTGTCGACCATAGATATCATATAAAGGCTAGATGTCTTAAGGCGGAGTCACTTCCGGCATCACCGGCGGCCATCTTAGGACAGGACTCTGTGAATTAAGGTGAGTGAGCAGCACGCACACAAATCCTCTTATCTCGCTGAAATCTGGACAGATTTACAAACGGTTTGGTTTCTTACAAACGTTATTAACGTGGCTATAATTCTGAATGCTTAAACATTTTGAACATAATTATTCATATGTATGCAGTATAATAGCTACATCTCTGACGTTTATAACAAACCAAACCGTTTGAAAATCGGTAGAAAATTGAGCAAGTTATGGTTATTTAAAAGTACATGCACCATGTTATGAGTGAGCGAGCACCCTGTCGTAAGATGGCCGCCGTGTGCGGATGTCGAGCTCCATTGGCCAGCAGCGCGGACGAGACATCTAGCCTTTATATGATATCTATGGTGTCGACGACCCGCTGCGCTCTCTGCTCAATGTTCGAGTCCGTGTTTGCGCTGCGCGTTCTGCTCTGTCGTTAACGGCCCAAACACTCCAATCATGTACCGATCACGCACTGGAAAAGCAAAGTCCGCTCAAATAAGGTGAAATTTCTCAGTAGTAACTTAGATTTCTGTTTGCTGAGCTGGTATAGTCATGCTGGCAACAATGGTAAAATGACCTGCTCTGATCACATGCTCTGGTAATAATAGCTTTGTACTATAGCTTTGGACTATATTTTATTTTGATAATTATTAAAAAAGTGGAAAAAAAAAATCTTAAATTGATTATGTTGATTGATTATTGAAAAATAATAATACATTAATATATTTGTTTAATATTATTTTAATATAGGGCTATTTTCTGTTCCTGCACTGTAATCATAGTTATTTATTTCTATTTTTCATTATATTTTATTATGTGATATTGGTTTGAGACTGAGAGTATTTTATTTAGTGGAGAACTTTGCAGCAGTATTTTATTTCTTATTCTTTTTTTATTTTATATCTATTTTATTATATTTTATTAAAAAGTGTTTAAAAAAGTGTTAACAAATTGTTAAAAAAAAGTTTATAGTAATAAACAACCTGCAGTTTAATGTTTGCATTTCTTTCCCTTACTGTACCGAAAATAAACCGAACCGTGACTTTAAAACCGAGGTACGTACCGAACCGTGATTTTTGTGTACCGTTACACCCCTAATTATAAATAATGTTATGTTGTTTTTTTTTACATTGATGAGAAGAGCAACAGCAGTAAATGCTGGATGAGACAGACAAGTAATTAGGGATGTCCCGATCCAATCCACGGCATCGGTATCGTGCCGATACTGGCCTAGGACGCTAGATCGGATAACGGAGGGGAGAAAAAAAAAATCCGATACCTATTAGGGGTGGAACGGTATGTGTATTCGTATTGAACGTACGTTCGGTACATGCATCACGGTTCGGTGCATGGATTTACACGGAGAATACACGGTATAAAAATAAAACACGCGTGCACATTAACCTTCATTTGTGCTTTTTATTAAAAAAAAATGTTTCCCTTCATCTCAGTGGAATAAAATTTGGTCACTTTTTCTACATTATCTATCTATACACACAAAAAATCTGGGCTTGATACGGTTGTTCTAAAAAAGTCACACTCATGACCTTCGGGGTCAATATGACCCCACATTGAAATGAATGGGAAAATCGAAATTTGACGCTCTATTCGCGTTTGGTGTGAATGCAGCAAAATGAACAGGCTGCGATGTCAAGATTGCAATGCTGGAATGTGTATGTGTGTGTGTGTGTGTCTCAGAGAGAGAGAGAGGCACGAGCACAATCGAATGGTTTCATTTTGTTCATACAGTAACAGGACATCATTAAAACTGCAAAAAGTGTTTAGCCTACTTATATTTGTGTAAAACAACATTGTGCTTTTGTCAAACTGTAAACTCTTGTCAAACTGTAACCTACAACTGTCACCCAACCAAAATCACACTCAGTTTAAAAGCAAAAAATTCTCATCTTTTGGACATTCATCATATTGCATTGGTTTTCATTTATTGTCCTCAAACAGAGCACTAATCTGTTTATTTTGAAGTTACACATTCTACATTGATTAAAAAAGAAAATCAAATGTGTTTTTAATGGTAGTATTATTTTATACAGAAATAAATTATAATTCAGATGAGAATAACGTTAAAGTTAATTAAAGTTAAGGAAACAAATATATTGATTTGAAATATGGCATATATTAATTTTAAATTCATTCAGGTACAATTACCAAACATATCTCAAGGTCTTTTGAATAAAGGGTGGCAGTCTTTCATTATCAACTGTTGTTGTGGACTAATAAGTATTTGTTCTCCATTTGAGTGAGATGTTTTTATGTGGCTAATTGAGCAAAGTGATTCCATTTTATTATTAGTAGTATTATTTCAAGAATAAAAAAATATCGGATTGATAGCGGTATCGGCAAATAGCCAAAACTGCTTCATCGGTATCATATCGGAAGTGAAAAAGTGGTATCAGGACATCCCTACAAGTAATTAGCAAAAATCACCTCATATATCCACCCTTCAATGTAAAATAAGGGGATTTTGTCAGACAATGTCGCATTTATAAATCAGGATTTTAGCAGCAGTTAAAGGAACAGCTGGTTGGATTAAACACGGTGTTACTGGGTCGTATTTAGTCACTATTTTATAGCCTAATCGTTTTATTTCTGACTACAGAACAGATAATATGTAAAAAATAGCATTCAGTTGTGTTATAATGCAATATAATGTGACAGATCAAAGTGTAGAAGCAAATTGCAGATTTCAGGTGCCAACAGTAATAAAACACAACGCGATGACGTCACATATATGCTAATTAGCGTGTGACGTCATCACCGCCAGTCTCTCAAAATCCTGTGGGAAACACTGTAATCATTTGCTCCAGCCCCTGAATCAGTGCAGTCAGTATTGAATGTAGCCTAATGCAGTGGTTCTCAATCCTGGTCCTGGGGACCCACAGCTCTGCACAGTTTGTATGTCTCCCTCATTTAACACACCTGATTCAGATCATCATCTCGTTAGGAAAGAGCTCTGAACTGAACTGGGTGTGTCAGATAAAGGAGACATATAAAATGTGCAGAGCTGTGGGTCCCCAGGACCAGGATTGGGAACCACTGGCCTAATGCACGAATCACCTACTGACCCCAACCCCTCCCCCACAACTTACCAGTGTCAGCGAAGACTTCAGTTGACAGACAACCAAAACTGGCACCAGGAATTAGGCCTACCAAGCAGCAGCTTTCCTAAAATTCAAATCCAACCATTAATCCGTTTTACAGTTTCAAAGTGTAAATTCATTTTCCTCACATTCATTTCCGCCTTAGCAAATTTAAAACATATAAAATCCGCGTTCATATTGGCATGAGCGCCCGGAGCTGAGCCAGTTAACGTTAGCCTAAACTCTGAGCGGGAAACGTTAGTACACGTCACTCGCATATTGAGGTGATTCATTTTGTCGGCAAATAAATGCAATATACAAGCCTTAGTCATGAATACAATTTTTTTTTTTTTTTTTTTTTTTTTACAACATTCAGAGCGAGAAAATATTTTTTTCCTTTCATAATATCAGTTCAATCAGTCTATATAATATTAAGTTCTTGGATTTCCCAAGAAAATTGTTAGCTGTAAAATGGCGCCATGTTAACGCTATACCGCTAAAGTCAAAATTAACGTTAGCTATAATAACTTCTAATCTGCGTGTCTGATCATTAAATGATATGACGTTAATGCTTTTCAAGTATTTAAATGCTGAATGAGTTTCCCCATTACATTATGCTAGTCACCTCATAAAAACTGAACTAGTCGCCTTATAAAAATTATATTGTGAGTGCTGAAATAAAGGGCAAGGATAACGCAGACGAGCAAATTTTGGTTAATTGCTCCCCCTTACCTGACAAACGTGTCCTGTTCGCTTCGCGCTGTTCAGCAGATAACCCTCCGTCTTCTGCGTTCGGTCTCTTCCAGAACTTTCTCTGGAGTTTTCATGTGTGCGCATGCGCAAACCATACTTAATCTAATAAAAGTCGTTTGATCGAATGTATAATTTAAATTTCATTGTTATGTTATAATTTTATATTGTATCAATCTAAGAAAATAGATTGAAAGACACATACAAATTACAAAATGTAATTTTACTTAACAATCTAATAATTTTACTCTATTGGAATGGAAAAAAATACATCAAACGAAAAACAGCAATGTTTTACTTTTTACAGTGTAGAGATATTGGAAATATTGATTTTGCTAAAGTTCTCTCTGATGGAAATTTGCTTATTGGATGTAATAATGAAGATCAAGCAAATAAAGCTCTCAAACTGAAGGAAATTGGAGGAATTAAAGTTGTCAGCACAAATAAAGTTGGAGAAAAAAGTCAAAGTGGTGGCTGTAAAGGGATCATTTTTGGTGTGCCTCTTAATATAGGTATGGAAGAGTTCAAAGGTAACTTAAAGGGAGGGAAGATAGTAAATGCACAAAGGCTAAAAGCAGTTGCAGATGGAACCAGAAAAGACACTGAAACAATAGTAATAGAATTTCAAGGGGATGAAATTCCAAAAAGAGTAATGTTGGGTGTGATGAGCTACATTGTAAGAGAATATATACCAGGACCAGTGAGATGTTTTAAATGTCAAAGATTTGGGCATGTTGCTACAAGATGTAGGGAGCAATGTAGATGTGCTCGTTGTGGAGGAAATCATGAATATGGAAAGTGTGAGGATGGAGTACAACCAAAGTGTTGCAATTGTGGAGGGGCACATAGTGCAGCGTTCAGAGGGTGTGAAGTACAGAAAATGGAAATGGAGATTCAGAAAAGGAGGGTGGAGAAGAAGATAACATATGCAGAGGCAGCAAAACAGGTTAAAGGACAAACTAAAGATCAAAGAGATCAGGCAAGGATTTCAGTTGAAGGAAGCAATGAAGCTCCAAAAGAACATATGATGATAGAAAAGAAAAAATTAGTGGCATTTATTGCAGGAGTTATAAATAGTACAGCTGGGATTGAATCAAAAACACAAAAGACTCAGTTAGTTGTTATAGCAGCAATACGCCACCTTGGAATGATAGGCTTGTCTTGGGAAGAAGTTAGAGATGAACTTCAGATAAGATCAAGCCAAGAGACATGTGGATAAAACATAGATGATAACAATAATTCAGTGGAATGCAAGGTCTCTGATAGCAAATGGTCAGGAGTTCAAACATTTCATTGAAGATTTAAGTATAAAACCGGATGTAATATGTGTACAGGAAACTTGGATGAAAAGTTGTTTAGATTTTGTTTTATTAGGGTATAGTATAGTACGGCATGATAGAGAACAAGGGAGTGGTGGTGGGTGTGCAACATTCATTAAACAAGGAATTCCATATAGAATACTAGGAAAAGGAAGGGATCAAGAATATATTGCGGTGGGGATATGGGGTAGAGGTCAGGAGATAGTTATTATAAATTATTATAACCCGTGTAAAAAATTGATATTAGAGAAGTTAAAGGAAGTACATGGTCAAGATAATCATAGAGTAATATGGTGTGGGGACTTAAACGCTCATAATACACTATGGGGAGGAAGATACATAAATGCCAATGGTCAAGTAGTTGAGGAATTAATAGAGGAGAGGGAGCTGGTGTGTTTAAATGATGGGAAGGGAACGAGGATAGACGTTCATACAGGAATAGAGTCTGTGTTGGATTTGACATTAGTTTCAAATAACTTGGCTAGTAAGTGTAATTGGGAAGTTTGGGGGGAATCTAGCATTGGGAGTGATCACTACCCAATAATTATAACATTGGATATTGAGACAGATAGAACAGTTAATCAAAGAGGAGGAAAATGGGTTTTTGAAAAGGCAAATTGGGATAAATTTGAAGAATTGTGTGAGGAAAAAATGGTGGCAATTGATTCAAAGGAAGATATTGACATCTTTAATGAAAAAGTGTGTGCAGTAATACTAGAAGCAGCATTAGAATCAATTCCAAAAAGTAAGGGGAAAATGACAAGAAAAGCTGTTCCTTGGTGGACAGAAAAGTGTAGTAAAGTTGTAAAGGATAGAAACAAGGCGTTTAAAATGCTTAAGAGAACACATAACTATAATCATCTAATTTTATTCAAGAAAGCACAAGCACTAGTGAGAAGAACTATAAGGCTAGCCAAAAGAGAAAGCTGGAATGTTTTTTGTAGTGGAATTGGAAGAACAACTCCAGTAGGTGAGGTGTGGAATATGATTAAGAGAATGGGAGGTAATAAGAAAGAATGGGAATATCCGGTATAGAGTCAGGAGGAGAAATAGCTGTAATTGATAAGGATAAGGCAGAAATGCTAGGAAAAACATTAGCACAAATTCATGGATCAGGGAACTTAAGTGAGGAAGGGAAAATGAGAAGAGAAATAACAAAGGGGCAAAATATGGATGTGATGGTAAGATGTGGGGGAATGGAAGGCCAGCCAATTAATTTCCAGTTCAATAGAGATGAATTGATGAGAGCTATTTGTAATGCAAACAGAAAACTTTCATCTCCAGGGAAGGATCAGATTGGATATATAATGCTGAGACATCTGAAGGATAGGGCTGTGGGGAAAATTTTAGAATTATATAATAGAGTATGGGACGAAGGAAAGCTTCCAAAAGCTTGGAAAGAAGCGATAATAATACCTATAAGAAAGCCAGGCAAAGATCCTTCGAATCCCTCTAATTATAGACCTATAGCTCTTACATCAAATGTTTGTAAAATTATGGAAAGGATGATTACGGAAAGGTTGTCATATTTATTGGAAAATAGAGGATTAATATCAAAATATCAGAGTGGTTTTAGAAAAGGTAGAGGAACAATGGATCCTATAGTATGTTTAGAAAATGAAATTAGAAAGGCGCAGGTAAATAAAGAATCTGTGATAGCAATATTTTTAGATGTCGAGAAGGCCTATGATATGATGTGGAGGGAGGGACTTTTGATCAAATTAAGAAAGATGAATATTGGTGGAAGAATATATAACTGGATAAAAGATTTTCTGGAGAATAGGAGTTTCCAGGTAAAAATAGGGAATGAAGTGTCAAGTACGTTCCAGATAGAAAATGGAACTCCACAAGGGAGTGTAATAAGTCCATTATTGTTTTCTATAATGATTAATGATGTTTTTAACCAAGTAGAACCAGATATTGGTAGGTCTTTGTTTGCAGATGACGGGGCTCTCTGGAAAAAGGGTAGAAATGTATTATTTATTAATAGGAAAATACAAGAGGCAATTAGGAAAGTTGAAGAATGGGCATTTGACTGGGGTTTTAAATTCTCAGTGGAGAAAACTAAAACAATTATTTTTTCTAAGAAGAGGGTTGTTCCAGAAATGAGTTTGAAGATGTATGAGGAAACATTGGAAAGGGTAAAGGTGTTTAAGTTTTTAGGTATTTATTTTGATGTAAAACTTATATGGACTGAACATATTAATAAAATAGTTGAGAAATGTCAGAAGGTTTTAAATATCATGAGATGTATAAGTGGAGTGGAATGGGGGGCAAGTTTTTCTTCTTTAAAAACTATATATGTAGCAATGATTCGGTCTGTTTTTGATTATGGCTGTGTGGTTTATGGTTCTGCCTCAAAAAACCTGTTAGGAAAACTTTGTAAAATCCAAGCTCAAGCAATGAGACAATGTTGTGGAGCAGTAAAGACTACACCCATATCAGCTTTACAAGTCCTGGTAGGAGAAATGCCACTAGAGATTAGAAGGAAACAATTAATGATTAATTACTGGGCTAACCTCCAGGGGCATAAAGATGAACACCCTACAAAAGTGGTTTTAAAGAATTGTTGGGAACAAAATGTAAGATGTTTAACAAGCTTTGGGTGGTGTAGTAAAATTTATGCAGAAGAATTACAGGTAAATAATATCAAGATGAGTCCAACAGTTGAAATCCAGGATTATGAACCATGGGTTTATATAACACCTCATATAGATCTGCATCTGCTGGAGGTTAAAAGAACAGAAAGAGAAGTTGACTTTAGATATGCTTTCTCAGAATATATCAGAGCCCAATATCCTCGACATATACAAGTATATACAGATGGATCAAAAGATCCAGAACATCAAACAACTGGGGCTGCTTTTTTAGTCAAAGTTACTAGTAATCAGTGGATTAGTGGAGTAAAGCGAACATCAAATCATTTGGCAGTTTATACTGTTGAATTGATAGGAATCCTTTTGGCATTACAGTGGGTAGAGGAAATAAAACCTGACAATGTTTTAATTTGTACAGATTCAGTTTCAGTTTTGAAGAGCTTGAGATCTTACAAATCTAATCATCAAGATATTCTTTTTAATATACTACATATGCATTCAAGAATTGTCCAAAATGGTATATCAATCAGTTTTATGTGGATTCCAGCACACATAGGAATAAGGGGAAATGAAGAAGTGGATATATTAGCAAAACAAGTTTTACAGAAAGATATAATAGAGTTACAAGTTCCATTAAGTAAATCAGAGATGAAGGTTTTAATCTGGAGTAAACTGATAGAAGAATGGCAAGTAGAGTGGAACAATGGGACAAAGGGTAGATTCCTTTTCAGCTTATTAAACAAGGTAAATCAAAATATAAAGTGTATAGGTAAGTCAAGGAAAGAAGAGATTATTTTCAGCAGAATATTATTAGGGCACTCAAATTTAAATAGCACACTTAAAATAATAGGGAAACACCCAAACGGGTTATGTGAAATCTGTAAGGTTGAAGAAACAGTAACTCATGTATTTCTTGATTGTAGAAGATATGAGCAAGAAAGAGGAACAATGATAGAAGAATTAAGAAAGAAGGTAAAGCAGGAAATAAATTTTAAGGTTTTAATAAAATGGGCAAGTGAAATAAATAGTAAAGTTTTCTTCGATTTTATTAGAGAAACGTGTTTGGTGAATAGGGCTTGGGCGTCGTGACGTCATACTTGGCGTGGCGGCCATGTTGATGGCCTCGCGAATGTAAACATACAGCAAGTCGAACGAGGAGAAGCAGAGTTGGGAGAAAGAAAAGAGATATTAAAGTCCCGAAAATGATGTGGAATTTACGGGGATACGTTAAATAGGGAAGCCAGGGACCAGTAACGTTATGTGGACAAAATCGGCAAAAAAGTGTAGTTAGTAGCTGTCAACCCTCCCGTTTTTTCCGGGTTTCTCACGCATTTGAGCTCTTTTCCCGCTGTCTTCCCGTTTTAGTATTTTCCTATAAAATATCCCGAAAAATGAAAATTTCAACATTCATCTTTCTGTTGCTATCCCTCTGCTGACAGCAAAAATTCAGCATTAACTAAGCGAGTTGTGAAGCTAGGTCTAACGTGAGTTTGCTTACAGATTGGCATGAAATCGTGCTCTCACAACAACCACGCTGTTATCTTAAAAAGGCCAATATCACGCTAAGGTTGCCTTCAAGTAAGCAAAACGATGCTTTGAAAACATCTGTTTCGCTGGAAGGGCAAGGGGGTAGGCAACAGTACAACTGTAACGTTACAGAGACTGACAGGTCCGATGGAAGGGCTAACATTTATGTTATGAGAGTAAGGTATTAAAATACGGGATATTTTACAGGAAAATTTGTCCACATACTGGTCCCTGGTTTCCCTATTTAACGTATCCCGGTAAACTCCACATCCTTTTCAGGATTTTAACATCTTTTTTCTTTCTTTTCTTCTTCCATCTCTGCTTCTCCTCCTTCGACTTGCTGTATGTTTACATTCGCGAGGCCATCAACATGGCCGCCACGCCAAGTATGACGTCACGACGCCCAAGCCCTATAGAGCTGGTAAGTCCCGCCCCTTCCGCAAAACCCCACTGGACCTCAAAGTTGAAAAACCGTCAATGCAAGTGAATGGGAGAAAATAATTATTTTCTGGTCCCGTTTGAATTGTGCCATGAACATATGTTGTCTGTGAATTTTTTATAGAACTTTTCGTGTAAAGAATGATACAATTTAGCGGGTAGAAGTTTGATACGGTTAGACTTTGTGTGAGAGCACTTTGTGGACTACAACTCTCGACGCGTTTGAAACGTCAACACCACTAGCACACGGACTAGCTCACGGATCCCGCTAAACATGGCTGTGTCTTTGGTGCACTTCACCGCCTTCTTTCAGGGAGAGGACAAAATCGTTGAAGTTGGCGAAAACCACGGGTAAGTCAACTTTATGGGGTGACGTCACATAGGCGACATGTAGTCTTTCTCGTTATGTCTTTTCCACAACTGCTAGCTGAAGAATCATACCATATACTGTCAAACTCGTAACATGAAAAGTTATATAAAAAATTCACAGACAACATATGTTCACATTCATAGCACAATTCAAACGGGACCAGAAAATAATTATTTTCTCCCATTCACTTGCATTGACGGTTTTTCAACTTTGAGGTCCAGCGGGGTTTTGCGGAAGGGGCGGGACTTACCAGCTCTATAGATTGTAAAACTCTGTTCCACACTCCGGAGCAGAAGGTGGCGGTAATGCACCTATTTAAGTTGGTTGCAAGCCGCCGTTAAAAATCAAAAAGAAGAAGAAGAAGAACGGTCCCAGTCCCACTTGCAACTTCCAGCTCGACTTGCCCATTCCACCATCGTTCAGCTCAACTCTGTAAGTATGCTTTGCTTATAGCCTGCTGGTAACTGCAATTAAATAATGTGAGACCCCCATTTTCGAATAGAGAAAGAAAAAAGCAGTTTTTACAAGATGAAAGTGTGAATGCGTGGACCGCAATGGTCGCTTGTTAAGCACCTGCAACAAACTTCAGAGTACGTTAGCAGCTTAATTTACAGACAGTGGTTCGTTGCAGCAAAACTGAAATTTGTGAGGTTTTGGTAAGTTTTATTTGTTTTTGTCGAATTTGAATGAAGTGTGTTTTAACCATAGATATAATATAGAGTAGGGCTGTCACTTTTTATTCGATATTCGATATACATTCGAAATATATGTAATCGAACTATAAATAAACTATCGGGTTATTTTTAACCTCTTACACACCCAGTGGCCCGCGGGCGGGACGTCTGACCACTAACGGGTTAAATCATATTGTTTGATTTAAAAAAATACTTTTAAAATTAGGCATAATGTATTCTGAATCTGCTAATGAGAACTCATATGCTATGTGTTCACACAAAACATAACACCATGAAAGCACACAACTAGTGTAAAATACAAGTTGCGTGCTAGTGCTACACAGCACAAGACAGAACGTGACATGAAAGCACGCGACCGATGTAAACACGAACCTCATGCTACACAGAACACAACAACACATTCAGGCAGATATATATATGAAGTGCATTGAATGCTCATGAAATGTCTTACAGGTGTTTGCAAAAATAAAATTGGATAAACAGATTTATTTCAATCAGCAAGGCAGAGGTAGCTGGCTAGCTTGTTTGGCTAATGTAATGTTAACCTAAACCTTACCTTCAACATAGGTGATTTAGTTGATGTGCCCTTTCAGATCATGAGTTTCGACATCCGATCAGGTCTAGGTTGGTGGTTTACCGTAACTTCCGGGTGTTTTCCCACCAGAGCCTTGCTTTCGATTTCAACATAGCAGATGCGTAAAATCAGTGTATTCTCTAGTCGCTGAGCACGCATCAGTTGTACATTCGTTATTGCAGTGCACTATGGGATTGAATGAGTGCACTCGATAATGTCCACTAAGGTTTCGGACACCACTAAAAATGGCTGTCCCCTCAAATAGTGCCCTGTTGAAGGGTATGGGGGGCGATTCCGGACACAGGGCTTGTGTTCCCATACAGAAAAAAAAAAAAAAAAAAAATTGAAATATATTTTAAAGTATCAAAAATGTATGTGGCATATATTCCAAATACATTGACGTTGTTCACTTATATTTATCATTTTGAAATATATTCTGAAATATAACAAAAATATATAATGTTAAGTGTGAAATATATTTACGTTTATAACATGTAATGTAAAATATATGACAAAATATATGGTCATAAAATGTTTAGCTTGCTAAAGAAGGGTCGAAAATGTATTTTGATCATAGTAATTCCTCTACCTTTTCCCCAATACACAACAGTAGGCTACCATATTTCACTACTGTATTATGACACACAGCTATAATAAATACTGTACTTACATTTAAATGACTGCAATGTAAAATGACAGGTAGTTGCTTTCCTAGGACTATTAGGCCATATTAGGTGGCACATACCTAACACTTGTGCAATTATTAGATTTATTGTTGTTTTATTGACATCTTTCCTGAAGTCATTTAAATATTGAAAATATGCACAATATTTATGATGCAAGTATAACAGTGACACTCCAACAGTGAAGTACACTTAAACAATAGATAGAACTCAATGTCTAACACTGCATACACACACACTATTAAATATCTGTATTCAATTCTGTAAAAATAGGGGAAAAAAACTCTACATTCTGTGTGTTATTTCCTACATAAAATTGTCATTTTAGGCTAATAAAGTTAGTAAAGGGGCAGCTGTGGCCTATTGGTTAGGGCTTTGGGCTTGTAACCGAAGGGTTGCTGGTTCGATCCCCGACCAGTAGGAAAAATGTGAGCGGGGGAAGTGGTAGAGCACTGCTCTCCCATGCCCACATCCACAGCTGAAGTGGTCTAATAAAAAAATAAATTGAAAATGTGTTGTTTGTTTGTGAAAATGTACAATTTGCAAAAGTTAAAACATATATGAAAATATATTTATTGGGCCAATTTCAAATATTTGCATATATTCCAAAAATATATTTTGAAAATATATTTCAAATAAATTTCTTTTGTGTATGGGTTCTTGCAGTCTTTGTCTTCGTGCTCTACTTATATACTACCACCCGTGACGCTTACTAATTGAACCAGAAGTTAAACAAATTTCCGCTCACTCACTGAGATATAAGTAAATGTTTTATTACAGACGATCGTCACACTTTTAAAAAAGGCAAAGTTTTTGTTTAATTCTTTATTACATTCTATAATAACTTTTCTTTTATGCAAATAAAAGTCATGTGGTAGTGTTAATGCAGTCATGTTTTTATGTTAAAAAAGTACATATTTTCCTTAAACCTAATAACAGCAGAGCAACAAACAAGCTTTATTCAGATTGTGTATCATATTGAGTTTGTTTGATGGCCTTTGCTGTAGAATCTGAAGTTCAGCTGGACTCAGTGAAACAGGACGTAGAAGAGCAGAGGAGACACGAGCAAGAGGAAGCTTCCCTTATACACTCCATCTAACCAAGACAGGAAGGAAATTTATATTATTAACACTCCACTAATACTTAGAATAATAATAATATTGATAATAATAGTTATGAAAACTGCATGTTCATTGTTGATCAATTTCTCACAGTTTTTAAAAAATAATAAAACTAATTATTCATAAGATTCTCCTTTTCATGCTGCTATAGCTTTACAGTATTTTTGACTACTTTTGATATTGTGCTGCTTATTAACAATCACTTGTTCATATTGAATTATTGTTTGTATAATTTCCTCATAAGTTACTGTGGATGAAATCAAACTGCTAGCGCATGATCAAACAAAGGCCAATACCTGCTGCATTGCAAAGATCAGTTTCACAGCAGCTCACAGTCGCTGTCCCTCCAGTTGGTAGCGTTGCAGTCCCTGGTTGACATTCAGATGAGCACCCTTTGACGACCACCTTAGAGGAACCTGTAAAAAAAGACATAAATGTCCATGTAATAAAATAATAAAACAATTCCAAGATTAGCTTTTGACAAGTATACTTTCTCTCCGGCGGTATCACTTATACAGCAGATTTTTTTATTTCTGTTCAGAAAGGGGTGGGTTTATGGGTCATTGTGATGTCCCCAAGGTACTATGACAGTTACTAAGAAAAGGAAATTGGAAACTTAAACAAGTTGAGACTCATTGAATTTCTGTAGAAAAGCGCTTTGTCTCCCTCCCATTACTTCTCCAGAAGCATTTAGATAATTATGCAAACATTTCCTGTTCCTAATAATCCATGCTGCTCTTTGTTAACATATCTCAAATATTGTCTCACACACATGCTCATGCAAATTTCTAACATTGAGGATATCATTTGAGATAAATCAATGTTACTGTAACAAGACATAATTTTCTTTGGTTAATCGTTTTGGCAAACCCATTCTTCAGATCCTACACCAAAAATGACTGGGTTAAAAATAACCCAGTTGGCAACCCAGCACTATAGCTGGGTAAATATTGGATATAACAAATGCTGGCTTAAACATTTTAACTCAACAGGGTTGGGTTGCACAAATTAACCTAAATTCTGCTCACATTAAGTAAACAATGGGCTAATTTTAGCTCATTATGGGTTATTTCCATATCAAGCAAATGTTATTTATACATTTTATTTAGACTATATAAATTATATATATATATATATATATATATATATATATATATATATATATATATATATATATATATATATATATATACAGTCATGGTCAGAATGAATGGCACCCCTGGTAAATATGATCAAAACTAGCTGTAAAAAATAAATCTGTATTGTTTATCCTTTTGATCTTTCATTCAAAAAATTTGCATTGAAGTAAAAGAATTGAAAGTGGGGGGGAAATCATATTATGAAATAAATGTTTTTCTCCAAAACACGTTGGCCACAATTATTGGCACCCTTTTATTAAATACTTTATGCAATCTCCTTTTGACAAGATACCAGCTCTGAGTTTTCTCCTATAATGCCTGATGAGTTTGGAGAACACCTGACAAGAGATCAGAGACCATTCCTTCATACAGAATCTCTCCAGATCCTGCAGATTCCCAGATCCATGTTTGTGCTTCTTCTCTTCAGTTCACTCCACTCATCAGGTCAGGGAACTGTGTGCTCCCTAACACATTTTTGTGTTGATTTTGATGTTTGTTTTGGATCGTTGTCCTGATGGAAGATCCAACCACGGCCCATTATAAGATGTCTAGCAGAGGCCGTCAGGTTTTGATTTTTTATCTGTTGATATTTGATAGAATCCACGATGCCATGTATCTGAACAAGAAGTCCAGGACCTCCAGCAGAAAAATATGCCCACAACATTAAAGATCCAACCATACCATACCACTTTATTTATATAGCACAATTTAAACAAACAACAAGGTTACCAAAGTGCTTTACAGAGATAAAAATATAAAACAAAAACAAACAAAAATAAATAAAAGCATCAACAATGACAACGACAACGAAGACCACATCAGCTCTCATGTTGAATCAAAAGCCAAGGAATAAAAATATGTTTTTAAACGAGATTTAAAAGTGTGGAGGGTGGGCGCAACTTTAATGTGCGGCGGTAAATCATTCCACAATTTGGGAGCAACTGCTGAAAAAGAGCGGTTGCCTCTGGTCTTCAGCCTGGTCCTGGGCACGTTCAGCCGCAGCTGATCACCAGACCTCAGTGACCTTGACGGGGTGTAAATGTGCAGGAGCTCTGAAATGTACTGAGGTGCCAAGCCATTTAGCGACTTAAAAACAAACATTAAAATCTTAAAATGTATTCTAAAATATACAGGGAGCCAGTGGAGCGAGGCCAAAATAGCAGTAATGTGTTCATGTTTCCGGGTTCCTGTTAACAAACGAGCAGCTGCATTTTGGACTAACTGTAGGCGTGAAAGAGAAGTTTGGTTCACGCCAATGTAAAGTGCATTACAGTAGCCCAAACGGGTCGAAATAAAAGCATGAATCACTTGCTCAAAAATATTAAAAGATAAAACAGGTTTAATTTTGGCTAAAAGTCTCAATTGATAAAAACAGGATTTAACTACCATGTTTATCTGCTTGTCAAGCTTAAATTCACTGTCAATTTTAACGCCTAAATTGGTAACTACTGGCTTTACATATTGCTGCAGGGACCAAAAGTTTACGGGAGTGGAGTTACAAACCCGGCTGGGTCCAAACACAATGATCTCAGTTTTTTCTTCGTTTAAAGGGGCACCAGGCAACTCTTGAGTGTTTTTTCTCTACGAAGCTCCCCCTAGTGTCTGGTAGTAAATGCTTTCATACACTCTGTCGTAAAAACGAACTGTTGTCACCCCACCCCCCTCGCCACGAGCAACCCAGCTGATCAGCTGTCAACCCAGCTGAGCAGAGGAACCGGCTATTTCAAAACCAGTTATGTCTACCGAGGCAAGTAAAGCAATATTTTCTTTCCAACTGATGGCGATTTTTATTTTATTTTATTGTGTTGTCATGCATACTAGTATTTTTACCGGGAACGAACGATATGAACGAGGCGAACTACTGCTTTCGTGTTTGTTTGTTTTTGGGAGAGTGGGCATGAGCATAAAATATATATATATATCGGAGGCTAATATTTGTCTAAAGTTATATTAGCAAGGTCTATAAGTTCATCTGGTAGAATGATGGTTTACCTTTGCTTGTCTAAGAAAACATCCAAACGTTTTTTCTAGCTCGATCATGATATGTGCAACATGTTTAACGTTATTGCCTATTATCAGACGCGTTGACTTAGTGACATAAAATAAAAGTGTAAGTTACACAAATAAAACCGACAGAGGAACGGCCACACAACTACAGAAATCAAACGTGTTTGCTAATGACAATGCCTAACATCAAAGTTATAGTATCTAGCGTAACGTTACTAGTAAGCCCGTAACAGACAGCGATCATAATAAAAAAACTTTATGGACAATAGCAAACATCCTGAGGTCGCAATTACTTGAAATTTAAATATTAAACACAGTTTATTCCAAAGATACTTACAAGTGCAACAGCAATAAGGCCAGGTCAGCATCCGTTTTGCAGGCTTCTGTTTCTCTCAGTTCTCACCATTCTGAAAAAGCCGGTCCGATATATTTACTCGAGTCTGACTTATTGCTCGGTCAGTCTCCCGTTTCCTCTTTCGTTGGTCCTCCGACAAAGATTTCCTAGCTTTCTGCTTCTTTTTACAGGCTCAGCCATAAATCTATCGTTGCCCTTTGCTTAGCTAGCTGGTGCTTGAATGGGGGCGTGTAATTACGTGTGCAGTGCCGTCAAGCAATTCGTTACATCGCGAGACCTGATATCACGCGATACTTCCTGGAACACGACCCGCGTCCCAAAGTTGCAAGGGAGTTTTTTCCGCTCTCGGGCACCAGGGGGGTGCGAAACCACCACCATTCAACCCGAAATAAGTAATATAACCATTCCACTGACTCCGAAGCTGTTCAGTTAAGGTTAAAAAGTTACCTAGAGCCCCTTTAAATTAAAAAAATTAAAAGACATCCAGGTTTTAATATCCTTGAGACATTCAAGTAACGGAGTCAGGGAACTGTTTGCATCTCTTCTCAGTGGTAAATAGATTTGCGAGTCATCCGCATAAAAATGGTAGGAAATACCATGTCTTTTCCAAGAGGGAGAAGGTACAAGGAGAACAATAGTGGTCCAAGGACTGAGCCTTGAGGGACTCCACAGAAAAGGGGGGCGATAGATGATGTAGAGTCACCAAGTTTTACAGAAAAAAATCGGTCAGATAAATACGATCTGAACCACTGCAGGGCAGTATCTCGGATGCCTACACAGTGCTCTAGGCGAGAGATAAGAATGCCGTGATCAATTGTGTCAAAAGCAGCAGTAAGGTCTAAAAGCACAAGAATAACTGAGTCTCCACGGTCTGTAGTTAATAAAAGATCATTAAAAACTCTTAAAAGTGCAGTCTCGGTACTATGAAAAGCTTTAAAACCAGATTGAAAAATTTCTAAAATACCATTTGTATCTAAATAGGATTGTAATTGTGCAAAAACAGTATTTTCTAAGATTTTAGAAATAAAAGGAAGCTTTGATATCGGTCGGTAGTTAGCTGAATTAGTAGTGTCCAGATTTTGCTTTTTAATTAGAGGTACAACAGTTGCCTCCTTGACGCTCTGCTTTCCTGCACTCTCTCCTTGCTGCACGGGTAGTGTCATTAAACCATGGCTCAGATTTAGGTCTAGAGCGCAAAACTTTTAAAGGAGAAACAATGTCAAGAATGCTAGCACATGTGGAGAGAAAGGAAGAAGTTAATTTCTCTGTGTCAGCTACAAGACCAGTATCAAACTGAGACGACTTTTGAAAAACACAAGAAAACTGAGCAGCAGTGGTCGGCTTAAACACACGGCCTAGGCGTGCAGGGGCATTTGGTTTAGATTTAAGACAAGACAAGTTAAAATCAAATAGAACCGGCATGTGATCGGAAAATACAGCATCCTGTGTCTGAATATTTAAAATGGACAAACCATAGGATAACACAAGATCTAACGTGTGCCCCTGTTCCTGTGTTTGTCCACTGACATGTTGAAAAAAGTTAAAAGTATCAATCATATCTAAAAAATCTTTAGTAAGTGGTTTGGAGGGACAACAAACATGTACATTAAAATCACCAACAATTAAAACTCTGTCATAGTCTGTCATAATACTGGCCAAAAAATCAGAGATTTTTTATAAAATCAGAGAACTTTTATAAAATGTTTGTTGTATTTCGGCGGGCGATATATCACCGCACACAGTACGGGATCCGATCGGCCTAAGACAAACGAGCTCAATTCAAATGATGAAAAAACAGATGGTGCCAAATGCTTACAATGTAAGCTGCTCTTTAAGACAGTCGCTATTCCTCCTCCACGTCCAGTGGTCCTTGGGGAATTTAAAAAAGTACAGTCAGGAGGTAAGAGGTCTGTAAAGGCATCTGACTCACCCACGGCAATCCATGTTTCTGTTAAAAACAGTACATCCACAGCTTGTGTGATGAAGAAGTCCTTAAGGATGAAAGTTTTGTTCATTACCGACCTTGCATTTATCAGTGCACATTTGGTCGGTAGAGTCGAGATTTCAGCCGCAAGAGCTGACCAGCACAACGGCCGAAGGTTGCTGTATTTTCTTCCGCCAGGACTTCGGGAACGAGGCGCGCAGGTGCGCAGACCATGTCGCTCCTCGTACAGGCCTACAACAGGTATCAACCAGCTGGTAGTTGGAGCAAGGCCGCGACGAGCGACAAGGCGTTGAAAACATCGGTGACATTCCGGTGTCACCGGCAACAACTCAGAGGGTGAAGCCAGCCATGCCTTAATCCGGACTAGCCAGCCGCTACGCGCCCCTCTACGTCTGCGTCTCCGGGGAGATGGACCCTCGATGCAGATCAGATGAGCTGGGACATCCGTCAAGAGTGGAGGAGGAAATGTTTTTGAACCACCCTGGGAGTAGTTTGCTGTACTTTTGATTTTAAGTAGCTCTTGACGATCATACACCAACAGAGAATGAATGGTCTTTGGGACAGACAGCACAAACCACACAGACAAAACAAAGACTGTCAGGGTAAGACGGCGAGCCAGACACACCGGCGCCATCTTGGTTCTGAATGGTTCTGGCATATCATTTGAATTTTGCTGGTTCTGACAGTTGTCACTGCAAACTGGCAGGCACTCCCCTTAGCATGGTGGTGTTGGTATATCGTTCCCCAAAGTGTCAATCGACACAGTGCAAGTTCCTTTTCGAAAGGGAACGTCTAGGTTACGACTGTAACCTCTGTTCCCTGAGAACAGGGAACGAGACACTGCATCTTTTTGCCATGCCTCAGGGCCCTTAATATACCTCAACGGTATATTAAATTGTACACATGGGGTACTTTTTATCCTTGTGTGCACCAAACCCATCTAGCGTGTTTGCTGGCAAAAAGCTCTTTTTTTAGTTTCATCTGACCAGAGAAGCCTGTGCCGTTTGAAGTTCCAGTCATGTCTGACAAATGAATATGCTGGAGTTTGTTTCTGGATGAGCGAGGAGGATCTTTCTTGAAACCCTCCCAAACACATGTGGTGATGTAGGTTTTGTTTAGTTTTTTTTTTTTTTGGCTTTCTGACCCCCAAGACTCAACTAATCTCTGCAATTCTCCATCTGTGATTATTGAAGAGTCTTTGGCCACTCAAACTTTCATCCTCACTGTGCATTAAGGCAATATAGACACACGTCCTCTTCCAGGCAGATTCGTAACATCTTTAGTTGATTGGAACTTCTTAATTATTGCCCTGATGGTCAAAATGGGGATTTTCAATTCTTTAGCTATTTTCTTACAGCCACTTTCTATTTTGTGAAGCTCAACAATCTTTTAATGCACATCAGAACTATATTCTTTGGTTTACTCATTGTGATGGATGATTCAGGGAATTTGGCCTTTGTGTTTCCTCATATTTGAACTCCTGTGAAACACGAAGTCATGGCTGGACAATTTCATGTTCCTAGTCAACCCTGGTGTGCTAAAAAAGGTAAATATTAATGGGAATATACTTCAGAGATATTTTACTCGTAAAAAAATCTAGGGGTGCCAACAATTGTGGCCAACGTGTTTTGGAGAAAAACATTTATTTCATAATGTGATTCCCCCCCCCCCCCACTTTCAATTCTTTTACTTCAATGAAAGGTTAGAATTTTGCAAATTTTTTGAATGAAAGATCAAAAGGATAAACAATGCAGATTTATTTTTTACAGCCAGTTTTGATCATATTTACCAGGGGTGCCATTAATTCTGACCATGACTGAATATATTGGTAATTAAGGAAGTGAATGGACACTAAACAGTCTAAATCAAGTCATTTTATTTAACGGCAAGTACATTAACAGCATCATAAAACATTGAAGTGACAGCAAAAGGAGCAAAGAACTGTCTATTAAACAGACGACACCATTCACGTTTGCTTTGTTAGAAGATAACTGCTTTCTGTTTCCTCTCACTCTAAAATTTGCTGGGTTATTTTTTTACCCAAACTGCTGGGTTAATCTAGGTTATGACTGTAACCTTTGTTCCCTGAGAACAGGGAATGAGACACTGCGTTGTTTGGCGCTTTGGGGAACACCTCAGGCGTGACAGGTGTCTGAAATCACTATCCAATCACGGCAATCCTATTGACCGGCGACAGCCCATGACATCATCTCCGTGCAACCCGGAAGTATAAAAGGGGCGCCTTGCAAACATGACATTCACCTTATCGTCTGAAGGGACTGTTTGATCAGCAGGCCCTGAGGCATGGCAAAAAGATGCAGTGTCTCGTTCCCTGTTCTCAGGGAACAGAGGTTACAGTCGTAACCTAGACGTTCCCTTTCGAAAAGGAACTTGCACTGTGTCGATTGACACTTTGGGGAACGATATACCAACACCACCATGCTAAGGGGAGTGCCTGCCAGTTTGCAGTGACAACTGTCAGAACCAGCAAAATTCAAATGATATGCCAGAACCACTCACACTCTGGTCACACTGGGCCATCAGTGACAGCATTCCCTACAGTCATAGCCCAAGCTATATGTTCCACAGGAAAACCTCCATAAACACTGTTTATGCTTTTTCTACAACATAAATGTTCCTCAATGTATTAACAGTACCAATGGACAAATAAAATAGATAACATATGTTTAGTTACTTTATGTAGATTTGTTTATCATGTAATATAAGCAGTGCTGACCACAGTAAATTCTCCTTCACAATAGGAGACATACATCTCTCACTCAGATGCAGGGTTGCCAACTCTCATGCATCTGCGTGAACGTGAACGTTCATAAATGGATTGAACCCTGCTTCAGATACGAGCCTCCTGCAGAGGTAGTGAAGCAGGCCAACACTGCCACTGTGGCATAGGCTACAACAGGCCTAATGTGTGAAACTTGTGTTGTGGTTTTCTGGTGAGGTGGAGTAACTATTATGTGTCCCTTTTGTTTTGAGATTTTTTATTGTTTTGATGTTGTTGTTTTACATGTTTGTTATTTAATCACCTCTATCTTTATTTTTTTATAGTGCAATCAATAAATTAATTGTAAATTTTGAAAAAAACTTTTTTTTTCTTCATAAATCAGGGTTTAGGCTATACTAAGTAAACACGGACTGACATTTTTAAAATTAGGGTTGGGTTACGCGTGTGCACTGATGTTTTACAGAGTCTCACTCCAGTCAAAGTCCCAAAGTTGGCAACCCTGCAGACGTCTATTTCATGTTGTGATGTCCTCATCTGCGATACTTGTCGACGATTTTCCTGTCAGATGTTAATAGACATTTAAAAAAGCATCTTTAAGATATGGTTTATGTAAATCCAATTTAGAGACGTACGTGTGCATACTGGAGCTCCACTGTCAGCTATACATAATAAAACGTGTTTTTACAGCAAAATCACAACTATACTTACGTCTTTGCACCTTCAACAGTTCAAGAGATTACAGTAGTTCAACACATGCGATTTTAACACATAATGTATCCTCTCCTGTGGCCTCCTGCTATAGAAAAGTATCGATCTACGAGCTCTTCAGAGTCTGGGCTGAAGCAGTAGGCCATCCGGGAACTTCTAGCCTACTCTTTTATGAGTACTGAGGTTTCGGGAAATTATGTAATGCAGCATGACATTTTTGCCATACCTCCTTATTCTATAAAAACTGTTGTATTCTTTTAGCTGGTGGGATTCTCAATGGAATTTGTCTGAGATCCTCCGGCCTTGCTTCTTCTTGGGGGAGATTGTCAGAGAACTGCTTGAGAGATTCTCCGGCCGTGATTAAAGCATTTAGAGGACATTTGCTGAAGTCTGTTTGTCGATAATTCCTGTGCAGGAAGTAAGCTAGTTAGGGGAGCAGGTTTTAGCACCCAGCCGACATCGATGTGTAGACACGCTAGGGTATAGGATTAGACTCAGCCGACGTCGATGTGTAGACGCACTAAAGTATAGGATTAGACTCAGCCGTCGTCGGTGTGTAGACGCGCTAGGGTATAGGATTAGACTCAGCTGACGTCGATGTGTAGACGCGCTAGAGTATAGGATTAGACTCAGCCGACATCAATGTGTAGACGCGCTAGGGTATAGGATTATACTCAGCCGACGTCGATGTGTAGACGCTCTAGAGTATAGGATTAGACTCAGCCGACATCAATGTGTAGACACGCTAGAGTATAGGATTAGACTCAGCCGACATCAATGTGTAGACGCGCTAGGGTATAGGATTAGACTCAGCCGACGTCGATGTGTAGACGCGCTAGGGTATAGGATTAGACTCAGCTGACGTCGATGTGTAGACACGCTAGAGTATAGGATTAGCACCCAGCTGACGTCGATGTGTAGACGCGCTAGGGTATAGGGTTAGTCTCAGCCGACGTCGATGTGTAGACGCGCTAGAGTATAAATATTATTGGATGTAGTTAGGTTTAGGGAAAAATCTACCACAGGTAGTATGCGATTTGGGACGCAGCCAATGTCACAAGGGGTGACCAAAAGTTTTGACATGCCAGAAATTCATCCGACCATCCGATTGCCGGTCGGGAGAGGTTAATCGTCTCTCGTTTCCCCATGTACACTGCACGAACACTGCACAACAAACGAAGCACAACAACGTTGAAAATCGGCCCTATATATACTGTATATGTATGCATACAAGATAAGATAGATAGATTGTTTCGCAGCAGTTTCACAATAGCAACAAATTCTAATTCTGCTGTAAACCAGTTCTAACAAGACAATAGTGTCATTATTCAGCTCAAGTCAGTTCAGTATTGATCAACTTTAGTTCCATAACTGTGTACAATTAATCTGCTGTGCATACATACTGTACTGTATGTACACTGTATTTGTACACATACATGTACGTGTGACAAACTCCTGTACACTCACTGCATAGTGAACAAGCAAAAGACACAAAAGAGCAGCGTTTTACATTTTACACATCCGTGTGTATTTTGGTGAGTATGTGGCTAATCATTTGATGTTTGTGCAGGCCCAGTTGCAGGATGAAATGACTGAGGGTGCATGTGAAATTGTAAAGGGGGCTTAACTTTATACCATCAATGAACAATACACACAGAGAACTCGCTTTGGAACAACATATTTTTAAATGCAGCGCTCTCTAAAACACTCCATGCAACTGCACAGGTAACCATAAACTGACTAATAAAGTTTAAACAGCGTAATAAAAATATTGTCATAATTCCTGTCTTGTGTTCCCCTTGTCTTGTGTGGTCCTTTTGTCATTTCATGTCCTGTGCCATGTTTTGTAGTCCTTTGTAGTTTTTCTTGTTTATTAGTCTCCCCAGGTGTCTCTGATTAACCACGCCCCCTTGTTAGCTTGTTTAGCTTGTTTTCCTGTGTATTTAAGCACTGTGTCTAGTTCAGTCTTTGTGGGTTCTTGATGTTGTATGTTGGTTTTCCTGAGTCCTGTGAGTCCTGTGAGTCCTGTGAGTCCTGTGAGTCCTGTGAGTCCTGTGAGTCCTGTGAGTCCTGTGAGTCCTGTGAGTCCTGTGAGTCCTGTGAGTCCTGTGAGTCCTGTGCCCGAGTCCTGTGCCCGAGTCCTGTGCCCGAGTCCTGTGAGTCCTGTGCCCGAGTCCTGTGAGTCCTGTGCCCGAGTCCTGTGAGTCCTGTGCCCGAGTCCTGTGAGTCCTGTGCCCGAGTCCTGTGAGTCCTGTGAGTCCTGTGCCCGAGTCCTGTGAGTCCTGTGCCCGAGTCCTGTGAGTCCTGTGCCCATCAAGTTTTGAGTTTATTTAATAAAGTGTGCTGCATGTTGATCCTGCTTCCTCCTATGTTTCAACCGCATCGTTACTGAAGAACTCACCATAACATGGATCCAGCATATCGTCTCTTCCTTCTCAGCCAAGGTGAACGTCCAATCGAGGAGTACGTGAGGAAGTTTTATGAACTTTGCCATGGGGTGGACTTTTGTGATGAGATCTTAACCCTCTGAGGTCTGAGCTGTTTTCTGGGCCCTGGAGGTGTTCTGACATGCTCTGACATTTCTGGTTATTTCTGTTACTTGTGACATTTTCATGGCTAAAGTCTAATTACACTGTATTCAGCACAAACTCTGCTACAATAATATATCAGCAGCATGTATGTAAAAGTTTGTAGTTTTGAGATAATGACATTTATGCGTGGTTTGTGAAAATACAAAAAAAAAATTCTCACTGAAATAAGGCCATGAAACCCATACTGATTATTTCTTCACAAGACTTTTGAAAATTGTATGACGTAGCCTAGAATATTTGCTGAAAAACTATGTGAAAATCACCCTGACTGCTCATTCAGATAAGACAATATATTGATTTAAAAATTTTACGACGTGTTTTGTGTGAAAAAGCTTTATGCGGGAGCTCATTAATATGTAAGCTTTTCACACCTGAGAAAGACAAAGAACCTCCCCTAACGG